>NW_009953651.1:2316773-2380483 GCF_000747805.2 Chaetura pelagica | reverse complement strand
TTAAAACAGAGCTTGTTGGATAGGCACTTGAGGAGGTTGTCCTTTTTGCTTCCCTATATTTGATGCCTATGGATTTATTCTTCCAGAAGAAAATTACAACCTCTGGATTTGTGTACCAGGGAGAGAAAATGAACAGCCTGTCGCTTCCACTTTAGCAGTGAGCTCTGCTTCCTGCAGGTTCTGTTGTGCTAAGGTGACAAACATTCAATAGGGTGATCTGCCAAGGGCTCTTATATCATTGTCTCTTCAAATCAGACAAATTTCCATTTTAAACATTATAGTAAAAGAATATAGTGAGCTTTACCAGTGATAAAAAATATATGCTTGTGCAGCCTTTAAAGTGTTCTATCCAAAGAAAAGGAAAAGGTAGCGGGGAGATGAAAAGAAGGAGCAGTAGTCTGGGTGTGAGGAGAGGAGGGAGGACAAAACATTTTTTGTCCATTAGTTCCCTTCCTTGTCTTTCCCCCCAGATAACAGGAAAAAATATGATGTAGGGGAATGCAGAATGCATACCCCTCTTTTTCAGTGGGAAAGTAGACTTGGGAATGTGGTAAAGAACTGTGAATCAGTTAGTGGCATCTGGATAATCAGCTGTGCCAAGTAGCTGAAATACATAATTATGCAAGTCCTCTCTAGCCCTTTCTACCATATACTTGTCAATCTTCACAAGAAGGAGCTTTGCATTTCACTTCTAAAATACAGGAACAAGAACTTATTAGAACTAAAGCTCTGAATATGCTATGCTGGTGAGCTTTTTTTTTTCCTCCCTGTTGAGAAGAGAAACTTAATATTTGCTTGCAAATTGTGTCAGTCTTTCTTTGGTTTCACAGAAAGATGAAGTAGGTGAATTGAGTATGTACATGAAGAGTAGATTTTCAATTGGGTGCTTTTTTTAATCCCCTGGGTTCATGTGATACCATGTGCGTGCTTGCATGCAGCAGCAGCAACATTGGTCTCTCAAGATGGTCCTTTCTTCCTTCCATCCCTTCACTTAAAAGTGGCTGCTGCAGTAACTCAGTTCTCTGATAAGAAGCACATGGGTGGGGAGTGTGGTCAGGCATGGTGAATGTATTTCTTTGGTGCTGTTTTGTCTGCTTTGTTTCCTACTAGGGAACTATTATCTCCTTGCAGAAAATTTGAAAATAACACTTCATTTTGCTTACAATACTAGAAATGGGGATAATAAGTTCTTTGTACGACAGATGTTGGAGAACCAAAATACTGCGAGATACGTAGTTCATTTGGTATCAGTGAGTGTATTGTGAAATTTGTATCTTAACATTGGTTGTTTTTTTTTTTAAATAAGCAAGACTACTGCTTTATCATCCGACATGTTTCCTTTTGCTTTCAAAGATGATCCAGAGGGTGCCTTTGTTCCACCAGAATTTGATATCACTGGTAACACTTTTGAGGTAAGTTTGTAAGTTTATCTGTAAGATAGAGGTGCTTTAATCATTTTAGTACTTCTGGCAGTACCAAATGCTTATTATTCTCAACATAGAATTTTAATACATTTAAAGACTATTAATAGTAATTTGTGCTGTTGAGATTTGTTTTGTGGAAATAAAAAGTATAGTTAAAAATGCTGTATTCGTTTTTCTAGATAAACATTTATTCCATAACTTTTAAAATGTGAGAATCTACTTTGGCTGAATGATGTGTAGTCCTAAACCACAGCTGGACTGTATTATGTGCACTGGTATCCTTCAGTAGTTACATTTGCTTGTTTGGGGACTAGCCATGAACTTTTATGACTAAATATAAAATTTGTTTGCCATCCTCTTCAATAAAATAATTCATGGAAGGGTAATCAGCAATTTTATCTTTGATTTAATGAAGAAACAAATTACTATCTGTTGCTTTGCAATGCACAAATGCTCTACATTGTTAAATTAAATTAGATTTAAATTGTTTATACTAATTCATTAGCCTCCCAAGTCAACCATTTCATTGCATGCTGCAGGAGTGCTTGCTTGCTTAATATCCTTTTTTTAATACAGTATTTTTTTCTGTCATGTATTCTTAGATAATTCAAATGCTTTAATTAGCAATGTGTTCTATTCAAGGTATAAAAGATTTTGGTTTTTTATAGTTCAATAGAAATACCCTTTACTTTTCATAGTTACAGCCTTTGGAGTCATGTTTATAATGCTCTGTATTTCCTTGGAGGAGGCACAGGAGGAAGGATAAGTGAACCCTGAAAGTGTGTAGTACTACAAGTAAGATGAGAACGTTAAGGCAGGAAGAGAATTATTAAAATATGAAGTAGAGCCTTTGAAGGTTAGAGATGCAACGTTTTTCCCTGTTGTTATCCTTTGATAACATAGGCCAGTTGACCCCTAATGACCTTGTCCTTGCTCTTCTCCTTTGTCCCCAGGCTGTTTTTTTGGGAGTCTTCGGGGCCAATCCATGTGGGGGATGGTTGGGAGGTGACCAATACTGCATGTAAACTTGGCAACTCTAGTTGTCTTTACATTCAGATGTGGTTGAGGAAAGCAAGTTCCAAAGTCACTCAAAAGTGGCTATTTTGTTTCCTTTTGTTGTACTTCTGAAGCTGGACTTAAGATTTTACTTAAATATTATTTCCATTCCTAGTCCTTTAACAAGCTCCAAGACTTGGCACAGAAACATTTAGATTTGTTTAATTATCTGCTCCTCTGGCAAACTTGCATTTCTCCCAAACCCCTTCTCTTCCTTTAGGAGCTGTTGAACTCTTATGTGTATATGGTAAAGACCTGAGGGTCAGACCTCACTGAAGGAAGATCAAAGACCAAGGGGATGGGACAAAGTGAAAATGGGGTTTTGGGAAATGTGTGGGAATACTAAGTAACCTGAAATTTTATTTCTGAGAGACGAGAGGATTGTGTCTCCCTTGGGTAACATTTGTCAGTGCGAAGGTTTATTATTTAACTTTTCCCTTTTGTCAGTACTTACAAGCCTGTAAAGCCCCAGTGAATCCCAATACCAAGCATACTGCAAGGAACCATTGTGCAGTTAGTGCAAGCTGCTTGAGTCAGAAGTGGCTCTGAACATTAACCTTTTACTTTTTTGCAAATGTTAATGAAGATACATGAAGGTACACATTTGTGTGGAAAGAAGTTGACACATTTTACCTTCTCTGTTGTGGAGAAAGGGCTGGGTGCACTGATTTGTGTCAGTTGCTCCTATTTCTTTATCTAGCAATTAGGTGAGCCTTGGAAAACAGGGAGGGCTGTGCTGCAACAGTGTCCTGTTGCCTCAGCAGTTTTTCATTCACTGTCCTAAGGGCAACACACAAGACTGGAAAGCTAGGGCTTTCTGCTTCATTGAGGTAGAGGTATATTGGAATTGGTGTGGATTTGGTCAGACAGCTGTGGGATTCTGAGTATTCATGGAACATTCAAAGCTTTGCCTCCTACTGCTTGTAGTTTGGTTGAATTTTAAGTACTTTAGTTTGAGATCAGATTCTACTGGAGATCCCATGCTGACCTCTGCTTCCTTTTGTGGTTTCTAAGACCTGCAGTGAGTTAATCCCTATACACTTGTTACACGGGTTTTATAATATTGTAATATTTTCAAGCTAGCTGTTTTCTTCTTGGTGCTAATGCTTCAGCTTTTCCTCTTTTTTTCAAAGGTATTGATATATTTGTCTATTTCCTCACCCCTGTTTATAACCTTCTACTATGCAACGGCAGAATAGCACTTGTTTGTAAGTGTCTCTCTGAGGAAACGCTGGGCCTTTGTGCTTTCTCAGTATTCAATAAAATTTTTTTGTACTATGCCAGTAAGCTGCTCTTTTTACAGGAGTGTCAAATTTCGTGCTACTACTTGTTCCTGCCTTGGTAATGACCTTAGTTCTTTGTTGAAGGAGTGTTTTTGCAGCTGCTTAGTATGCTTTGTTGAGAACAATGGAAAGTAGTGTTTGTATTGAAGCTATCCAATTTCAATATAAATTAAAAAAATAGTATTAGAACTACTAATTATGTTCAGGATGATCTTTGATAGCTGATACTTCAGTGTCAGAGCTCAGCTGATTTAAGATACTTCTGTGAGTCAGAGGTTTTGCTTGAATGTGATTGACTTTGTGGCTTCTAAAATGGAAGCACACAATGAGGTTTGTCTAGCTACTGGATGACTTCTTCCTCTTTAAACTTTTTTTTAAAAAATCCTTTTAATAAAGCTACAATTATTTCAACAAGAGATGTTTTGTTTCCGGCATGGTGAATTACTGATCCAGACCTCTAGTGGAATTGTGACTCCAGTCTAATTAGTTACTAAACTTAGCTGGCACTCACAAGCATAATAGACACAGGAAACAAATTGAAATGCATTTCTGTCTTGGTGTCTGAAACAACACTATTAAAAATTTCAGTTTCTAGTTGGAGTTTCAAATAGCAAGAGATCTAAATCTCCATCCAAATGACAACGTGAAAAGTAATTGATTTCATGTGATTAGTTTTAAACTTGTGTCATGCTTCCTGACCTGATCTTCATTTGTAGATAGGAATAATAACACCAACTTCAGTTACTGTCGAGAGTATGAAGGTAAAAACTAGCACTTGAGTGATTGTCAGCTTCAGTGTCAGGTATTAGAATAGATGGAGAGAAAGATGTTAAGAAGGAAATATCTGTCAAAAGGGCTTTTGGTAGCAACAGTGAAGTGCGGCTGAGCTTTCCAAATGGTGACTTCTTTAGTGCTGCCACAGTTCCAGCCTGTAGGGTTGGAGGAAGGACTGCAATTTCTGAGGGTCTCAAGATACCTTGAAATTACTGTGTTGCTAGGTGGTTGGAGAAGCATTTAACAGGGTAGTTCTGTTAGGTCCTCATCTTGGTGATTTAAGCACTGTCAGAGTACAAGCCAAGCAGGTACTGTTGGTCTCTAGGATAGCATTGGTCTAAAATAGAGAATCTCCTGAGTGTTTATTTTTTTTCCTGTAACTTTGCAATCTCTTTACAGACTTATATTACCATTGTGCTTTAGTAACTGCACTGTTAAGGACTGGTGCTGCAGAGAGAGGGAAACAGGAGAGAAACTTTAGAGTTTTGGTCCATACTGTAACTCCAAAGAAAAGGTGAATTTTTATACAGTACTTATTATCATGTTCACTTTTATTCTTAACACATATATGTAGTTACGTGGTGTGGCTCTGTTCATTAATAGCTTTCACAGTCATTGGGGTTGGAAGGGACCTCTGAAGATCATCTAGTCCAACCTTCCTGCTAATGGAGGATCACCTACAGTACATCACACAAGAACATGTCCAGATGGGTTTTGTGTGTCTCCAGTGAAGGAGACTCCACAACCACTCTGGGCAGCCTGTTCCAGTGCTCTGTTACTCTCACAGTCAAGAAGTTTTTCCTTATGCTTAACTTGAACTTCCTATGTTCCAGCTTGTGCCCATTGCCCCTTGTCCTCTCATTGGGCACTTTGGAAAAGAGACTGGTCCCATCCTCCTGTCACCTGCCCTTTAGATATTTCTAAGCATTACTGAGACCCACCCCTGCTGGCTCATCTTCTCCAGACTGAACAGATCCAGGTCCCTCAGCCTTTCCTCTTAGGGCAGATGCTCCATTCCTCTAATCTTTTTTGTGGCCCTCCTCTGGACTGTTTCCAGTAGTTCCTTATCCTTTATGAACTAGGGAGCCCAGAATTGAATGCAGTACTCCAGATGTGACCTCACTAGGACAGAATAGAGAGGGAAGAGAACCTCTGTTGACCTACTGACTTTAGTCTTCTTAATGCACCCCTTGGCTACAAGGGCACATTGTTGGCTCATGGTCAGCCTGTTGTCCTTTTTGTTGACTGAAGCTGTTGTTTGCCTGCATTGATGGAAAGATGTCACTTTCTGCTTCTCTAAGCTGGAAGACATGTCTGTACTTGCTACAAGTACTGACCACTCTTTTTTTGTTCTTACTGAATCTTGAGCTGGAAGTCAGCTAGAAACAGCTTGAGTACAAAGACTAGTCTAATTTTTTAATGTTTTGCTAGAATGCTGCAGTAGAGAGCAGTATAGAATGTGAATTTTTGTGGTCTAGGTAAACAGAGAGAGATGTGACATACAAAAATACAAACTGTAAAAATTTGCTTATTTGATTGTATACTGGGATTGTCAAACAATTAATCTTCAGTATAAACTAATACTGAGTCTTGATTCCCTTCTCTAAATATGAAGAGTTTTAACCTTTTCCTAATGAAAATGGTTCCTATTTCACTTTCTTGCCCTGGGCAGTACAGTGCTAGACTTGTGAAATTTGGTCGATGAGAGGACCAACAGGAATAGTTAAATGTTGGTGAGTTCTTTAATAGCCTTATTTCTAACACTACAATTCAAGTTTGCCTCAGGTTAAAAGCATTGGCCATCTCAAACCAGTTTCAAATAGCTATTTGTCTACATCACAAAACTGCCATTGAGTCTGACACAGAGGTTCATTGATGTAGAACTCCACATTTCTAAGATATGAGCTTTCAGTGGGATGAAGGACCGATGTCTGCCATGTGTGAACTTGTATTTATAATCTTTTAATAATGTGGCTATTCAATTCTGCTTGTTCTAGTGAATCTTTGTGACAGAAATTGGTGAATTTTCAATCTTGTTTACCTGTTTATTTTTTTTAATCGAAAGCAGACTTGATAATGCTTCAGTTTAATGACTTACTGGCTTACTTAGAGGTGATAAAATGCAGTTTCAGAAACCTCGGGAAGCAGCGGGATTAAAACCTCTCAAAAATGAAAGAAGTGAGAAAGTGATACAGAATTTTGCTTTGAAGAGAAGTGGAAAATTTAGGATAGACAATGGGAAGAAAGTGAAGTTCACACTTCTTTGTTTTATTATCTAGAACTTGTTCCTGCTTTTTGCTATCATGGGATATGCTGATCTCTCACCTGGGAGAAAATAAACCAAGGAAGGCTGAACACTACCTGTCATTGCTAGAATGTTACAGTTGTTGACTTGCAGCTGTCAGTGGGTTATAGTTAATTTATATTATAAAATAAAGTCCAGGTGTTTCAACAGCCTTAAAAATAAACAATTCTGCACAAAGTGGCATAACTAGACAAGCTAAAATGTATTTCTTTTTTGAAAACTAAATAGTTAAGATTCATGTCTTATTCTGATGAAATGTGACAAGGCAGTCATTTTGATATATACGATATACATACTAATCTTTTATATGCATATAAATGCATGGGTTGACATGCCAAATGAAACCTACTGTTCTAGAGAACAGTTAAAGAAGATAAAGGTTCAGGGCGTGTATGTGTGTATATACATGTGTGTATATATATATATCTATATATCTATATGTGTGTTAGTCCTACTGAAGAAAACTGAGCTAACAGTTTGGTGCTGCAATATTTCTCAATAGTTGATCATTAGTGAGCTAGTGCTCAGGTCTCAGCTGTTGGTCTTTCTCTAAATATGAAAGCATTCATCTTTTTTACCCACTGTTCTAGAGAACAGTTAAAGAAGATAAAGGTTCAGGGCGTGTATGTGTGTATATACGTGTGTGTATATATATATATCTATATATCTATATGTGTGTTAGTCCTACTGAAGAAAACTGAGCTAACAGTTTGGTGCTGCAATATTTCTCAATAGTTGATCATTAGTGAGCTAGTGCTCAGGTCTCAGCTGTTGGTCTTTCTCTAAATATGAAAGCATTCATCTTTTTTTCCCAAATCAAAACAGCAGAAGGCATAAAGGAAGTCTTGCCTTTGCCACTTCCCTGATCTTTTAAATCTGATCTGTTAGACTGTCTCTACTGTTCTGTTCTTTCTTTAGCTCTCAGTGCAGAAGGAAAAAAGAAAGCTTCTTACATGTACTCCTACAGGGATTTTTTGGTTTGTTTTTTTCTGATGTGGGAAAATAAGTCTTTTGAAACACCTAGTGCCTTTTTTCTTGAGTTCTGTTTCCCTTAATTTCATGTAGTCTCCTCTTGAGACTAATTCTATCTAACAGCAGCAAAGCTTGTCGTCAGCAAATGGTAACTTATATCCTTCTGTAGTCTGAACCATTCTGTCTTCTGAATGTTATTTAAAGCTGTCTTTTCCTTCAGTGACAAAAATAATTTACTTCTATTTGGTTACTTATGCCTCTACTGTGCTATAGAAGAGGAAATGGAATCCTCCTGATCTTGCTTTTACATCATCAGTCCAATTGAGGTTCCATTCAGGAACCTTAGTACTAAGCAAATATCCCCCTTTACTTTCTTTACACAAAGAGCTGATCAAAGGAAGAATATGAGGCCAGTGGGATTTTTTTACGGTAGTCTTTTTTCTTTTTTTTTAATGTATAGAATATGTTAAAGTTTGTAATTTGATTGCCTCAAAAACCTACATTCTGTTGCTTAGCACTTGCAAAGTTGTCATATTGGTCTTTTCCAGCTGGCTTTTTGATCATATTGCTGGTATTTTTACAGTTTTGCCTCTAAATCTGAAGCACAACTTTTCACAGACTGACAAAACTTGTGGCTGTTAAAGTGTTTGCAGGTAGTATGGAGACTGCTGTAAGCCTATTGTTTGTGTTTTTTTAACAAATATCTACCTTCTGTCAAAAAAAAAAAATCCCTGAGGATAAATTTTTTTATACAACAGCCTAAGGAGGTGATTAGGAGTAAGTAAAAAAGTATGCAAAATGCTTACACAAGTCTGAAAAACTAGCAATATTTTTTCAAAATCAGTCAAAACACAGAAATCATAGAATGCTTTGGCTTGGAAGGGGCCTTAAAGATCAACTAGTTGCAACCCCATCTGCCACAGGCAGGGACTTCCCACTAGACTGGTTGCTCCAAGCTCTATCCAACCTGGCCTTGAACACTGCTACAGGTGGGGCATCCAAAGCTTCTCTGGGCAACCTGTTCCAGTGTCTCACCACCCTCAGAGTAAAAAATTTCTTCCTAATGGCTAACCTAAATCTATCCTCTTCCAGTTTGAAACCATTACCCCTTGTCCTCTCACTACATGCCCTTACAAAAAAGACCCTCCCCATCTTTCCTGTAGGCCTCCTTCAGATATTAGAAAGTCGCTATAAAGTCTCCCTGGAGCCTTCTCTTCTCCAAGTTGAACAACCCCAACCCTCAGCCTGTATTACAGGAGAGGAGCTCCAGCCCTCCTGTCTTTGAGGCCCTTCTGTGGACTTGCTCCAACAGTTCCACATCCTTACATTGTGGATTCCAGAACTGGGCACAGTACTCCAGGTGGAGTCTCACAAGAGCAGAACAGAGAGAGAGAAACACCCCTCTTGACCTGGTGTTGTTGCTTCTTTTTGATATAGCGCAGGACATGGTTGGTTTTCTGGACTGTAAATACGCATTCCTGGCTTTTTTTTTTTTTACCCTTTTTTTGTCTTGTAGGCCCTTCAGGAGGTTCTTGCATTGTAACTTTTCTTTATGGGGAATAATAATTTAAAAATTGGCTCAAATAAAATTGACAGAATAGAGTAGTGACCAAGTTAATAAAATTAGCAGTAAAATACACTTCCAGGACCAGATGGTGAAGCAGCATTCATAAAAGAAGTAATTACCTGGAGTAATATTCTTTAGCCTGGAAGAGCATGCCCTGAGGGAGAAGTTATGCTAGAAATCAATAAAATATGCCATGGCAGCAGCCATAGACTGAGTATTTACTATCCCTCATAAATAAAGAAGTAGGTGGCAACAATGAGATGAACACAGGTGGACTCAAACAAGAGGGTATTCTGCTTTGTTATGCAGTAAACTGGCAATTTGTGCTGCAAAATATAGATGCAAAAAGTTTGCATGTGGATAGAGATTAGACGAATTGATGGAGATAAAACAGTTGTCATGATCCATTACAGACAAGAAGCCTGCAACCACAAAGCAGTGAGATTAGGGTGATGTTCTAGGCAGAGTTCCTCAGTTCAAACTGAATGATAGAAATAGGGGGTCATAAGAAACTAAAACACAGAAAAACATAGGAACAAGACAACATTCAGACATATGTTATATATGCTCTTTCTTTCCAAGAGCATTTGATTTTACTTGGGGTTTTTCTCCTTAAGTTGCTGCAGCATTGGTTTTTAAATTGTCTCTATGAAGTCTTGCTTCCTTTATGATGTTAGCTGATCATATTTGCCTAAGAACATCTTAAAACTTTAAAGCTTTCACTTAGTTGTTAGGTAAATTAAAAGGCAATTTGAGAGTTAAAATACCTGCAAATTTCAGCTGTGAGTAGACTGAGAAAATGTGACTTGTAACTGCATTTTGTGCCCATGTTTTTATGAATCTTTTGGGGATTATTTTCTTCAGACAAAGCTAAGTAGTAACCTGTAGTTAGAAGAAATTGCAAGTATGGCTTGCTGGTTTTCCAGCAATTTCTACCAGTTCAAACTAGAGTATGTGAACAGTCTACAGCAGTTTAGCACTTCTAGCACATTCTCCTAATTATCTACGCATCCAAAGGGACAATTAATAAAAAGCTAATATTTAATAGAGCACCTTCCAGTAATTAGTTATGCAGAAAAGCATTTAGTCCCTTTGTATTGAAAAAAAGTGTTAAAATAATAGGCCTATTTTGCTTTCATTTTGTTGCTGAAAAAATGTTTGTCTCACTTGCTGTTGCATAGAAGTAGTACATTTTACAGTGACCACTTTGAAAAAAGACATGGGTAGCCATTAAGTGTTTTCTCCTAGTAGTAATTTTTCAAGCATAAGCTTTTATTTGTTTATAAAACTTCGTGTTTTACAACAACACTGAAGCTTTCATTTACTGATCCTTTAAGCGCTTTGAATTGTGAAAGGGTGGAAACATCTATATATGTGCAGCAATCTAAAAAAAAAAAAAAAGATAAAATGAGGGTCAGCTAAGAATATAAAAGCCAAGAATTGACTTAAGCCATTCCTATAACATATAATTTAGTCAGAAATATTTTACAGGAAGTACTAGGTCTATTAGGTTTCTTTCAGTTTTGCTGAAGACCTATGTTTGTGAACTCAGTGAAATCTTGATACAAAATGTAAATGGTCATTATTCATAATTGTAATGTGCTAGATGCTTATACAGTCACTATTAAAAAGCTCTTTTGTCAGCTTTTTTATTTGGCATATATCTGCAAGTATGAGTTTCCTATAGGAGCTTAGTTCTTTAGCTCTGTCAGGCAGTAATACAACAGAGCCTCTGTCATACTCTGTATGTAGGCTTGCAGCTTTTACTTCCTCTGCTGATCTTTTGATTTACAGATTTTAAAACTTCTTATAGTGTTAAATGGTCATAAAATGGCATGCAGCATGCCAAGTAACTTTTGATTGCAACTGACAGAAGCCTTTTTGAATATATTTCACTCATGATATAAAATTCTAATATGATGGCAGAAGCTGTCTTGTCCATTGCTTCCAGTACTTAATCTGAACATTTTAAAAATATGTAGTATCATCACCTTTGGAATTTTTATCTATTTTTCTTTTTTTTTTTTTACATTTGAGTCTTGTTATGCCTCTGTCTAGAAACCACTCTAGTATTAGAATTTATCTTGATTTGATGCTACTTCAATTTTTATTTTTTTCAAATATTACAACCTTCAATTTTTTCTCTGAAATTCATGAGCTTCTATAGCCTGTTGCTGAAAGGGAGACTTTCAGGACCTGAACTCATGCTTGTGACTTTTCTGAAACATTTTTATGTTACCATTTTGATTTTTAAAAGGCCTGTTATCTCCATGATGACCCTCTCAGTGATGCAAACAATTACGATTTTTCCTATGATTCTTGTTACGTTTGCTGGCTTTAGGCTAAGAGTAGATGTACTCTGGAGAGCTGGTTTCCTAACGTGATTTTCCTCCCTTTTCTCCCATTCTCTTTAAAGCTGATACTTTTATGAAGTGTTGCCAGCATGGTCTGTGTATTTTTTGTTACAAGTTATGTTTAGTATTCTAACTTAAGTCTCTTTAGTAATTGTGAAAAGGTGGGTTTGGGTTGTGTTGTGTTTTGTTTTTTTTTTCTTTTGGATCTGTCTTCAAATGTATACTTTCTAATCAGCTATTAATATTATTATTGTATATATCAAAAGTTCCTATAATTCAAGAAGTATTCTCCTTAGCTAGATCTAAAACAAGTAGGGTTTTTCAGAAACCAAGGAAAAAAACTTTCTAAATTCTTTAAGAAAATTCCTAACTGCCAATACAGTACCAATTTTTGTTTGTCTTCCAGGAGAAGAAAACTTGTTAGCTGTCCTTCCTTGTGTTTGTTACTCTTCTTATAACACACTAGAAAAAAAACCTTAGCTTAATGTAAGAGAAGTCCCTTCTAGTGAGCATTAGATATGTTATACTTATGAATTTGCTTTATTTATTACATTTACCATCTTGCTCTTCTTTCCCAGAAAGTGAAGTTTTCTTCCTAAGCCTAAACAGTGTGGTGAGTAGAAGCAGCATAAACTTGGGAAACGCCCCACCTAGTGGATTATCACAAACTCACTTTCTCATTTCTCCAGCTCTGACCAGAGACTTAAGGTTATATTGGAATACCTTTGAAATTAATCATGTTTACTGCCAATGCAGGAAATGAATTAAATAGCTGGATTTTCTTTCCCCTTTTTCTTGTGAGGATGACAGTGGTGGTGTTTAGGTAGCTGGGAGAGGGGAAAGTTAAAGAGGGGATTTACATTAAAGAAGGTTTCAAGCTGCAAAAAAAGATGAAGTTCTCAGTAAGTGTTTTCACATAAGAAATTAATTACAAGCTATGATGATTGATTGATTCAAGACTAGATTTCCGGAGTGTCAGAGAAAGGAGTATTCCAAGAGAACAGATTTTTGTGCAGGGTCAAAAAAAGACTTCTTTATTCAGTATGAGACTAGCCTTTCTCTTATACACAAAAAGATGCAATGAACAGAACAGCAAAATAGAGGGAGTGGAAGCCTGTCTGCCTGCATCTCAAGGACTTCTTCTTTTAAAGGCAAACTAGGGGGCATGAGTTATACCCCACAGTGAACAGAAAGTATTAATTGGAAAAAGTGGGGTAAGTTAAAACATTGCTCTGCTCTTCCTTCTCCTGTGTCCTATAATGTCCACATCCGTCCTTATCTGGATGAAAAAAATATTGTTGGAGGCAAGTTTTTTGTTCCATCAAAGTAAAGTTCCTCATATTTCTGCCCTGCTTTTGGAGTTGGTATCTGAGTTTCATGCAATGAGTTTACATTAATACCTGCTTTCTTATTCAGTATTGTAAGAAATAAATTTCTTTCTGAGAGAAGACTAATGAACTCTTGTTTATTCCTATTCATGGTGTATTTAAAATAGACACTGTACACGAAATCAGATGCTGAGGAATCAATTTGTAGAATTGTTGCAAATCTTACAAAATACATGGAATAACTTAATAATATTGAGTATATTAAAATACCACAGTACAATGTTACATTTATACCAAAAGTAATTTAAATAGAACTGCATTAATTTTTCAGAGTTTTTGTTCTTTTGTTCTTTTTTTTAACTCTTTCTGCTATATTGACCTTTGAGAAATGCAAAGTGACCTGCCTTACTGAAACAGAGTGTTTAACATCAAAGTAAACCAGTAAGTTCTACCCTCTTCATTTTGTCTTCACTGATCAAAAGGTTGTGAAACAATCTGCAGAAGAAAACAGAACAAAACAACCTTAAAAACGTCTTCATACATTCTTGTATGTCAGGGAAGGAATTTTGGTTGATTTTTTAATTATTTTTTTTTCCCACAAATTGGAATTTACTGAAGTATGAATCTAGATTTATTGGGGGTTTTTTCAGGTTATTGCTGGCCTTCAGTCTTGGGCAGGCTTAGAAAGGTGTTAATTTATACCAAGTTAGTTTTATAGCAAGTTAACTTCCACAGAATTTAAGACCATTGTCCTCTAAACATTTATTAATAGGAGTTGTGCTTCCTTTGTGAGTAGCTCTGTTCATCCAGGGTGAAGTTCATTTTCTGTAGCTGAACTAAATGTGGGTGGGAGTAGCAGGAACTTCAGGAAGTAGGAAGAAATAATGGTCTTCCCATCACCTTATTAGTAGGTTATTTGCTCAGCTTTTGTAGTTTCTTATTCTTCTGCCAATGTAGTCTGGTTTATTTTACACACACAAAAAAATGATGGCAGCCTGCAAACAACATAGTTGAGCTGCTGCTTGTATGTGGGTTATAGTAGCTTAATGTGGTGAAGGAGGGAGCCGTAACCCTTACTTTTGAAGTAGTTTAACACCATTTATTCTTCTGCTAAATCAAAAAATAATTCTAACAATTCCTGTCTGAATTCCTCTGAGATTCTCAAGAGCAAAATGGAAGTCTTCAGTTATCTCTTCTGCTTACTGGTGAAGCTGTATAATAGTGTAGAATTTGAGATTGAAATTACTGCCTTGCAAAAAACCTTTTTGATCTTTTCTTTTTATATCAGGTTTGGTTTTATGACCATTGTCCTAATCTTCGTATGTCCCAAGGGTAAATTAACACTAGATGTAGCAGTCAGCACTGAAGTAGCAGAAAGCACATGCTTTCTTTGGGGGAGGGCATTGAGGAGGGTGAAGTGAAACTGTCCAAGCTACACACTTACACAGCTTCCCAATGACGTAGTGTAGCACTCCCCTTTGTGGAGGTGCCCTGCCTACAGAACAAATCATCTCCTTACTAAAGTTTAGAGATAATAATACACTTTAATGAGAAAACAAGGGTGGGTAGAAGGGGGAGGGGTAAGAGAGGGAGGAAATTATTTTTTACCTTCAAGTCAGTCGTCTTTGTAGGGTAAAAAATTGTAAAACATATATCAGATGCATTAGTACAACCAGGTTTCATATACAGATCTGATCATTTTTATGTATGTATTTGTAAACCCAAGAGAGCAATGTTCAGTACAGTTGAATTCCTGGCTGTACTGCATCACCAATGAAGTCTTCACACAGACGTGTGCTTATTATCTTGGTTATAAATTTTACTGATTTGTGTTCTCTGCATGAAACATAAATAAGATACAAACCATCATAGATAAATTACCATTGCCACTAAAGCAGATATGAAAGTCTTTTGTTTAAGAAGCAGAATCTTTTTTAAAATTCAGAGGTAGCTGTGTTGTATAGCAAATCTAATGCATTAGCACTAGATTTAAGAAAGTTGTTGGCTCGCCTCTATTTTTGTCTGAGCTCATCACAAGGTTGTGGACTTTAAGAGGAACAGAGGGGGCAAACATTGAATATCTCTTAAAATTGTTTCTTAAGTGTCTTAAGAGACAAGTGATATTATGTTTTATTGTTTCTGCTGATTTTCCTTATACTTGATAGCACATATAAAATACTGCTATATATACAATTTTTTGTCAAAGTAGTATTTTTCCTCTGCTAAGAAGAATGCCCCTTCAATCTCCCAGCATACATCTAAATTAAATATTATTTGCACACACACAGGGCTGAGTTTTTTATATCTAACAGTAGTCAATGAACAATTTTAATTCTGATTGGTGTGGAAAAAGATGGTTCTAGCTGGATGCCACAGCGGTCTTTTGTTTGCAACAAGCATATCCCCTAAAGTAGGACTGAAGCCTGTTATGTTCCTCCTGTTTAAATGGAACTGCCTTTCCAGTAAACTGTTAACTTGTAAGTTAAAAATGAAGACAATGTAAGCTGGTCCCTTTTGATCATGGAGCTTTTTGGACAGGAGAGGGGAAAAATTGTTAGGATGTTTAATGCCTTTTTTTTAAACTTCATACAGGCGCACATCTATTCTTTGGGTGCAACATTGAAAGAAGCAATAGAATATATAGTGGAACCTGAGGCAGAATCGGCATTTGGGCAAGATCTGCATACGCTACTGGAACAAATGCAAGAAGAGAATCCTGAAAATAGGCCAGATATTGAGGTACAACAGCCCTACATAATTTTCTGTTTTAAAAAAAGTGACAAAAAATATTTCTGTAAGTGCTCATTATTAGATAGTCTTTATATGTAATATCCTCAGATTTTGCAATAAAGCTGAGGATTTCCTGGTCTCAACAGAAATCCTTCTTCCTGCTTTAATTGAAGAATTTCTGGCATTATGCTGTGAAATTTGTGTAGTGCCTCAAATTTTGTTTGGATTGCATTTAAGAAGGGGATGGAGGGAGCCATAGAATCACCTAATCGTTTTGGGTGGAAAAGACCTTTTAAGATTATCAAGTCCAATCGTTAACCTCGCACACTGCTGAGTCCACCACCAAAATACATGCCTGAGCATGCCCCTGTTCCTTGTCGTGTTCAAAGTAATGTTGTTCAAACCATTGATGTAAATAGATAAATGCTTAGTAGCATCTTACCGGTGACCTTTGGTTTTGTATTTTATTCCATTTAGCCTCTCATTTTACCTTTAATTTTTAGAAAGAATTTGAAGATATGAAGGACTTTTCAAGATGTTTTCAAAGAAAAATGTCAGTTACCTAATATAGTGTTATTTGACATTGTTGTGTGAAAGTTTGGTTTTAATGCATTGTTTTTGTAGATTTTTTAACTGTAGCTAGAAAAGAACACTTGTCCAAATGTGTCTTTTCTTGGATTCAGTTCCTCTACTACAGAATAGTGCTATCAAATTTTCTATTTTCTTTTTTCCTGAGTTGGTAGTACGTATTCTAAATTATATAGCACCTGTAAGCAATACTTTGCAGAAAGAGTGCTACAACAGAAGAACAAATTTTTCTAAAGTAAGTAATATTGGCTCCCTGGTTGAGGACTGCTCAGGTAGGAGACTGTTCCTGACATAGAGCCTACTGAATCCATTCCTGTATTTCTATTTTCCTGCTTTCGAGCACAGTAAGGAAAGGGGTTGTCTAGTGCTCCCTAACGTCTCCAGTTGCCCTGTAGTCCCTGGAAGCTATTGCTGACTACTTACATTAGCCCAAAAAGAGAGTGGGTCAAGGAAGGTCTAGGATAATATATGAAGGTTGTTTTGTGACTATCTGTTCTCTTTTCCATTCCATTTCCTACTAAGCCGAACTTCCCTGGGTGGAAGGGAGTGGTGTGAGCTATATGGAGGAAAAACCTGTAGGCTTTTCTAGGCTTTTCATTAGACTGCAGCACAGCTGGATAGCTGTCTCGCTTTTCCTTTCTGTCTTCTATTTGATATATGAACCAACAGAGCCATTTTCTTCCTTTGTGTCACAACAGCTGTAGAGCAGTTGAGCAGGGTAACAGGGAAGTCAGAGCAGCTCCTCAGAGCTGTATGAAGTCTCATCAGTGTTTATCTAGGAACAGTTACTGAGGAAACAGTGGGTTGCATTTGGAGAGGCAGCTCTCTTCTACTTCCTGTCCATAGTGACAGGTTTTTTAATGTGTAAATGTCTATAATTAATTGTGTGTGAGTGCTAATGCCATCAAATGATGCTCAGGCTACAGATTAAAGATTTATCTAACTGTTTCTACTTGTGATCTGATAATGACTGCTTTCTCTAATTGAGAATAGTGCTTTCTAGATGCTGGCATTTTGTTTTTAAAAGATCCAGGATTTACTTTTAATTTAACTTTTGTAATAAAAACATTCATCATCCTGACTGTGTCACTCAATTCCAGGGAATCACTGGCTGTTTAAAAAATAATCCACACTCTAGCTTTTTACATTTTCAGTAAGTTATTCATAAAGGATAACATTTAAGATTATTAATTTTTATCAGTTGTTCTTAGCTTTCTAACTGTAGGCTAGAACTTGAACTGCATTTAATAATTTCATGATAGCCCATGGTAAAAATAAGAAGTTAATTCATCCACATAATAGTGGATGAATAGTGGAATATACAGTATAATGAACGGTGCAACAGAGACCTCCAGTTTAGCATCATATAAATTTAGGTGTACTGTCTGAGTTCATGTGATTCACTTTAGTCAAAATTCACTAATCTATTAATTATTAAATAAGCATTTAACACTCTTTTCTGTAGAGCATTTTGTCATTGTGTGAAGAAAAATTGAAGATTGCTTCATCAAGTAATATTTGTCGAAGCCTGTCTGCTGTTGGAAGAAGGGTTCTTTCAATTGAATCATTTGGTCCTTCTCAAGGTAACCTTAAAATGTATTGAGGCTAGAATTTTTAGACTGCCTCACACATCTAATGATTTTTAAAATACTTTGTTTGTGTTCTTTCCTGATACAAGTTCCTTTCCAGATATTGGCAAGTCATTATTAAATATTTCTGTATTGGGGGTGGGGAGCAGGGGATGTGCAACTCTTAATGAACATGATTATCATATTTAGTGTACTTTAGTATGGAAAGTTACTGGTCCAGAAATAATACATTTGTGTAACATAGTGAAGATACATAACATCAGTAGCAGCAAAAGCAATATAAAGATTTACTAGGAAAGATTAGAGGGTTTTAATACATATTTAATATAAGCATCTGTTTTTTGTATCTAGATGTCTGTGATAACATGTGGAAGGGAAGAATATGTCAGAGAAGTCTGGGATCTAAATTATATTCAAATGAGAAGAACAGCATAGCAGGTGATTCGTCTGCAGTGCAGGATGTGACAGCTACCTGTCATAAAGACTCTTCTGTATTTAGTATGATGACTAGCAGAGAAAGTGGTTTGAAGGAAATGCAAATTGATCTGGATAATGAGAAAACTCAACATTCTCAACTTGCAACTCAAGCTACAAAGAGCAAAGAAGAAGACAAACATGCAGTGTATACTGACGGTCTTGCTAGTGTTGCTTTGGATATAAGATCATGTGTTATTGACCTGGAGAGAGATGGCATTTTTAAGAAAGGTTCTTTGAGAAAAATTAAAACTTTTCCAAAGCTACCACTTGAACCCACAGATACAAATAACTTTTTTACTTCTGTAACCAACAATGGACCACTAGTTAGGAAAAATTACTTGCTAACACAAGAGTCAATACCTCTAGACAATAATAATGAGGTTGCTTTTTCAAAGGGAAATCTTAATACATTTGCTATTGGTAGTCCACCAAAAATAGAACCAAAGACTCACCAGGTTGATGATCTTCACTTGGAAGCTTCATGTGTATGCACACAGGTGTCTGGCATGAATCTAGAAGAACATATGTCACTTATTAATGGTAAAAATATAAGTTTTGCTTCATCTGATTACAAAGAAGACTGTTCTGATGCTACCTCTGAGATGCCAAATACAGCTAGCATGCTAAAAGGTCTAAATGGATCTATTGCCAGAGCAAAAATGGTAGACAATTACATGGCGTTGGAAGACTCTTCTGAAACTTTTCAAGGGTCAAATGAAAGTTCTTTGCCACGTTTTAACAAGATGGCTTCAGTGTTAACGTCAAAACCCAGTGGGAACAAATATGGATCAAACCTAATTAGGTCTCCAGAGTTAAGCAACGATGCATTGAGCGCAAACAATAATGAAGATAATCTTTGTGGAGGCAGAGGGTCAGAAATCAAAAGTAATGAGCAGGTAGTAAAAATAAAGTCTTCATTATATAGTTGCTGTAGTCACTTATGTGGAGATGAAATGACTTAAATGCAGTATGATTGCTTCCCCCCTTGCTCCTTCTAACCTACTGGAATTTTGATAGTCTACACTCTGCAACAGTTAATATTGGAAACACGGTTATCCCTTTTTCCTTTTAAGAAGTTAAAGTGCTACAGTGAAATTTATGCTATTGCAAAAGCAACCTTAATTTTAAATTAATTTATTTTAAAAACAGAATATTCTTGCTAGAGTTAGAGCAGCATACTCAATAGTTTATTACATTTGTAAAAGAACATTACCAAAGCATATGTAGATTTTTAAGTCTTTATATCACTGCCAATGCATAAAGTTCACTATCTTGCAGTGGGCCTTCAGAGTGCTTGTGAAAATTCCAGAAAATTTCCTCACTGTAAGCCTGACCTCATTGAAATCAGTGGCAATATCCCATCTGCTTTGAGAGGTCAAAAGACTCCCCCCTTTTTTTTTTTCATCTAAGTGTACATTTTAAGTTTTTGAAAATTGTACATATGCTGTATCTGTTCTGTGTTCTTAAATTACAGCTTCTGTGTTTGTTATGTATATTTCATGATGGAATTCAAATACGTGCACAATATTGTTGATATGTTGTCTTAAGCATTTTGTCTTTATAAATAGCCAAATAAGAAGAGAGAACTGATAGTAGTAGTACGTAGTATGGTCTCTGCTCAAATTGCATATTTTCAGGGTGGACAAGTTTGGTCTCTGACCAGATGTTTTTTCTCTTGTGCCATGCTCAATGTGATGTAAACAATCCATGTGATAGGAGAGCTGCTGGCTAAAAATGCAGGATGGCTGATGCTTTTCCAGCCTTGCTGTGACTTGACAAAAACTAAGCAGCACAGACTTCACACGTTTCATTTCCAGAAATTGTGCTTAGGTCAAGATGTTGGGGTTTTTAGCTTACCTGTCTATGGACAACCCAGCCTTGTCTTCCTTCCTTAATAGCCAGTCTTCCAACCATCCTGTGCAGTGGCATCTAGGGTTATTTTCAGTCTGCATCTATGCCTCTTTTCACCTTGCCCAAACACCAAAATTACTGGATTAATAACCTAGGACTGTCAAATGTGTAAAGATCCTTTGGTTCATCATAATTTAAAAAATGAATGCAGCATTGAAGATTCTGTTCTAACTGCTTTTTTCCCTCTGCTGTCTTCTTCCCTTATTAATGTGCACTTACTAAATTCATGTTGCAGGAGGATAGTATATATGGATAAATACCATGTGTCATGGTTTTGCTCTCTGGGGGCATTACTCATTGCATGCATATTGAGTTATTTATTTAGTTTTTAAATCTTACAGGTTTATTCTTCAGACTGGAAAGAGATTGTATTGTAGACACATCCTTTTTTCTCTTTTTTTTTTCTCTCCCTCCTACTTTGGACTATGCAACCTTGCATACTCAGAAGAAAGTGCAGAGTAACAATAAGATTTATGATAGTTCCAAAGGCTTCTGCTTTTGCTACTGCATTTGTTACTCTGGATTTACATGAAACTGTTTTATTCAGTAGATGTGCTGGTGTTTCTAACAAGGATTATCGCGATTTCAGTCATTGACTTCTTGTGAGAGAGCTTGTTAGTATGCAGAAATCCAGATGTCTTATAATTCAAGAAACAAAAGCAACTCTCATCTTATGTGTAAATCTCTTTGCTGAATAGAGATTTGATATTTTTATGCTAAACTGTATAAACCTAGGAATTAATTTGCATGGTGTGTGTAATGGAGAGGAAGGCTAAGATAAGGCAATCGGGTCCTTATAAAACCACTCCCACTGTTTTTTTGTTTTGTTTGGATTTTGTTTTTTCTTTCCAAGAAGTAAAGGTACCACACTTAATCACTTGCCTCTGTGTTAACTAGAGAGGTGTGGTGAATAAGCTTCCATCACTTAAGAACATAAATTGAGTATATTGGTAGAGGTTCTTCTGTACAGTAAAAAAAATAAGTTGAAATAAGATGTGCATTTTGTCCTTTCTGAATTATCAGACAACTGTTTAAGTCTGCGTATATGAAAATACTTCCAACAAAACAAAAAATCTTCCTCAGAATTATAGTTTCCCAAAATTCTTGCACAATTTGAAAGCTATAATGAAAGTTCCAATTGCTTTTCCTGCAACAGTACTTGAGAATGGCAAATAGAAAAGGTAAATGAAACTATGTTCTATGGTTATTCTGCCAGTTTTCTGAAATCCTCTTTTTCTTAAAATATTTCATCATCAGTTTAAATAAAATATTATTTCAGCCTGGACAGCATTTCATTCTTTCAGATAAGTAGGCTTTTAGTAAAAGTTAGGTTATCCTGCTCCCACTGACTTCACAGGACAATCACAGTAAATTGGAAAAAGTAACTCTTATTTCAGCTATCCTGATAAGCTGTGTTTGTTGTAATACATATGATCTAAAAGGAACACAGCAGTATGGTTGTCTATGAAACCAGAGGTTTTTATAGCTGTGTTTTCAGAAGAAAGGTTTTATAGACTTATACTCTATATTCTTTTTTAATAATCACTTCTAGCAAGTGTTCAGGTTCTGCCATATAAAAATATTATGCTTCTTAAAGCTTGTTAAAATCCTAAGCTGGTCTTCAAAACAGCAACAAAAACAACACAAGCCACTTTGATTATTTAACTGCTATAGAGAGGAAAAAAAAAGCATTTAAATGTATCAAGATTGCGAGCAACACCTAGATTTCTGAAATAACTCATGGTTCCCTGAAATGCTGAACTTCTAGACTGATAATCTTTGTTTTCTGAAAGAGGTTAATTCATTTTCAGTAGTCATTCAGCTGTATGGCAGACACTATTATAAGTCTTCTTAGATAAGGGTTTTGTTGGTTTGGGTTTTTTGTTTGTTTGGGTTTTTTTCATCTTTTTCCTCTTCTGGAAAACAGGTTTTGTTCCTCAGGCAGTTTCTGCCTCTGTCTTGCCTCCTGACAATTGCAAAAATAAAGCTATGCTATGCTACACCTTATGTAAAAAAGTTACCGCTGGTGTTTTTGTACACTTTCAAGTTCCCTTTCATGTCTCTATGCCAGAATTTTACTGAATACCTAAAAAGCTTTGATTTGTTTTAGGAAGCTGAAACATGAGTCAGATAGTTTGTTGACTTACTGCAAAGGCACAAAAAGTGTAAAGCCCTACCTAATATGACTTCTATCTTCTGGGCTAAGTGGAAAACACCTCAGATTTACAGCACTGCTCCTTCACTAGTTTTCTGCAACAGATAAGCATAATTGCAGCAAACAGAGCTATAGGAATAGTATCTCTAACATTTCTTTACATATATTTTTCTTTAGAGAAAGTGCTATACCAGTTCCATCCGGTTGAAGATCAACCTTGTCTACTCTGGAGAACAGTTTTTCTTACCTGTCAATACTTCTCCAGTGGACAATATTTTTCTAATGCCCCAACACTGCTTCTTAATGTTATGTGCTTTACTGCTAGTAAGCATTACTAAAAATACTTGCTTGCTTTTGTCTGGCTACTGCAATGTAACTTGTGAGGGTCTTCCTAGTAATTTTTATAGTTTTGCATGCCATAAATAAATATTTTTCACTTCAAGTTTGAGTGAGGATCTTTTATTTCTCTAACCAATTTCATTCCAATCAGGTGTGTGTCATCTCTAATACTTATAAACATTTATTTGTGATTCCAATGCTGTCACCCATGGGAAGGGTTAACAGGAACCTGAGATGTAACACGTTTGTTTTCTCTTGGTTATTCATACCTAGTCAATCCATGAGAGCAGTGAAAGGCCATGTAGCTGAAGAATTACACTTGAACTCTAAGGAAATAACTGAGGGAAAAAAAAGTTGTCTATTCCCAGAATAGTACTTATTTTAAAAAGAATCATTAAAATATTGCTGGCCTAGGCTGTTTAAAATATACCAGTACTGCTTTCATAAAATGTCATACATTGGCATAGTCTGAATACTTTGAAAACTGTGGTTTTGCAATTCTTGTGCCAACAATGAAATAAAAGATCAGTTAAATGATCTTTGCAGCACTGAAGAAAAAAGCCCTCACTTTTTCAACAATTGAGGTTTAAAATGCAATCTTTTTGGCACAAAACTAAATGTCACCAGCATGTAGCTATAGGCAATACTCAGTCATGTGGCTTTTTCATTTTTTCTGTCAAAATTTTCTGTGCTGTGTAAAACATTTTCTTATTTTAAAAACTAAGTTATGTAACTTGTGTTATGAAAAGGTCTGGTTAAAACAAGTACAAATGTCAGGAGGTTGCAGTGGGGTATAATTTTTGTTCTCTGATGCAATTTTGCTGGTAATTATAAAGAAATGTTTTATATCAGTATTAAAATAATGCTTTAAATGAAGTGGACTTACAGTCTTATGGCTGCTGAACAATTGTCTTCATTTTGCTTTGCTAAAATGTCTGAACAGATAGTTAGGAACATTCCATGCTACAAGCATTTTGACTCAAAATTTTAATGTTTCTAACACTTAAGATTTTGTTTTCTTGATGGTTGAGCGAGATTTTTTTTGAAGATGTAGGAAATAGTAATAGCCATGAGGCAGAGACTTGCATGTTAAAACAACCAAACCTCAGATGCTTAAACAAGGGAGTTTTACACCTAGAAACATTTACCAAAACACAAGTTTGGTGGAATTTGAATGCACATTGTGCTCAATACCTGCTTAGAGGCTTAAATAAAAATTGCCTTATAATGTTAGGTTGAGAACTGCATTGCTTTGCTTTTCTTTGGAAACTGTTTTAACCAGACTACCTTTGTTTTTCATCACAGATGTAAAGTGTGATGGCAGATGTCTTCTGTGTCTTGACTGTATCAGATAACTTTTACAAGATGTTAGATGGACAAGTCCCCAGCAAGTCTGAAACCTCAGTCTTCAGATTAAGTCTTCCAGAATTTTCACTTTCTGGGGTAGGAAAGTGAGCAGTTACAATAATTAGGACACTAGAAGAATGACCACCTCAGATACATTTTTCAGGATGAAAAGTAATAATTTTATATGGTCAGGGTGGGGAGAGGCTTGAGTTACAGTGAGAGACAATAGCAATGCACTAAGTTATCAGTATCATAGGAGAACAGCAAGCATAGAACACTAGCTAACAATATTCGTATCTAATGTTTATTTAGCATGCTTGCTAGAGAGAGTTCTCCAGTTTGTAACCAGACTGCATCCTTTTTTTTCCTGATGCAGGTTAATTTGGCCATCATGTGGGTGGCAGTGATTCTCACTTCTGCTTTTCCTACATCCTTTTTTTCTTCAGAAACTGAATTTAATTTTCTGTTATGTTTTCATTCTCATTTTTGTTATCTGTCATTTACACTTTCTTTTTTTCTTACCATAAACTTTTGCTGCTGCTTTTAGGGTTAATTCTTGTTTTCCTGCTGTGCTTACACCTCTTTCTGTCATTTCCTTCTTGGCTATCCCAAAAGTGGTGAAAAATACCTTTAATCTTTTTGCTGTACAACTAACTTCAATCTTCAGTTTAATAAGAGATTCTTCTTTCCCTTGCTAGCCATTCATCACATTTTTCTGAAGTAAGAGGTGATTTGTATATTCAATAGAGGAATTCTATCTTTCTCTCTTGCAGCTTTTAGAACCTTTAGGGACATAAACTTGAAGAGAAGGGATTTTCTTACTTAGAAACATGTGTCAGTAGTTTGTACTTACTACAAAACTATTCCCAAATCTCAAAACCTTCTTAATGTACTTCTAGTCCATCTGTGGAATTCCTCTTTCCATTTCTCTCCATTCATGTCATCTGTGCAGGGTGAATTTGAAGATTTGGCTGCTGTGAAGTGTCTGTGAGCAGAGACATTTGAGGCGTGTGAGAATTGGGATGTCATGGAGGGGGCAATGTGGCACTAATCAATGATAGTGATCAATCAACAGTATGGAGCTCTGTTTTGAATGTTCTCTAGACTCATACAGTCCTTTGACTATCTGACCTCTTCCTTCCTGCTGTGTAATTATTTTTTTTTCTAATCAGGCAGTTCAAGAGCTTACTTTTCTAGATATAATGAAGGAATACATGGATGTAAAAATGTGGAGCTCCTGGATGTTGATAATAGCAAAATTTGAGAGCAAAGCCAGGTTATAACCTGGCTTCAAATCTGTCTATGCTAAAACTAATTTTTGCAATGTGCCACAATGGAGAATAGGAGAATAAAAGCACCAAAATATTTTTTATATATGCTGGAGGTAGGCAAAACATAAAACATTTTAAGTAAATCAAAAGGTGTGTTTCCTGGCCTATCTTGTTAAAAATTTATGGTTTATCTGGTTCAGCTTCACAGAATATTTAAACAGTACGAGCCCAAAATATTGCATTCTTTGAGAAGGTCTTCTGATAAAAAATGTTAACACAGTTTCAGCTACAGAAATCAATGTGGTTCTTTTTCTTCTCCCAGTAGAATGCGGGGAAGTTATTTCTGTTTGTTGATCTTGATTAAAGTTAATGCAATACTCTGTTCATTGCATATTTTATGATAAAACCCAAATAGTGCCTCAGCAAAGCGTGTTTCATAGCCAGGATCATGAAAAAAGGTGGTGGAGACTGATTTGTCAAACATGATGATGTACCACTATTGTGTGTTAGAGAGACTCTTAATCTATTTAGATTTTACAAACTCTGATAGGGTTATAAATGTGTCTTTGAAGACAATGGGAACAGTTTGGAGGTTTGAATTTTTGTTTCTGTCTCTGAGTTAATCCTGAGTTGCTTCTGGTACTTCTTTTTACCAATGTGGCCTAAGGTTGACATTTAGAGATAGTAAACCATCTTAGGGCTGCATGTGCAACAGAAAATACTCTGTGCTCTTTTTTAAAATAGTTGTATGGGTCTGCTCTAACCCAGAAACCTCTGAATTTTTTACTATTCCTTTGGTAGTTGAATGGTGGTCATAAGGTCATAAGCTAATGTCAAGAGCCAATAGTAATGATAAGCTCTTAGCACAGCTTGATCGTATGTAGTACTATCAATGTCAAGTTCTTCTATTCACCTCCCTAAAAAAAAAACAAACAAAACAAGACAAAATGTAAAACACAGATTCTCTGAAGAACAGTCAGTTTCCATGGAACAGTATCTTTGATGCATTAAGGCATTATGCCAGATATCAAAAGCTAAATTTGTAGCTATAAAAACAAATGCTGCTACTACAAATTGAGCAGCCAGGAGTTAAAAACAGAAAAACATGCCAGGACTTCAAATAAAACTGTCATTAATTCTTTCAATATTGTTAACATCTTTCACAGAAGAACAAGAAATGTTGATGAAATCTCTAAGGTAAGACTTGTAATGCAACTGTCAGGGTAAATCAAGATTTGAATGTGGGATTGTTTTTGTTGGTGGTGATCATTTGGATTTTTATGGATCTGAGTTTATGCAATGCTCCTATAATTATGTGTCATCTTTGACATTTGGAAAGAATCTTTCCTTAGTATGATAAGAAAGAGCTTCCAAACAGCTCACGTATCCTGCAACACTTCTATTCTTGCTGAAATCTCACTTGGATTACAATTTTGTTATGCAATTAAGAAACTACTAGTTCATCTATACAGCTAACTGTGCAATGCTTTTTCAAGAAAAAGTACTATTAATTCACTACTGGCAAGTGCAATAAATACCTTAATGCTGTTAGGTGTGTGCATTGTATATTAGAATTTACTTTCTCATTTCATCAGTAAACCTGTTTTCGTTGTGATAACTCTTAATAACTTTCTGCATCTTCACTCTTTTTTCCAGTGGATCTCTCTAAAATTCCTGTTGTCCTGGTATGGTAAACCTCTGAAAGACTATGAACTCTGGGCATTATGTCACGAGTGTTTATGCACTCTGCAGACTTACATAGATTATCCAGGTATGGTCTTAATTATCTTAAAATAGTTATGTATTTCTGTTGATTGTATTCATGTTTTCTTTATTCAGTTGATGCAAAATGTCTCAATTTTCATTTTGCATACAGAAGAAACAATCCCCAATATTTCTAACTTCACTCACATAAACTATGACTTAGAATTTTTACTCAATTTGGGATTTTCTTCCACATACAGAAGAATGTCTTCTTTTCTCTTTCTTCTGAGTTTTGGTGGCTTTTGTGTGGGAAACAAAACTTTATTACTTCGAGTAGTGAAACAAAATTTGTGTTTAGGCATTTTGGGGATGAAAAAAACTGTACTGTGACTTTCAAGAAAAGCTCTTGGGACTTGTATCTTGAAAGCAGGAGGATGTAAGTTTCTTATATATGTAAACGTAACATTTCCTCTCTTGTCTGGATTTATTTTTGACAAATGAATCCTAATGTCGTTTTGACAATACAGGGCTTTGTCATTTTAAGGCAGCCAGAGTCTTGTCATGACATTACTCCTTACACATTCCATATGCTTCAGTTTATAGAGGAATTATCAGAAATCAAATTCTGTGAGAGGAATGGGAAAGTATCTTTTAGCAGAATTGGAATATGTTCTATGTGACTTCAGAGAAGACCATCCTAAATTTTCATAGGCGTTCTTAATGTTAATTTAGCTTTTACTACTAATAAATCTGTAGCAGTTCTGATAAACAGCAGAAGTTTTTGTCACCACCACCCTGTCTTTTCTTGATTTAAAAAGCCTGCTTTTGAGGGATTGGGCAGGGATGAATTTGAAATCTGTAATTGAATATAAACAATTTCATAGTAAGATACAGGAGACCTACTGTATCTTTTTGGTTTGCAACTTCAGCTATTTTATCTTTTATGATATAAAACTGTTAAAAAGGAAATTGGTTGTAAATTGAGATTTCTAAGCACTTTGAGCAATGTTACCCTTAAATTAAGTATTTTGTATACCTTACACCAGAAGGATTATTGCAGCCTTATAGTATGTACCTACTGTTTGTGAAGGTTTCGAGTAACTCCACAGAGGGGCTCAGATTCTAATTTAATGTGCCTAGCCAGCCTCTGTTATTGTACTTACATGCACACAGAATGCATACATTTTTGAAAGACTGAGTTGTGATCTGAGCCTTATGTAGCCTATAAAAATAAACATAATGATAAAAACCACTAAATGGAAGGCACCTTACTTAAATTGCCATATTTGACCAAAATATCTACCTTGAAATTGAGTATTGTTTTTAGATTTAGAATATTTTTGCCAGGGGCTTCTCTGCCTATTCTGAGAGTAACTGTGCATTGTGGAATGACTTACCATGGTGTTATTACTTCCGTGTCCACACATACACATAAGGTTCTTTCAGCATTTCTTTTGAACAATATTAACTGATTAAAGGTGAAGCTGGTAGCATATAAAGTGTTTGTTAAAATAGCCTTTGCCTTGACACTTGAATAAGATTGGTAGCTGATGAGTCATAGTTAAATATATGAAATGTGAAACAAGCTGGTTTCTTTATTATTTATTCACTTAAACAGCCTTTCCTCCAAATCCTTCCTTGTTTACAATTTTTTCATTACCCTAAGCAGGAATTATTTGTGTAAGAAAGCATACCCAAAAGCTATCTTCTTTACAGTAATTTTTAATTCAATCCTGCTGCAAAAGTGCTTCTACTCTCTGTTGAGTTTTTACTTGTTTCCTCTTGTCTTACCAGAGGATGTTGCTTACATGTTTTGGAGTGCTTTAGAGAACCTAGATGAGAATTTTCATGTTGTATTGTGTTGCAGAGTCAGGGCCAGAGAGGTTAACTGTTAAGAAGCAAAGCTAATGAGCATGAGGAGTTCTCAAGGAAGCTGTCTCTGCCCAAAGAAGCAGCAAAGGTTCTATCTAGTCTAGGAAAGCTTTGCTTTTCAAGACATGCAGTTTAGGTCCAGCTTAAATGTTACTGAAGGTAGTAGGCAAACCTTTATTTACGTTAAGCATAGTGAACAATTTAATGGCTTTAGATGTTTAGATATTTATTATGCCTTGCCCTTTTGTGGCTTTTTTTGCAGTGGTCTTATGTTTGGACTCTGTGCTGATTGACTGCCATGGAAATATCCTCTTTGTGGCTCCAAAAGCTGAAGGTAGAATAATGCATTTTGTGCTGTCCTTTTGTGTCTTTTATGGGGGGAGTAAAGAAGAAAGCAAATACCTTACCTTTTATTTCTGGTTTCTTTTGTCATTTAGAATCTTGTGATATATTTTATTTAGCTCCTGAAATCGAAGAGGAGGATGTGGATACTGAGAAGGTAATGTGGTAGATTATGCAGGCTGCTATACATTTTATCAAAGGACAGTGTGTCCCTCTGCTTCTAGAAGAAGAAAGCTAAAGTCTTCCAAGATTCTGATGTTTCTCATTTCTCCTATTTTGTATTCTTTACCTGTGTTTCCTTATATATTTCTCTCTCATAAAATGAGTTGCTTCTTAGAAAAACAAGTTTGAACTGCTAAAAATTTATTATTTAATAGTTTTCCATAAGACTTTAATTTTTTTATGTTTGTTAGCAATAACAGACTCTGAAGTCATATTTTCAAGTTCTGGAGGTCACACTAAGATCGGTATTTTAGACTGTCTAGGTTAAAGCCCAAACATCAATTTCGTTGAAAGACTGGATAACAATATCATTATTGACATATTTTGGCTATGAAAACGCTATGAATTATGAAGCTCTCTTACCAGTAGAGTTTTCCAAGAGCTTTTGCTATAGGTATAAGCCATGAGGAGCACTCATACCAGAGATTATAAAATGTTAATAAAGAGTAGGTGAGTATTTGACTCCACTGCAGCTGCATCTGAAATGCAGACTGTACCACATTGAGGAGCTGGGAGAAGAGAATTTTCAGTTCCTTCCTATAACATAAAAATAAATTAATGTGTACCTTGCACCTCATAATTTCTTTGAAATTAGGCGTAACAATCATGGATGAGAAAAAACAAACAACCCTAAGTGAAAATCTAATAAAGACAGAGTTTGACTTTCTGTAAACGTATCTGAAACATGAAAATGTTTATGTATATTTTTTAAAGTTGGTCTTTTTTCTTTGACTGCCTTGATCCTGCATTCAGGTTTTCAAAGGCTTCAGAAGCTTAAACTAACCCTGAAATATAATAAGCAGTTTTACCATACAGTATATATTAATAATCCTAAAGTCTTTATGCTTTTTTTTTCTTTAGAAAATCTGCAGTGAAAATCTTTTTTCCATGTTTTTCTACAATGTTATATATAGAATAAGCTGACCTGTTTCTTTGGGTTTTTTCTGCTATATGTGTAACTTTTTGGTTATTATGATCATTTAATTAAAATTATGGTATAAGAATCAAGACTGTGTAGTGTTAATCACAATAATTGAACTACCTCAGTAAAAGGAATCTTTTTTAAGAATTTGCTGGATTGGATGACAAGTTGTTCCTAAATAAATAAATTTACATTAAAATTGTCATCCCATTGACCTCTTGGAATTCTGAACCTAGGGGGAAGATTTTTTGTTTTCTTTTGCTGGAACTACTTTCTTCTATTTCAAATATTTTTGTACCGATTAGTAGAACTTCCTTGTTACATTGTGTTAATTGCTGTTCGTTTTGCTCAAAAGAGTGCTAGAAAACATTGTTTTATGGAACCACATAATTTAGTACTGTGCTTAGTTTTCCTTCCTTTGACCCTTTTAAATATCTTTCAGAGGCAATGTGAAGAAGAATGGTGCTTTAACTTTGGCAAAATTATATTTGTAGTACAAGCACTAAGTAGACTAAATCTGGCTCCGGCTGGAAATTGTAATTCTTGAAATAAAACCAGAAAGCTTGTGAAGATCAAGTACTTTTCAAGGTCCCTCATCATCGCAACTTCAGTTCTTCTAGCTGCAGGTGGCACAATAATTGCTAAAATAAATATACAATATGTCATTCTTCTGATTGGTGTAATCTCTGTAAAATATAACTCGTGCTGGCGAGCTTGTAATTAATGTGTGCCATTTACTCGCTGAATTATCATGAGCTGTTTTAAGTAAATTGCAGCTGGCCAGGTTTTATGGTAGAACTCTGAGGCTTGCAACAATCTAAGTTTTTAAATGAGAAAGGAGTTCTTCAAAATTATTCTAAAATCACTTTTTTCCTGAACAATTCTCCTAGGCAAAGGATAAGACTAATCCTGTCTGTTCCAACAGTAGAAAATTATCTACTGTTATTGGCCCTGCGTGCGTAACAGCTGTTTTTTTTAATGGGTTGGGATTTTCACCAGCATCTTCAAAAGCCAACTGTGATCTGTGCTTTAGAAACTCTAGTCATTATTTGTTTGCAGAGAATGAGGGGAATTTTTGAATAATTTTCTGGAATTGGTTGTAAGTGGAAGCTGTGTTTAGTCTACTTACATCTTACCTGTCTCTTATGTTATACTAACAGGTCTACATTTATGGCGTGGCTGCAGTTCTGTGGATGGCTGCAAAATACAGTGTTCCACCAAGTCAGAAACTAGCATTGCCAAGAAAGTTTAAAAAACTTCTTCTGGATATGGCAAGAAAAAACCCTGAAGAAAGACCTTCTCTAGCTGATGCAATTAAGGTTACTAGATCTAAGCAGTTTTATGTGAAATTTAGTTGTGTCTAGAGTATCATTTTAGTGATTTGAATATCAAAATATTAATTTATTTTTGACAATAGACCTATATCTAATTAAATGATCACCAGTCACTTTGGGGTTTGTTTTTAAAGTTACTTCCCTAGGGACTTAGAGGAATGTGGTTTAAATTTATATTGAAATTGTCAGTAAGGTACTTGGAATAGGTTTGTAAGACTTCCTAAACTTAGATTACTTCTAATTAACTAGCTCAACTTTGTCCTCATCCAAGAATACCTCAGTTGATTGAAAATTTCTTTACTGACTGAAAACTATGAATTTATTTTTTTTTATAGACATGCAATCATTACTTACTTGAACAAGGTATAAACAGCAAAAATACTTTGGCATTGTTGAATAAATCTGTCTTTAAGGTAAGAGAGTCATCTTTTTTAATGCTCTTAAGTTTTTTTCAGTTAATTCTGTAAATTGCATTCCAGTAAGATTTCTGACCCCTGCAAGTATAATCAGATTTGTTCTCTTAATGTTTTTTTGTTTGTTTGTTTCATTTGGTTTTCAAGTTGTCTTTAAGTATTGCTCTTTCTGGTTTTTGATGTTGGAGTCATCACTCTCCAGATTTTGGTGCCCTGACTCCACAATCTGCATGGGTGAGAGCTCAGAAATAAGAACTAGTGACTTAGTTTATAATCGCTTTAATTTGTCTCCCCTCTTTGCAGAACAGAAGACATTAAAATAAAAGTGACGCAGCATTGAGTCAATCCATGGAACTAACTTTGTTCAAAACTTTGATTACCAGGAAGTTCTGATTTGAAACAGAGGGTTGTCAAGGTTTCCAAACAGTTCTACCAGTCCTTAAAGTAGCATGACTAGGTTGCTACTTTGCAGATTACAGAAATTGAAAATCCTGAAACTATACGTTTACATGGGGTTTGTTGGTTGGTTTGTTTGTTTGTTTTTTCAAATAATGTGCTGAGCAGAATTTTAAAAAGGAAATGCTAATAAATTTAGTTTGAACTTTGTTTTTTATTATTAGGCTGTTGAGGAAGAAGTAATCTCTTCTCAAGATCATGTTGCTTTTGAATTTGAAAATGAAAGCCATGAAATGGACTCCTCAGAATCAAATCTAGGTAAGCAGTCAGACTCTTTACATGTTTCCTTTGTTTTAATATTCTGTAGATCAGTTCTCCATGTAAGATTTTTCTCGGTCAGGTACACAATTATTTTTTCTACCTAAATTGAGTGTTCTTTACCTTCCATTTAAATTTTATATATTGTTCATTTCTCTAACTGTTTTGTTTTGTTTTGTTTCTAGGATTTGTGCCTATTAACAGTGAAAGTAAACTTGTAGCAGTTAAAGGACCAGTACCATGTCAGATTTCTCTAAATTGTGAGAAAGCTACATTACCTGTTGCATTCACTTCTCCTGCAACTCACTTTAAGCCTATTATTCTGCAACAAAATGCAAATATAACAAAGTTAGTATATCCTAAAGCAAAATAATTTTAACTTAATACTTGTTAAATCTACTGGAATTGCCCTAAAAAACTTCTTTGTTCCTTTTCAGAGAGGTTCCTATACCAGTTTCTAAGCAATTCAAGAAAGAAACAAGAAAAGAAGGATGTATTGACCACAACAAATCAGGATACAGAGAAGATTCTAAAATCTATGATACTGATGACACAGGTGTCGTTGAACCTGCACCTGAAATACCTGAGTGTGATATAGTAGTTCCAGGCCACTCATCCCAAGTATCTTCAGAAGAGAAAAAGTCAAGCAATGCATTTAGTTCTATAGTTACGTTACCATCACCTTCTGATTCCTCACATATTCTACAGGAAAAGAGCAATTTATCTGAAGTTCCTTCAAGCTCCTTAGCTTGCCCTAGATCTCCTAATTTTCTTCATATAAATAACATAATTCTCAAACAGGACTCAGAGAAGAGAGTTTTGACATTTGTGCCAGTGCATTTAGCTGTATCAGAGCAAATACCAAATAAACCTCTTAGTTCAAGCATTGCTTATGATTGCTATCATAGTTTGCCAGTGCTACTTTCAAGTACTATTGCAAGCTATAAAATGAGCATGCAAGCAGAAAATGATGCCTCCCTTTGCAAAGTACAAATCTGCGAGACTACTAATACACTGAAAAATTTTGATATAAATAACCCGGTTATTAAAACAAACTGCCAGGAAGTTGAGTGTGCTACCACTGTAGACAGTACTTTCGCTGAAGAAGAACACCCATGTACCTCAGGAAATCAAGACAATTCTCTTCTCTTTGAAGTCCTGCCCCAGCAGAACAGCACAAGTGACACTTTACTGCAGAAAGTGGTTCATCTTATACAAGAGGAGTTTGCATTTGATGGCTATCTAGAGAATGGAGTTGAAGTTTTTTATATGGGTATGTACATTTACTTCTGTATAGTATTATCATTGATGTGTAACATATTCTTAGTAATGTCTGTGTTTGTTTTTTTCTTGTTTGTTTCTTTTTTTAAACAAGGGAACTTCATTTTAAGCTTAAAGGAGGTTAAGTTTGGTGTGTTCTCTGCTACAATCTGTGAGAAGTTTTGTGACCTGTATTGGGATGAAAAATTGCTGGAGAATCTCTATCAGGTAGTAAATGGAGAAAGACCTTCACATTTATGGTGGGTGTTTTTTAACTTTTTCCTTCTTGTATATCAGTTTAATGCTTTTCTCCCTACCTTCCAGAAACAGGAGAGGATATGCAGCTTAACTTTAGGTATCTTTACTTGTTTCCTTCCAACTGTTAATTTCCCAGTCTATTACATACTTCAAGACCTTCACCATAGCAAGTAGTGCTTAATGGCTTATCAGAAAATATTTTCTGTTAAGTTTCTCTGTAACTCCATCTTAGTATAGCTGAATAATGAAGACTGAATTCTGATCAATATCATTTCCAACCATTGATGGAGAGCTTCATAGTCTTGTTAGAAAGAGACTGTTAAATCAGAAGTTAAATATATTGTTCTTACTGTTCAGTTTGTGTTCTGTTTGAGTTTAGTTCTTATACATCCTTTTGTTCTATTCACACCTAAGAACAAGGACATTAATTTAGCTTTGCTAGAAATGTTTTACTTAACTGCTTTAGTTTGACTGAGTATTCCTTCAGGCAGTAAGTAGCCTGTAAAGTGAGAAAACACCAGCTTATTTCCACATTTTTACTATTTCATCTTCAATGACTCACCTACCTGAAAAATAATAAAAAGCATTTTGTTTTATTGCAGCCTCCAAATGTAGCATACTCATAAAAGCTTTTTACTGAAGGCTGTTGTAAACAGTAATCAATTTATATGTGGAAGTTATGTGTGGCTTTTTTTATCTGTCACAGTCTGGAACCACAAATGGGAGTTTTAGCAAAGAAGCTTGGCAGATATGGTCTAGAAAAACTTCAGTGTTAGAAGATGTATAATCCCTACAGCAAGCTTCCAAGAGAACAGACCTCCAGATATCAAACTCTGATATGCTGGCCTGTTTCCTGTTTGGGTTGGGATTTTCAGAGCTATTGAGAACCGGTTGGAGGCTAGGGTCTTTATTTCCCAGACTTGAATCTTATGGTAGGAGAAACTGGAGCTGTTGCAGGTGAATTACTGGCATGTATGAAGAGGTCAAGCTTTATATGAATATTTGTTACAAGGTAAAGGTTTTGAAAGCAGGAGTGAAAGGAAATCATTATTTATTATCCAGTATAATAATACAATTCTAACTTTCAGATCACACACAAGAACTGCTTCAGAGTATTTTTGAGACACTGCTTACTTAACATTCTTTATTAATTGCTAAAGAATATAGCAGTTTTTAATTGTTACCTTCTTTGACTTAAAATTATCCTTAATAGAGATGACTTAGAGTCAGACTGTTAGCCAGAGGTTGAATCCTGAGTGCAAAACCCATCACAGTAATGTGCAGTCTGAGTTGTGCCTTCTGTTAGTATCTGTTCTGATACTTCTGTTGGAATTTTGCCAGCTTCTGTAAAGTAAAATCTGCCTCGGTGTGCTTTACTGTCCATTTAAACGTTTTTTTCCCCTGCAAAATAACTACTGAAACTGAACATGCAAACTTCAAGAGGTAGATAAATGCTTTGAAGCCCTTTACAAACATGGTAATTTATAAGATGCCATTTTACTAATGTAATATAAAAGTATTTGTAACATTATTTTTCCCTTACCTCGTATTTCCAGCATAACTGAGACAGAGGATTCAAAGTGTGGTTCAACATGCCAAGATATGAAGAAATCTGATTGCTTTTTGGCAAGCAGTGATCAGACAGAGGGTGAGAAGGGAATTCACATTTCTAGATCTTTGTATGTGCTAGGAATCTATCAGTGACACAAATTTTGAGATACTAGCATTTTGAGTGTGTCTCTTCAGGAAACACCTTAGCACTTCTGAACATTATCAGTAAATCTGAACATTACCCATGCCCTGGGGACCTGTTGTTTTTTATATGAAGCGTATATATGGCCAGATGTTGGTGAGAGGGTTGCCTGTATCATTTACTTACTTTTATGTACATGGATGTGTCTGTCAAAAAACTCCCCAAATTCTAACTGCTACATTTGGTTTTCTTGTGTTCATCCAGGAGATGTTCTAGTGGGATGCTTTAAAGTAGGGGAAGGGATGGGGGACAGTCTTATTGAGTCAGCTCCATACAACACAGCAAGCTTAGCTAGGCAAAGAGGTGAACTTCAGGAAGTGCTTATGACTGCTTAGGTGTTACTGAAGAAGCTGATTGAGTGATTGAGTGGTGACTGCAACACATGTGGTCCTTTGTTGTTCATTTGTTGGAACTGAAACAAAACTAGGCAGTAAAATAAAATTTATTAAAATAAATGTATTGTCAATAAAATTATTTACAAATTCTGAGGAAGGGAATTGTACAGAAATCTTGAACCTGAATTGCTTTTAGATTTAAATGGGCATTTTTAACTATTCATCAAAAGGGTTTTCACAAACAGATAAAAAAGAATAATTTTTACCTCTCTCCTCTTCTTCCCTATTCTATCCACTGAAGTACCTTTTTAAAGATAGCTCGTAAAATCAACAGTGGGTCAAATGATTTGATAATCAAGACTTTTGCCTTTTGATCACAAACTTTGTTACAGGACACCATTTCAGGACAGTCACTGAGGTCATATTAGTGGATTGTTTATTTGTGCTTCTTCCATGTGGATTTTGCATTTTTCCTGGAATACTTAGTGATTGAAGGTTTAATGAACAAGTTGTATTTGATTGGTGGTGTATCAGTATTTCTTTTTTTCAAGATAGTTCATTAAAGTTTCAGCTTTTAAACCTAGTTTCTTCTCTGTTTTGAGCAGAGCTAAACTGTGTTTTCTTAATACAACAGCTTATACCCCTGCATTGTTAACTTTTCTGGCAAAATATAAATTCATAATTTTGCACTTGGCTACTGTCATTCTGTGTTAGAGTATTCCATTTTGATTCAGAATGATTACAGCTAGACTTTCCCATGGGTAATGTGGGATCTTTGCACCAGTAATTTAGGTCCATTTGACTCCAAGGTGGCATGTCTGAGCCCTGGAGGCTTGCTCAAGTGAAAAGGAGACTTGTGGCAGGTATAAAAGCTCCTGTCAGCATCATCCCAACCTTTGAATGTCACTTCAGTCCCTCAAGGTCAGTAGTAGCTGTTTATAACTGCAAAGAAATCCCATCATAGCTCAAGTGAGTGAGTTCTGTAGGAGCAGAAAGTTTAACATCTGTGTCCCCTTTGGCTGTATCAAGTCTTCTTGCCCTCTAGGTATAGAATAAAAGCTTCAGGACTTATGGATGGAAAAAACCTCAAGAAATAAGCTTTTTGCTAATGCATGCACAGGTCTGACATATTTAATTTTTATTTCAAAGCTTCTGTACTGTGCTTTGGTTAAATGCTTTTTGTGTATGTACAGAACATTTTTTTGCAATTTTCAGAAATATCTTGAACAAAGCTTAGTAGTCCAAAATGTTTTTAACCTTTATCATTTTACAGTGTGTCACTGAGAAAAAGAAAGCACATGGCCAAAATATGCATGTAACACTACAGTTAGAGAGCATAGGTAGTCTCATAACTGTATTTTATATGTATAATGTGTAAGTTCAACAGAGCATGTGTCACAGCACGTGACCATTATTTCTTTCTCCCTTGTACACTCTTCAGGAGAAGGAGAAGCAACCTCTGATGTGAAGGCTGAGCCTATGATAAATATATCGTTAACTGAAATGGACTTTGATGAGCCACCTTCAGATACTTTCCAAAAAGAATGGAGGCTGCAGAATGATATCTCTGTAGAAAAAAAAGGGAAACATTTACAAAGCAACAACTGTGTTGGTCCAGGCTTTGCAGAAGAAAATATAGAGCCACAGGAAGAGACTATAATAAACATAGCTGGAAACAGCTACCTTGTATCTCCCAATCTACCTGACTTCCATAGCTGTAGTCCTGGTTGGAGCAGTGCATTTTATGGAGCTGAATGTTTTGATTCAGAAGTTCATAGTTACATGAAAAACCTTGGAAAGCAGAAATCAAGTGAGTCACAAAATATAGATGCTAAAAAAGTGGTGAGTACATTGATTTAAAATCATTAAGAAACCTCTTTACTTGCTTGTTTAAAGTATGATAATATTTATTGTGTTTTACTGGTGAAACCTCCTTTCTTTTTATAAATGTTGACTATTAAGTGTTTTAAACTCCTCAAAATGCATGATGTCTTATCAGTACAACAGAGTAAGGGTAGAAGTCCAAAATAAAGAGCACTGACATGAAATTGGTAACCACTGAACTAAAGCTTTTGCTGAACTTGACTTGATAAGTACCATCTGCCATATTCACCAACCCCATGGTGGTAATATAAAAAAGAGCTAAGAATGGCTATGACTTTTGTGTATTGCAGAATCTCAAGAGGTCCTGCTCCCTGTCATGTGCTCTGAGCCCTTTTTCTTCATCATGGTGAATTCCCTGACAGTTTCTCATGGTTTGCCAGCAGAATGATAGTTATTTGCTCACATTCTTCCCTTGGAGGTGGCTCATCATTGTGATGAGTGCAGCCTTGTCCCTTTTAAGCAGCCTGGGGTTATGGGGCAAGCATGGTTAAGGGGGTGAGTTACTTTAGATTAGCAAGGTCTCCCATTGCCTTAAAAATCATATTGATCACATTTACTTAATTTTTACATTTGTGCATCTGGCTATGCAAGCTTCAGTTTGAAAATATATTTGTAAATATTTCAATTTCAAGGGCACAGTGTAAGGATAATACATGAAACTGTAGAAATCTGTATAGTCAGAGCTGGATTATTGGCAAGAAAATGGAAAAATTGAAGTACATGAGTTATTAACACTGCAAGACCTACTAGCATAGGGATACCTGGAATTCTTTTGTGTCCCTGAGAATGGTTAGTTGTCTAGTTTGTGTATCCTTATTGTTTCTGCCAGATACATGTTTAATAAAGATGAAGCAGGGGTTGCACTGCCCTTACAGATTTCCTTACTATGGGCAGTTAGTTGAATTTGTTGCTTTGTTTTAAAGTGAGCGTTGCAAAGTAGAATTGAACAACTGAAAGCACATTATAGAATTTATTTATTTATTTCCAGATAGCCAGTTTAAATCTCAGTGGATCTATTTACATAATTTTTTAATGAAGAACTGTGACCTCACTTCAGTTTTCATTAAAACCATAACTATTTTTATGTTATTACGCAAGTTAAAGCCTAAATCATTGAGGATTTTCTTTTGGTTTTTTAGTTCCTTAATGTTCAGGTGGAAGGCTATAGGAGAAAATGGCATGAGAAACTTCAGCTACTGTTGGGTTTTTCTAAAAAATAAAATTAAAAAAAAGTTTTTTTGAACACTCAAAAATTTATATCTACTCAAAAATACCTGTTTCTAATCCTAAAGGGCTGTTTAATCCTGTGTAAGCAGCCAGGTAGAGAAAAATGGGCTTGTGTAATCTCCCTTACTTGAAGAATTAATTAACTGAAGAACAGATTTTCAGGAGTAAGGAGTTTTCATAAGCATTTAAATAGATTTTTCTGTTTCAACAGTCTTTTTTGCTTTGAGATGTTTACAGACTACTCAGCATTTTAATTCTTTTGAATCAAGCTATCTTCTAAGCATTTGGCAATTGCTTTCCCTATTCAACAGTCACACAACAAAAATGAAGCAAGAAGCACTGTGGAGCTTACAGTCTGCTTTGGAATTTGCTTATGAAATTAATGCATTATACATTACACGTTACTACTGTTTACATTAAAGCCTATAAACTTAGCTAACCCAACAATCATACAAGAGGCTGGAAGGAATATAGTCATGAGGTACCTCTGTAAAAAGTTATATTGTGTTCCTACCTGGTACATTCCGCTGGGAGAAGATTACTGTTGATACAAAATGCAATTAGTTCAGTTTAGTAAAAAAGAATTTAGAGCACAAGAGAACATGGATTCCAAGAGCTGAAAAAGATGGCTACTACTATGAGGATAGGTGAACTAATCTTTCTTGTTTTACCTGGGATTAGTGTGAAATCTTAATACCTGGACAAAAATGAGAATCTAATCTTATTCTGCTTTAGAAATACAGAAATATTGTCTGTGATCTGGACCACATATGGGGTCAGGTTCACAAACAAGAATAAAATAATTATTTGCAGACAACAGAAGCTTGGTATCTTATGTAAATAGTCTTCCTAATTTGTGAGATCCCTATGTGTCCATGTTATAAGGAATACAAGTATGAAGTACCATCTTCAATCATGAAGTCAAAACACAGTTTGTAGATTACATACCCTTTTATAGCACAGAACTGTTTTGAATACATCAAAAAGAAAAATTAATTTTCACAAAAAAAACATGTATGTGCGGATGCATATATTCTCAGTTGTACTGTTTATATAAATAAGTCTTGATATATTAGAATATTCAGGTATATAACCTTAAAAATATTTTAAATAATATCATACTAAATGTTATTTCATGGTTTTTATTAAAAATACTTTTTAAGTGTCTTGTAAGTACAAATTGAACAGATGATAATTGAAAATACCAGTTATGTTTTTTCTCGTTATTATTTTTATTTTTGCACTACCATAGCATCAACAACTTTAATCTTTCTGCTGGTGTTACTACAACAGAAAGTCATTTTGTGAAACCCAGCTTCTTCCAAATGTGTTGAAAATAAAAAGTTACAGAGTCATAATGCTTTGATTGCAGCAATTTTGAACATTAAAGAAAACCTTTCTAAAATCCTGCTTTTTTTCCCAACTCTATCAGTTATTGCAATTTCTGAAATAAACTATTAGCAATATTGTTTAAATGTGATGAGTTTTAACTGCCCAAAATATATAAGAAATACAAGGAATAATATGAAACTGAAATCTGTTTTTCTGCTGTTGCAGCAGTCAGTGGACAATGATCCTTAGCTGTAAGACAATCAATTACCAACATGTAGACGATGAGCAGCTCTACCCATCTTCTCTCTGCTGTCTCTTTGCTGCCCAATTCATTAAACCAAGCACCACAAATCAGCTGTGAAAATGTAGCATTATTTTAATTCCGATACCAGCAGCTGGCAAAGACTAGTTCAGATCTCATTTTGAACAATATAGATGTTGCTGGTACTGTTGATAGGGGTAGCATTTAACATTTAGAAGTCCTGGTGTATTGTACCTTGGCATAGCTAACAGTTGTATTTGTACAGCAAACTGTTTCTGGTAGTTTTAGTTAATAATATGAATGTTTATATATATTATACTTGGAGTACATGTTACTTAGAAAATAACTGTGGTTCTTTATTGCTGGCATATATTAAGTGTTAACACTATCAATGTGTAAACAATGAATGAGCTGTGGAAATGTCAAAAGAATGATGCACTGTCTGAACCAGAATACTGAGAGAAATCAATAGTCTCAAAACAGTTAAAACTTAGCCAACTTCACATTGTAAAATCTAGCGGAGAAAACACACATCCCATTCTAGTCCACTCCAAGTGGACGAGAAATTCCAATGGAAGGCTTGGAAGTGGCTGTTTTGAGCAGGGTGTTGGTTTGAGTTGCCAGAGGAAAGTTCTGTCTCTCGCAAGGTAGAACTGTTTGTCTGCACCCTATCCTTCCTTATTGAAATCTTCTGTTAACTATTTTTTTTTCAGAAATTAGTTCTTTCATTAACTGTAGTCTAATTTTCTGTGTCTGGCAAGGATTATATCAACCTACTTTTTGCCCCAGGTCTGACAGATTATTTTTTTTTAAGGCAGCAATAACATTGAGTTGATTATACAGCATTGAGGTAAAAGTGTGCTAAAGCAGTGTTTAGGAGCTGCTGTTTCAAGGAGTGAATGTTTAAAGATAGCTTGACTACATTTGTCCTAACACTCCTTTCATAGAGATAAGTCTGCTTGGTCAGTTTGAGTATGATCTGCAACTGGAACTGAGTTCTTAATGAGAGTCTAACCACAGAACAAGTTAGTGTTTTGCAGATATACATCTCGTTAATACACCTGTCTCTCCAATGAAAATACTTGTATGTTTCAAATGTTTCTTTTTTCACCTTCTGAAACTAAATGCATTTAAATTTTTTTTTAATTCTGTATTTATAAATTTATAAGTAAATTTGAGAACATGCGGATTCTGAGAATCTCTGAGTGCCAGAATGTGTATTTATGACAGAAAAAATATTCTGCCGTAAAAATTAATAACTTTACTATTTTTCTACTGGAACCTGTAAATATTGGGTAACCTTAGATAGGCTGTGATTTAATAAGGTACAAAAAGTAAAATGTTTGTTATGTGATTAAAAATATTAACAATAGGATTGATCTAGCTATTAGCTGTGTTTTGAAATAGCATAAAAATTAAGATATTTGCGGATAAAGGTGACACTTTCAAATGTCATAATAATTAATGCTTTATTGTATAGGGTCCTAGGAGATAGTTAATTGCAGGTTTTAAGGTTCACAAAGGTTAATCTACATTTAGAAAAGTTATTCCTTAGTCAATCAAGTATATGTCCCCTGCCTCACATCACCTCAAGTCCAGGAGCTGCTGATTTTATACCCTGACACAGAGCACATCCAGGCAAACCTAGCCAAGTCCTTGCACCTTGGTAAGAAGAGGGGAAGGCAGCTGCCAGGGCTATCATTTCTCCAGGACAATGTCCTTTTTGCCCATAGTAGGTTTCCATTATCCTCCAGATTTCATAAGATACTTACTTGTAAGAGTCTCCACCAAAGTTCAGTGCACACAAGCTGTGACCAGAAAGTTTCTAGCACAAGTTTTACATATTCTCGCCACTGTTTTCCCTTTCCTATTCCTTTTATCTTTTCCTTTCCCTTCTGTCAATATTCTGCATCCTTTGGTGGAGCCACCCTTCAGCACTGAAAAAACTTATGCTTCAAGGACAGATTGGAATTTGCAATTTTCCCAAGTAAGCAAAGTCACTCTATCATTACTTTGTTTCTTAGACTAGGGTATGGTCTATAGAAAACTGTCCTGAGAGATTAAATGTACTTCAGAGGGAACAGAGCAATTGAACAGCTTCATCAAAAATGCTTATATTCTGGACCTTCCTAAAATGAAAGATGTGGAATAGAGCGGGATTTGCTAATTGTTACTCACCTGAAGTTATTCAGTGGACAACCTACTTCTGTCCATCAGATTCCAAACATCAGAAAATTACCACTCTTTCTGAATCCCTTTCTGTGGTCATAATCTCTTAATCAACCTGGTTTCACTTTAAGTGATGAAACAAAACCAAACTTTTAAATAAAAACAAGCTGTTTTCAATTCAGAATCTAGATAAGAGCTTTTCTGTATTTTCACTGTTCCCTATGTGACACCAGTGTAGTAGTACAAATTTTAAAAATCCATAGGGCTTCTGTGACTCTTGTTGCTAATGAACTGTGTTGTTAAACCTTTTGAGCTTTTCAGAAAAACAGTGACAGGTTTTTGCCAAATTCAAAGTAATTTATAGTAAATCCATCCCATTAAATGTAACCTATTTACCAATCTGTTGTTTGATTTGTTAGCTCTGAGCTGTGTGTTTTCAGATTGCTGTGCTAGTGGGAGTTCTGTCTGCTTCATTCAGTGAACTTCATTTAAAATGCTGCTTCATGTAACTGGGTCACTGGTAGTTAGGTTAGGACCCAAGTGCAAAAGCCACCACTTTATAAAACAACACACATCATGCTTATTGTTTCTTAATAAAAAGCCGAACCCAAAGTGGATACCCGTTTTCAGTGGCTGGTAAAATAACAAAACCTTTGGTATGCAAACGAGTATAAATGCTTAAATTTAATTTGATATTATTGTGAGAAGACAAATATACTTTTGTTTTTATACATTGGTTAAGTTAGATAATTCTATACATGTTTATTTTTTTAATTATGTAAAATGCATAAATATAAAATATATAAGCTGAACTTCAACATTAATATGTCCTTTATTTATAGAGCAGCTCTGCTGTCTGCCTTCTGACTTGGCGGTTTAATATAATGTAATGACACTTGTTTGGAAACCATTGCTTTCAGTCAAACATCCAGTTCTTGCTGCAAATATAGGTCAGCTGCTTAGCACAGAGCATTTCTGGAGTCTGCACTGATTTCAAACCCCATCATTTTTAATACTGGATTACCTCTGAGTGTAACTTTAAAAAATGTTCTTGAAAGCAACTAGTTAAGTGCAACTATAACTAAAGGCATATTTATATAAACAGAATCAGTGAGGTTTCATAATACACAAAGCAGCTGCTGAACTGTGGCATAACTAATGCTTTTCTGGGGACAGGAGATGCCTCTAACTTCCCCATAAGCTCAGCTGTGAAAGGTAGTTTTTCCTAGTAATATAGTAGTTGTATTACCATAGTAATACTTTCCTATCCAAGCAATATATTCCTGTCTGTTTGGATGTTATTTTTTTAATATAAAGTAATTCTCATCTAAAACTTAGTTTCCTACTAGAAGCTTGCATTTACTGTTTGGATCAGAATCCTTTTTTGTCTTTAAATAGGAATTAGAACAATTACTAATGATGGAGACAAAAAATTACAGAAAGACTATAAAGTTTTACCAGAAACTATTGCAGAAAGAAAGAAACATCAAAGGTAAGATTATAGGAATTTCCCAGTAATTAAAAAGGTGCCTAACACTTTTAAGGATTTTTTTTTTCCCCGTAAATCAGAATAATTGATGTTCTCATGCTTTGTGTTTTAAATCTAAAGGTCTTGAAACTAAATCTATGTTGCCCAAGTTGAGGGGACAGCTACAGGAGATGAAATCAAAAGTGCAGTTTCTTGAACTGGTGAAGAAATACATGCAGGCAAGTCAGACTTTATTTAACTTGTGTTTCATTTGTCATTTCATTGCCACATCTGTCTAGTTGGCTGCTCATTCAATTTCATGAAATGTGAAATGTTTTGAGTCAAACTGCCAAATCAAGTGGGAACTAAAAGAACTATTCAAATAGAGTAATTGCTACTAGTATTGTTAAAAAAACAATTGTCTGAAATGCAATTTTGTGTGAATTTTCCTCTTTATTTTCCTACACTTTATTTTTTCATGGCTTTGCATCTTTGAGCAGATCATGTGTGCAGAGCAGTGGGGTGTGGAATCCTGTGTGCTGCCAACAGTCATTCACAACAGAACTGACACTGTGGATGTGGCACCTACGGATGAGTCATCATTGCTTCTTTACTATAACTCAGAGAAACACCCATGTCATAATCAAAATGGAATAAGAGTTCTGCAGGCTGGTACACCACTTGGTTTAATGGCTTATTTATATTCTAGGTATAGTATATTTTCCACATCCTTAATTAAGAGTGGGTTGAGGTATAGTTGCTAATTCAGGAAAAAGTAATCTCAGTGATAAATCCTTGTTACTCATCATTGCATACATTCTCCTTTCTTGTATCAGGTTTAGTGTTATTACTGTGAACACTAATTTACAGAAATGGACATGGAAATGGCAAAAGACAGTCTGATAAGAAATAAGGCAAACCACTAACTTTGGATTTGTTTAAAACTCAAAGCATTTTATAATAAATAAAAAACTAATAACTTTAAACTTTTTAATCCATTATTTATTTGAGGTTTTGCTCTGATTATTGCCATGGAACCAAGGCTTTGTTACTGCTAGTAACATAATTCTTTAGAATGTGTAATTTGGTAATTCTTAATTAATAGGATCTGGATGTGAAAACACATAGATTCTGTTTTACGGGTTTATTGCCCCAGTTCTTGGGGACTGATCAAGATGCTGGCTTACCTCAGGGCTTAAATGGGGACAAAGATGTCCTTTAATCTTCATCTAGGGTGAGTATGGTGTTGTTTTAAGGTACCTGAGACATAATAGTATGATGGATGAAAGCTGCCTGAGAAAGACCATCAGACTTGTGCCACTGTGGAGGAAGCAACTTCCTCCTGGCTGCTTTGCCCAGCTTATCATGACTCTGAGACCCAGTTGTTCGTCCTCAGTGCTGCTTTTTCTGTAGTTTATATTTTTGCACAAAATGCACAAATTGTTTTGGAATCAGAGCTTTCACATTCATCAGACCCAAACTTTTGTGTTTAGCCATTAAGCCATCAAAGAGACATGACAATTAGCCTGTGTTAAGACCTTGAGAAAGTGTGTATGTATGGCTGAAAAAATGAAAAATTCATCTTTAATGTGTGTATAATAAGTCTATTCTGTTGTTAAAGCAACTACTGCTCTAGCTAGAGCTACAGGAAATATTTTCTTGCTTAAAAGTATCTAGTTCTTATGCTGTTATTATAGTAAAAATCTCCTAAAGCAACATCATGTGGGAGAATAGAAAAAAAAAAAGATAATTGTGTTCTTCCATACTGTTTAGAATGTAACTTCTGATAATAATGGAGCTGTCAAAGTGGTTCCTCATAAAATTGCAAGGAAGAATTTTTTTTTTTTTTAACAAATTATGTTCTCAGTGTTGGCAATTGCAGCATTTGATTCGCAAAAATAAAATAAAAAGGAACCAAGGTTTTATGTGGAGCTAATTCTAATTTATGTGGAGCTCTGCTACTTCTTGATATTTTGAGGATGGTTTTGCTCTTGCTGTACTCTAATGCAGTAAGAAATTGTGTTCTTGCTTGTCTGAAGTTTTTCTTGTCTTTCACAGAAATGCATTTCTAGAAGGTTATTTACAGCAGTTTCTTTACACATTTCGCTATTTCTGCACACAAGAAGAATTTTTGAAATTTCTTCTTGATAGAATCAGCAACACTTTAACCAGGTACAGTAATTTCCAGTGAAAAATATTGTCAAAGCACAACTGACTTTTCCCCCCAATGGCAAATAGCTGTTTTTGAAAATAACTACTTAATTAAATTGATTTTTGATGTTTGTTTTTGTAAGACTCTCTTGACAAATAAGAGTGAAACTAGAGCAAGTGCTTACTTTTTTTTTTTCCTGAATCTTCAATCTTTTTCCAGTTGTTCAGTGATGGATTTTAAGTACACCCACAGCTTTGTTTCCATAGCACCATGGATTCTAGAGACATAAAATGTAGTAATTTAAGATGGTACAGCCAATACCAAATAGTACTTGTGGTGTTTTCAACACTTATTTTTAAATTGGAATTGAATGTCAATTTTGGTGAAAGAAGTGCCTTTTTATTCTCACCAGTGCAAGCCTGGATCCTTCCACATCACTTACCAAAATATGTAACCGCAGTTTCTACATCCTTCAGGCTTGGATTGAAGACTGCTACAGTGTAGACTTTGCAACAAATACTGATCTTTTGTGTACCCTCAAAGAATTCATTTCTTCCAAGGTGAGTCAGAATTTCAGTAGAAATTCTTTAAGAAAAGAAAAAAAAAAGTTTAAGTCAGTTATGGAATATGTAAGATTGTTGTTACAAAAAACTGTCCTAATTACAATTAAAGTAAAAGAAAAATAATGCTGTATTTGACAGCTATGTTCAATCTGCCTGGTTGTGGACAGACATGAATCTTACAACTCTATTGTGTATTGCCTATCATTTATGGAAAACTGAGTTCAATATTCTCTTAACCTGTTGTGCATTGACAGGTTGCTCCATTAAATGGCTATGGTGAGCGTTTGATGTCATTGCTTGAGGATGCTTCTGCCAGGGGAAGTGGCAGTGTTCATCAGTGCTCCAGCATGGATAAATGTGAAGATGAGGGCGAGGAGGACAGAAAAATATTACATTCTTTATGCAAAAAGCTCTCAGAAGATTATTCCAGGAAGGCATGTCTTTTCTTCAGACTACAGTATATGGAGCACATTTCCATGTATTATTTTCAGACAAAAACTAGAGTATCCAGCTTAGCATGTACACCCTGATTTAGTAAAATTTATGTAGCTGCATTAAAAATTTTCTTTTGTAGGTATTAAAGCCTAAGCACTTCTATAAATATGGAAGTCATCTTAAGCCTTAATTTTACCCTGTCAACTGTTTCAGTAATATTAGATGAGATCATTAAAATTTTGAGAGGAGTTGGACTCTTCATCCATTATACTAACATGTGACTCAGTTACTAGGATGTAATATATTTTCTAGTTCCCCCTTGTCAAACATTAATACTTTTTATTAAGCTTATGTCTTTTTAAGCCTATAAATATCTGAAAACAGTGGAGGATGAGGGGTTTCCTGCTAGAATTTCAAAGCTAGTTGTAAAAATTTTTCTGAACTTTTCCCTGTATTTACTGGTTCATATAGTGTGCTAGTGAAAAGTAACCCCAGAAGCTGGAGCAAACTGTAGGCTTTTCCTGAAAAAAGTTCTCTACAGAGTGACCAAAATGGCATGTGGAAGTCAAATGTATTGCTAATATGCAAGCTGAATTTAGAATCAGCCTCTTAATAAAGGTGTAGAATTCCATAGAGTCTTAATGGGGATGGAAACAACAAAGGGCAAGCAGAACAGAGAAACCATGGACTTGTTTTCTTTTCATTGCACCATAATGATACTGGATTGAATTGAAAAAAATTGAAAGAAAACAAGTATTTATTTGGAAAAGGCTGTTTGATTCTAAGCAAAAAGGGTACAAGAAATAGTAAGAGACAGTAAGAAGTAAAACATGAAATATGAAACTTCAGAATATAAACTATTTTATGGTAGCAAACTTGAACATGCGGGATATTTTATTGTTGATTGAGATCTGATAACCTCCTGCTCAGACTCATCAACTGGGTGTATTACATTAGCTTAAAATAGCAATGTTGAATAAACCAATTAGTGTCTGGGCTAACCTTGAAGAGCTGAAGAGCTATGCATCCACAAAGATGTTTCTCTAACAAAACATTTCAGAAAGTTAAATCAAGGGGAGACATAATGTTTGCTTTAGAGAAGTTGTAGCTTTACATACTTCTTTTTCTACAGAACTTCAACTGGAAACTTTCCAAAGGAATGGGACCAGTTGCACAACATCAGAGGGAGCGACTGTACACACTTTCATCAGTTTTGCCAAAGCCATGCTATAACAGTTTTACAGAAGAACTTCCAGTCTCCTTTGCTAAAGCAGAAGAAGTGGGACCGTATCTCTTAATTGAATATAGTGCGCAACAGCTTTGTTGTCAGCTGACATTACTGCAACAGGTACAAAGGACTAGGTTTACTTGGAAATACAAATAATATCTGTCATTGTACTTTGTAGTCAACCTCCTTTCTCTGCCATTTCTCAACCCTATTTCAAGCTTATTTCATACTACTTCGCAAAACTTTGAATTAAAATAATCTATTTTCCTCTTTAAATCTCTACAGCAAAAAAATAGAATGGCTAATTCTTTCCTTAGGCTGTGATCTCTTTGATAAATTTGCTGAAGGTAGACAGGGGGGAACCTCTTGTCATTTTTTTATCCCAGAGCATTTTGGAAGAACTGCTAGATCTAACAACAGATATATCTTGTTCTTTTTGTTTAGGAAGTATTTCATAAATGTCATCCAGTACACTTTCTAAATTCAAGAGCACTTGGTGTTAAAGACAAATGTGTTGCTGTCCAGAAGTAAGTTGCTTATTTTAACTGCCCTAGACTAGATAGTATGTTTACTTTTTTTAAACTTATTTTCAGTATATTTTATACGTGTGTGTATAGGTACCTATGCACATATGTGTATGTGGTAGATCACGTTTGCAAGGTGATTTCTTTAAAATCTGAAGTGGGTTGGGCCAAAATACTTCTGTAGACTTTTATTTGGGGGGTTGCTTCAGAGCAATTTTTTTGTCAGAAAAAAATTGTAATGGTTTCTGAAACAGGCTTCTTGATAATGCCAGTCTGTATGTGTATAAAATCTCAATTACCATTACAGAATAGATGAGGTTGGAAAAGACCTCTCAAGATAGTGTAGTCCAACCCCCACCCTACCTTGAGCAAGGTCAGCCAGAGCAGGTTGCCCAGGATCATGTGCAGTTTGGTTCGGAACATGGATCAATACCATAACCTCTATGAGCAGTGTTCATTTTGTACTGTTAGGCAGATGAAGCATCAGTATTCACAGATAAGTAAGAATTTTCCTATAGTTGTTAGAGTGGTTACCAACCTATTTAAATTACTTACTCAACAGTAATGAATGTTTTTATCCAGCCATGTGGACCTCATTGTATTTGATTATGGTCTACTTACATACTCAGTAGATTTAGCTAGCTTCTAATTAGTATTTCTTAACTGTACTACCTGTAGTAGTCTTTTCTGTCTACAGAAAGGGAATGAACACCTAAAGCAGCTCATCTTTTACAGGTTCCTGTATGGCAGGAGGCTAAATAAGCCGGCTGATACTGATTTGGACTTAAGTCATGGGAAACAAATTGTGTGGTGCCACTAGGTATCAGTGTCAAATTCTTAAGTGGCTGCAGTTTGGATGAGTTTGAATTTCTGGCTGTTAGTTTCCGTCAGATTGGGTGGCTTGTTTTATTCAATAGCAAGTGCAGGAAGTGTCTTTATGTACAGAATTGTATACTGCATATGAGTGTCTTGTAATCTCATGTAGTTATATTGCAATTATAAGGAAGAAAAAGTAACATCATTCACTGTGTACTTCAAAAAGACTGCAAGCACTGCAAAATTTTTTTAATGGTTAGAAGTTGACATCTTAACAACCAAGATTTTCTTTGAAAATCCTAAATCAGCATGAATTATTTGTGCCTATGTTTTCCATTTTCTCCATAGAGCTGTATCTACTGAGACAGTTTCACTTAAAGTCTGTAATCTTTTTCTGTCAAAGTGCACACAAGACCAGTACCTTCTACAATTACTAAGAAATGCAGACAGTATCAGCACCTGGATTGCTGCTGAGATTGTAACATGTCACACATCTAAGGTTCGTCATTGTTCTGTCTTATTATTAATTATTAAATGGTTATTTGTTTGTTATTGCATACGAGTCACTATGTAGCAAAGCTGCAAGAAGTATTCTGAAACACACCTGTGAGTGGGCAGTTAACAGTTTGGTTTGTGATCACAAGGAGGGTCTTGGATGTTTTGTAGTAGCAGGTGTCAAAACCTAATAGAATGTAAAAAATGAGTTGTCTGAGGAGGATAAATGTCAGACTTCAACAAGGACACCTCAGTGACAGACAAGAGAAAACTTTGTGTTGGAGTAAAGTGTTACTACAGTCAATAATTTTTCTATCAAATTCAAAAAAATAAATGCACCTCTCTTTCTTCCTTCTCATTTAATGTTATTATGTAGTTTCACTATATATATTTAGTGTATCTTATTTTTTTATATAGACAGTATATCCTAAATATATTTTTTTCAGCTGCAGGTGAGCTTGTTATCAAAATTTCTTCTTATAGCAAAATGCTGCTATGAACAAAGAAATTTTGCTACTGCAATGCAAATCCTAGCAGGCTTGGAAAATCTTATTGTACGGCAGTTACCAGTAAGTTTGGGACTCTGTTCTGTAACTATTTTGCTTAATGTAATCCTGTTCCAATATGGAAATTAATGTGAAAAACAAAAATATATTTTGTTTTATTGTAAGGCCTGGAAAATTTTACCTGCAAAAGTAGCTGAAATAATGGAGGAACTCAAGGCTGTTGAGGTACAGTATAAAGTCTTTAATGTAGAAATACTTATTTGGGTTGGATGAGATGCAAGATCTGCTTAAATGGGTGCCTTTGCAGGATAGAAGCCATAATTATTATATCATGAAGGAGATTTTTATTTGATTTAAGCTGTTGACTCTTAATCTGAGATCTTACATGAATTATGATCTCAGTATTTCTAAAAAATGTGACTGTGTGACTAACAACTAAGAAAGTAATTTTAGAGCAAGCTAGGATGTTAGATACACCCTTCTGCAGGAGCTTTGTGCTGTAATCTGTTTTGAAAAGCTTTAAATATTTCTTGTATCACAGACACTATCTGCTTGATCTCTTAATTTTTTAATCATAGATTGAAGTTCTAGAATTTAATTTTGGCTGTGGTTTAAAACAATTAAAAATTATGTATGAATTATCTTTTGATTAAAGTTACTTACTTTATATCTGTACTTTATAATTATAGTTTACCATCAGATTAATTCACAGTCGTGTCTTCAGTATCAAAACTTAAAATTCATTACAAATAAGTATGTAGTGCTAAATACCTGAAATGGAAAATTTCTTGTAAAGCCTGCACCAATATTTAATGTAAGATTTATCTGTGTGCATTTTTAAACTAGGTGTTTTTAAAAAGTGACAGCTTGTGCTTGATGAAAGGAGAAAGATTCAAAACACTTCCAACAATTCCATCAGCCCATGTTTTGGCTATGCATGTCCAGCAGCTTGAAACTGGAGGATTCACAATGACAAATGGAGCTCACAAGTGGACTAAACTTAGGTAATTATTTTAACTATGTGTGTAAGTCACCAAACTTTTTAAAATAGAATACTGTCTCATGGGGTAATGAGACCTAAGGCAGCATTTCACAGCTAGCAGTGTAAATAATTTCAACCTTTTAGACATCTAACTAAGGGAACATACACTATAGAAAAGAATGCTCAATACTTTGACTTTCCTTTAAAGTCTGATTTTTGGGATGTTTTTTGTTGTGTGGTGTTTTTTTTTATCATCAGCAAAAAAAAAAACTAATCTTTTTTACTATATTCTCTTTCAAGAAATATTGCAAAAGTTGTGAGCCAAGTTCATGCCTTTCAAGAGAATCCTTACACATTTACTCCAGACTTCAAGCTGCAGTCTTACCTCAGACAAAGAATAACTCATTTTAAAGATGCAGACATTTCTGCCTTGGCAGCTGACAACTGTGCCAACTTCCATCAGATACCAGCAGAAAAACATTCTCGAAAAATTCAGGACACACTGCGCAGAATGAAGGCAACATTTCAGTAATTATTTACATTTAATCTGTTCTATTCCAAGTGTAGATTGTAAGACTGGATGAAGTTGACTTTATCTCCTGGGACAATTCCCAAGGAAATACTTCAGTGACTTAAAATGCTGTCTCAAGTTGCAATTATTGTATTTCTTAAAATGGAATTATAAAATGTTGACTAATGAAATTTGATTCCCTGACAACCAGATGACAAATGAGAAGAATAAAAGTAAAGAGATAGCAGAGTTGAAGAGGATGATTAGTTTTGTCCTGTTCAGCTGCCAAGCATAAAAAAAATAATTAGCCCATAGATAAATATCTAAAAAATACTGTGGACATAAGGTGAAATTACAGCTTATGTTGCAAAACTGGCCTAGAAGAGTTCAGAATATAGTTCATTAAATGCTGAATGTATTTTTATATAAACAGTACACTTGTATCCTGTCACAGTGTGCATATAATTCAGGAACATAGATCCTCTGCTATCCTTTGACTGTTGGTATGTCTTGCTTTTGTGTTGTGTATTATGAAAGCTATAATTGACTTAAATAATTGACCATCTTTTTCTTCAAGAATACTAAAAAAGGAGAGGAGTGCCATGCTGCATTTTTGTTTTGTTTTAATGTCATTGAACTAACCTGTTTCCAAATTAAAATAAGATCTGACTCTAAATATTACTGCTTTGTTGCTCTGCTTCTGCCTTCATGGCCTTGTGAAAACAGTACATGTTAAATTGCTTCATTTTTCTGTATTGGGCAGAAGAATAACTTTGCCAATTTGTGTACATTTATCTGTGTGCACATTTATTATACCTTTTGCTCCTGAGGTTGCTTTCGTAGGTTGCAGTGCTCCAGCAGAATTAAATAGAAGATAACTGTGTGAAATTTGGATCTGCATCTTGCAAAACTTTGGTGCTAACCTATTTAAGGAGCTTGTACTTGCAAGACCTTGTGAATGGCAATGCAATGTTATGCTATTGCTACAAAGTGTGGTCAGCTATCCAGGTTTATGAAAGGCCAAAATGTTAAGGCTACAAATTAGTTACAAGTATTTCTGGCAGAGGGAACAATGGTAGTATTGGAAGAGAAGTGAGGAAGGGCAAGAAAAAGCTAAAATGATCTGTCTTGAAAGTGATTTGCTAGAACTGCGTTTTAAAAAATGAAAAAAAAATATATTTTGAGAGATGTGGAGAACAAATGTGAACTTCCTTGGCATGTTTGATGATGGTGAAAGATAATGATGTAAGAAATGGGAATGTGCACATCTCTAGTGTTTTGCAAATTGTACTCTTGTATTTGACAGAAATGCATGTGCACATCTTGAATTGTAGCATTTTCAATGTTTAAGAGGAAAGCTTCTACTTTTCTCTTGTCAATACCTGCAATATATACATCACAGGCCACCTGCTTCTCACCTTCTCAGTCAAACACAAGGTATGTCTGTACTTTCCATTATCACAGAATCATTAAATACCTCTGATGTTTTTTCATGCTAAAATATTAATACCAGAGTAATATCTATGCTCTTACTGGTTTAAACACTGGATAACTCGGTCCTCAACAGGGTTTTCTTGCATTTGTTTTACTTTTAAGATGATTTATTTTGCTATTGACCATATGTAGGTTTAGCATGTTGCTAATTGTAGTATTTTGACTTACCCTTTAATAAAGAAAAAAATGTTGCTATTTCTCTAAAAATTGCCAACTATTAAAACATTTAATCTTTACCTCCTATCTTTATATAATAGAGTCATTTAAGAGTGTTAATGATAACTTTATAATCAGACATATAATACATAGATTTGATCTAGGCGCATTCATTTTAAAGAATTGTTTTTATTAGTAGTTACTTGGTTTTTCTCAAAGTTTACTTTTCACTTAAAGCCACACCTTGCCTTTGAAAGACAGCATAAGCTTTACTAATGTAAAGAACTCCACAAAACTTGCTATTCACATGAACTTAATAAATGCATTTTATATAGTTGCCAGTCAGACTGAAGTTGCTTTTGTGGGTTTATTTTGCATTTAAATTTTGCACTCGTCATAATTACCTCATATGTTTCTTACAGGTTTTATCAGAATTTAAAGCAACTACAATACCTAGAAAATACTGTGTTTATTCCATAATAATAACAGATGCTTTACAAGAATTTAAAAATCATCTCTGGTCTTCTGTATAATGGTTTAGTGTATTAGACCTTATATTACTATAAAGGCATAGTACTGAGTTACTTTAGGGTGTTTTCATCAGTCAGATACATTAAGATTTTGTATTTAGACACAACCCCAAAGCAATGAAGAACTTAAATAGCAATTAAAAAAAGAAACCAAAACAAAAACACTCTCTTACAAGGAAAATGGTTTGATTTTGTCCATGAACACTGATGTATGCACATCTTATGTGACACAGACTTCAGAATAAAGTTATGTTTAGCGTGTAACTCTACCTCTTATGACAAACAAGCAGGAAGCATTCAGCTGAACTTTCCTTTCTCTGTGGGGAAACACAGGACAAAATATATCAAATAAGTAAGTTCAGTTGTATCTCGTTGGCAAAAAATTATTGGCATCAATAATTGAATTGCGTGAATGATGGACTATGCAGGCTGGTCCTGTGTTTCCATTTCAATGCCAAATCAGAATGTTTGGGAAAAAAATTGAGTTTGTTTTTTAGGCCAGAATTGCTACCAGCTGTCGACTTATTTTTTCAATACTTCCCTCATCTCATTTTTATGCTTGTTTTTTGTTGTTTTGTGGGGGTTTTTTTTCCAAATGTGGCCCATGGAGTTTCTGAAGTTCAGGCTGCTCCTTTGGGAGCCTTTCCAGTTGCTCTGTGTATTTCTGTGTCCCTTTGCAGGTGTCTGTCCCCAGGGTCCCTGGGGTTTTCAGGTCTCCTGCTAGAGAACTGTGTCCTAGTTATACCAGCTACATTTGCAAGCAGGTTTCCTGCTCCAATACCTCCAGAGGCCTGGCAGGAAACAGGCATGAACCAGCCGGATCCTCTGAACTATCCCATAGAGTCCCAAACCAAGAAGATGGAAAATATTCATCAACACTGATTTGTGATTCTGACAAATTGAGTTTCTTGGAAAATTTTCAACCACTTCTGAACTGCTTTTGTGGCTTTCTACCTTCAATCGGTTTCATAAGCATTGCTGAGACTTATAGCTTCTGTGAGTGTAACAACAGTCTATCCTCACGCAAAGAAGAGGAAACTGATACAATTTAGCTGCCCTAGGGACTCATGAGTGACCTGAAAAAAAATGGGAAAGCAAAAAAAAAAGTAGGAAGAAGAGGTCTGCATTGGCAAGAACAAATATAAAAGAACAGCACAGGTTAGGAACAGGAACGGACAGACAAAATACTCTTACCAGTAAGAGAAAAGCAAAACCATAACAATAGATTCTTAAATAATTTTATATTCTACAATAGATGTTCTAGAGGGGTACTGAATTTCCATTTTGTACATACTCTAACGCCGTGGAAAAGTGACTTCGATATAAAAGCAGCAGAGGGGTAAAAGCCAGCCTTGCACATCCCTCTGCTGGGGGAAAGTGGAAAGCAAGTCTTGACAGTCGTCTTAGCTGCCAAGAGCTGAGTAACCATCCATTTAAAGGATATGTAGATGTGGCACGTAGGAGCGTGGTTTAGTGGTGGACTTGGCAGTGTCAAGTTTACAGTTGGACTCGATAATCTTAAAGGTCTTTTCCAACAAAAACAATTCAATGATTCTATCACTGCCTCAGCTAGACTTACGCAACCTGTGTAGTGGTTTTCTGGATGCGAAGTGTTGCTTTAACCAGGAGATGGCACAAGAAAGCCTTGCAGACTTTTACATCTACGAGACGCACTATGAGTGAGCAAAGGTATCGTGAGAAACGATCGACCTGCCAGGTGTCTGCCTAAAACCTGCCCGTTAGAAACAGGCAAACACGAAATGGCAGAGACTATTTATATCCATTTTTTAAATGAACATGTATTTACATTCAGCTGCTCCTTTTAGTCTTTCAGAGAAAGCCATGCATGCACACACAACTTCATAGTTTTAAATCTTAATTATCTTGTATCAATATGTAATGCACTCATTTGAGTAAAACCTGTCAAAGGGTGTACACTGTGTTGCTTGGAGGAAACAGACATTGAATTACACACTACAGGGGCAGTGTTAAGCAGCTTACCTAACTACATTCCTGTCCTCACCTCCTCGAGCCCATTTTTTCCCTTAGCAGTAAACTGAGGGGATGCCAGGACATGACTGTGCTCTCTGTTCTGGGATGCAGTGAAGACAGGTGGACAGCATTGTTTGTACTCTGTTGCTACAGTTTTGCATCCTGCCAAAGTTATTCTCTTCCTCAGCTGGTTGTAGCATTTGCAGGATACTTGATGAAAGTGGCTGGAAGAAAGAAAACAGGAAGAAACAGAGAAGAATATGGAGGAGGGGCAGAAATAACTAGAAACATGAAAAGAAAGCTGAAGCCTTGAAATCAGAGGGGGGAAAAAAAAAAAAAAAAAAGGTAACATTTACTTCCCATTTAATTTGAACAGAAAGGGTTTGGAGCAGTACAAAGATCCAATTTATATTAGGTGTAAGATAAGGGAATGAAAAATCAGTAAAATCTTTCCACTACTGTGACCAATGCATTTCAAAGCAGCGTTGTATGGCATAGACCAGGATGGGCACAGAGGGTGATAGATGACCCAGGGCTGCTAGCTGTGATAGCTCATTCTCCTGCTGACTCATCAGGCTCAAATGCTAACTCTAAAATCAAGGGGGGAAAAAAAATTAATTATTTAATACCTGAAAGTGAAAAGTTACTTTCAAGAATGATAAATGTTTTAGTTATAGTATAGCTAAATTTCTTTGGAAAGTACTGTGGGAAACAAAATTAAAAATAATGGAACATTCCAGATTTAATGCATTCTTTGCATTATATTTAATAGGTTGTTAAATTTACCTTTAGAAGTCATTTATCCTTCAGCAAAGACTGACAAAGACCTTGATCTAAAATGTGAAGTAAGCCTCTCTGTTAGGTTTTGAAAATACTTCAGTGTGTCTAAGTGTCCTGTTTTGTAGTCTTGATCGGATTATTAGTCCAAGTGATCTGAACAATTACTAAAACCAGGGGGGTTAATGTGAATTTCCATATGTGCATTATTCTCTGTAGGTCCATCTCATATCCCTAGATAATTAATATTTTAACACAACCCAGATCCTAAAGCATATTTATGCACCTAACAATTAATCCCTATCTACTTTGGAAAATAAAACCATTTTTTAAGCTACTTTTCATGCTGATTCCTTTCAACTAATAATTTTTAAAGTCTCATTTCTGGTCTGGATCGAATTAAACCATCTACAGACTTCTGAGCAGTTTTGTTTGAGCAGCATCCATAGGCATCTCTCAATGACAGTGACAGCAATGAGTGCTGAAGGATTTACATGCCTGAAACTTGGCTGGTTTTCCAACTTTAATAGTGTGTCTAATTAAAATTTTAAAATAAATTTTAAAATAATCTGCTGATGAACCTGCTTCTCTAACAACAGCATAATATGTTTTAAATGTGATCCTAATTCATATTGACTTTGACTTCTTAATAAGCTTAAATTTGCCTAGGCAACTGTTAAAAATTATGTTTTCTTTCTTAATATTTACAGCATCTTTCTGCAGAATATCTATATATTTTTAAAACATTTCACCAATTCTGCTTAGCTGCTTGTAAAAGCCTTCTGGTAAGAAGCCATGGGAGTTCTTGGCATTTTGAGTGCTGTATTGATTTAGATGAACTCCAGGCATCATCTCTGCATTGTTACACTGTTTATTCCAGGCCCTCCTGGTATTTCTGCACATATGGTCTTTTCATTCCTCACAGAAAAGTAGCTGTTATTCTGTCAAAAAGGAAATATTATAATAATTTATAATAAAGATGTTGATTAGAGGCCATATGTAATGCTTTAAAGTCCTAAAGAGTGATTTTTCAGAAATTACAATGGTTGGATAAACACGCTAGGGCAAAGACCATATGAATGGTATAGCAGATGCCAGCAGTCCTTGCTTCACTGGGCAGACCTTCACAGGAAATCTGCCTGTTCAGACAAACATGCATCCTGTTTTGTTGCAGGCTCCCTTTTTTAGTCTTTGAATTGCATCACCACCTCGCTACTTCCAAGGACCACATGTTCACTCTAGTATTACAGAACTTTCCACTGTTACAAGAAAGGGTCACCTCCTGTTACAAAATGACAGTCACTTCCTTTGGTCTTGTGTACCCCCACTGCAGCAAGGCCAAGTGGTGGCATTTTTATTAAGTACCTGTGAGGAATCCAGGGTCCTTGGCATCCCCCAGCTACTCCCTTCTGTTCCTTCAAAGCTTCAGTGAGAAAGGGGTGTCTCAGAGCACAATCCTGCCCCTCTGCAGGCTCTGAGCTGGCTTCCTAGGACAGAGTTGGCCTTTGAGCTGGCAGATGCAGAGCAGCAATTAATTCTCAGAGGCTGGTCTGTTATCCCAAAATATATCTGTTATTAAGTGCCTAGTAGGCATCCAAGCAGAACTATCCTGTTCTGCAGGACTTCCTCGGCCTGAGACCAGTGTTGTGTGCATGCATTTCTGCAGAACTGCTTTGCATACAAGCACCATTATCTTGATCCCATCTCACCTATCTCAGACATCTAAAAAGCCGCTTCTTGACCTCTTTGAATGCAGCTGCTGCTCACAAGAAATACAGGGGTCAGTGTCAAGTAGCAAACCTTAACTATTTTTAATTCTCCTGCATGTTAAATGTTCTCTTTTACATCAACTCCCATGGTGAATGGCCTGGGCTGGCATTTATTATCCTCAGTCTGCTTTGGCCTTCAGGAAGCTGATTATCCTTATTTTCACAGGGAGGGTGCTGACTCCCTAGAGAGGGCAACTGTGTATTGTACAAACATCTGCATAAAGTATTGTCATTATCATCAGAAAATGGATCTTCAGACTCCTCCTAGTGTCAGTCCTGCTGGTATGACTGAGCTCTTTGTTTCTTCCTCCTTGTAGCAACAGAGTGAAAGGTCCTATCTGTTCCTGCTCTACTTTGACAAATTCCCAAGGACTTTAGCATGAGCAGGTTTTCATCCTATTGGCAACTTCATTGTTTTTAAACATGGTATTTCTGAATCAGGGTTTAGCAGGAGGTTTTCAAACAAACACCTAATGAATAATGCATAGAAACATAAAGAAGGCAGCTTAAGAATTTTAGATAAAATTAAACTAGCAGCTGTTAAATATTGTAGCAGTCATTACATCCAGAAGTCATCTGCCATCTATCCAGGATACTTACACATTTTATGTATAATGGAAATAAGATTTGGCTTAACCAAGTCACAATGTGATCAATTTGTGTCTCTGAGAGCTCAACATTTTACACTATCTTTCAACAGTGACATTTGCCTCAATAAAATGCAATTAATAAACCAGCAGTGTATAAAGATGTAATTTGCAGCTCAGATGGTGAAAATGTCTTAATATCTGTAAAGACACTAGGTGACAGATGTATCAGTGGATGCTAAAACTTAAGATTTTCTGGTTTTTAGAGCACCATTATATGTCATATATTGTTCTTGTCCTGTCCAACAGCTTGAAAGTGCCTTTATCCACTGAAATAAATGAAAGCTTGGAAAATCATGTGATAGAGATAGACATTTTATAATTTTTTAAAAATATGTATATATTATTTATCTATTTATATATATTGTGTAGGGACTAAAGTGTCAGGGACACCTAATTCTGGCCATGAGGGATATATTTATCTCCTTGGGATGGGATTTTGCCTCATCTGTGATGCAGAATACTGTTAAAGTACTAAGAGATATTTAAATTGAGAAGTTAACTTGCACAGAAATTACACTTCTTTTTTTTTCATGTACATGAGAATTTGATTCTTGAGAACAGGGTTTTGCCTGACTGCAAAGAGGCTTGCCAGGATTCTTCAGGCAGACAATGGCACTGGTATTCCCAGTTCTGACTGGAGAGGCCATATGTTAAATACAGGTGACTCAAGGGACTTGTCATTTAGTAGGTCAGTTAGCAAAGCAGATTCCTGTATGTACATCTCCTGCTTGGTCCACTCCATGGAGTGTGATGCCACCAAAATCGGCTAATGCTCAGAAGTCTGGGTTTTGTAAAGGATTTCCTCAGGTTTGTGGTGGGGGTGGTCTTCACTTGTATTTAATTTAAAAAATAGTTATTTTCCAGCCTGTTCTTGGAATTTTTTAGGTGGGGTGGGGAAAGTGGTGGGTGAGATTGATTTATTTATTTAATAAATAGACAAAATGTAAAACTAACCTTGTATAGTTTGGTCAAGTAAACTTTCTAAACTTTCAATAGCTAATCAGAAAATGCTTGGAAAGGATAAATAGACGAGGTTTCAGGTAATTAGATATCAAACACTTTCATGCACTGAAAAAAACTCCAAAAATACATGTCCTATAGGGTTTTGTCCATGTTACAGATGTTTGTGGTCTTTTTTAGAAAGGTAACATATGTACAGGATGCATAATGCTTGAATGTTTGTTTAGATTTTTTTATACCAGTTCCCTTAGTTATCTCCAGGAAGCTTGTTTAGTGGGCTCAGGCTATTGCTGCAGTAAAGGCTGCAATGTCAGTCCTTACCTACACAGGCCAGAAACAAAGGGCTCCAGGAGAGCCCTGTTCATGTCTGGTTGTGGTTCTAGATCACATATTAGACACTTTTAAATAAATATGACAATAGTGTTTTTATTTTTGTTCGTTAGAGACAATTGAACTCTTGAATGGTGACATCACTGGTACAGCAGAGGAAGACTAAGACTTCACTGTAAGAATGAACAAGCAAGTAGAAACAGAGCTTAGAAGGGGCCCTCAAGTCAAACTTCAACATGGTTCAATGCAACAATTTTCTAATAAGCAGAAAATGGTAGGATTTTGTGGTGGATGGATATAACAACCATATTTTGAGCAGACAGGAAGATGAAAGTTGGTTTTAGGAGAAGATAAAAAGGGTTTGAATAAAACTTTAAACCGAATAAAAAAAAAATAAAAATGTTTATAAGATTAACATTTAATACATTGAAAGATTTGGACATAAACTGAGTAGGAGTGGTTCAGTATTCAAGCCTTTACCTCAATGATAGTCTAAGAAATAGAAGCATGGTTACATTAGAGAAAGTGAATGCTGAGAAATCCAGCAGGAGTGGCAGAGTAACAGGGCAAGGCACAGGGTACATGGACAGTAGAGTACTGAGTTTGTGTACTGTGGTAGAGGTGAGTGTAAAGCAGAAAGCAGGAGCAAGAACAGACAAATCAGACATGCAGTCATGATTTCTGGAGGCAGACTGATACCAAGCTGGGGTGCGATAGGAGTTCTCAATGGTGCGGTAGTCCCTGCCCTTGCACGGGGGGGGGGGATTTTTTTGGAGGGCGGAATTCACGGTTACCACGCAGTTAAAAACTGCCGTAAAGTACCAGGAACCTTTGTCAATATACTACAGAGGCATTACTGCAGCAGCCAAGACTTCCTGGTGCGCCCAGAAAAACACAAAGGTGGATGGGAACACTTCTGAAAGACATGCATAAGGTAATAAGCGCAAAGACAGGGAGAGTAAGATACCAGAGAAACCTGTCTGACCTGCACAGCTGCAAAAGATCTGGGAGGGAAGATATTACATGAATTCTATAATCTCAGCAAAATGTTTATTCTAAGGCAGTAACTGTTTGGGGGGGTTTTGTTTGTATTTTGTTTGGGTTTGTTTGTTTTTAACCTGAGTTTTCAATCCAGAAAACATACTTTATGTAAGCAACCAGAAGCCAGTCGATTCGTACAACCCAACAGCCTTGACCTTTGCCTTTTCTGTTTCACAACCTTCTCTTCGAAACCCTGTGCCTGGTGCTCATAACCTGAGGCTGCAGTCCCAACTGAATGCAATGAGTGAGTTTATCCACCTGCCCGCCTCGGTCCTTCTCGGAAACACGGTGCCATAGAGGAGGCTTGGGGAGGTCCCCGTAAACGGCGGATCTGCTTGAAAAGTAAGGGGAAAGCCAACAAAACAAGGGGGGATCGGGAGCAGCAGCTCCAGCGTCCAGGGGTGCTGGACCCTGTTCGCTCCCCCGGGGATGCATTCCCCAGAACCGTTTGAGGCCGCTCAGCTCTATAAATGCCATTTGCATCGGGATAGGATGTAACAAGAGCTGTAAATCACTGACGGCGGAATGAACTCCAGGGGCAGACACGGCGGAGCCGAGCCTCTGCGAGCCGTGGCAACGTGTGAACGGTATCTTTTGTTGGGGGTAGGACTGATGGCAATTAGATGATACTTATCTGGCCCTTTGATGTGTATTTACACAAACAACGCTTTCCTCCGGGACTTAAGGTATAAAGGAGAAGCCATGCTCCCTGACACCCTCCTTCCTGGCGTCTCCGGAACAAGGCAGGATGACCAAGGCCCCTTTTTCTGTGGAGTGGCTGTCCCAGAGCAGCCAGGCCCTCAAAAGCCCCACCGACGGCTCCCCGCACCGAGCGTCATCCGCAGGCTACCAGTCCGT
>NW_009953651.1:2283157-2297537 GCF_000747805.2 Chaetura pelagica | reverse complement strand
GTCCAGCGGCAGCAGTACCTGGGGGCCGCCGAGCGCCGCAAGCTGGCGGGCAGGATGCGGCTCTCCGAGGTGCAGGTGAGCGTGGCGGAGGGCACGGGCCGCGGCTGGACCCACGGCATGGGCATGGGCATGGGCATGGACCAGGGCATGGGCTGGGTACCGCTGTGTCCCCAGCTCTCCTCATTCCTCTCCTCCTCTTTCTGCCAGATCAAGACCTGGTTTCAGAACCGCCGGATGAAGCTCAAGCGGCAGCTGCAGGAGCTGAGGTCGGAGCCTTTCTGCAGCCCCCCTCTCCCTTACGGACCTCAGAGCGGCGTTGTGCCCTTGTCGCTCACATACGTGGCCCGGCCACCACCTCTGCCCCAGCAAGGCGCTGCCTCTGGGGGCTTCACCTTGGCCGCACTGCCAGCACCCACCCTAGACATCAGCAGCGCTTGCAGAGCACATCCTGTGGGCTTTTGGGCAGCACCCTACTTTGTAGGGTACAGGGATCCCAGAGCTTTCTTGCTGGGTGTCTGACCTTCTGATATGGACTATGACTAAGGATTTGCACTACTGACGACTGTCTGGGCTGTGCTTGTCTGTAACTGCATGGTGGAGTTATGATGCAGCTCTGGGCAAAATATCTTACAGAGACACACTGGACAATCTGGATCCTGCATTTAAGGCCCCTGCATTTATAGGGAACTGTGTAAAATAGAAGCACAATGGGACAATCTTTTAATAAACCTAAACATTTTCCAGCTTTCCTGTGAATTCCTCCCACGAGGAGTGATTATCGAAAGAAATGAAACATTGTGGAGCTGGTCTTCCCTAAATGGCAGTAAAGTTTGTAACTTTTGCAATGCACTTTTAAAAATCTGAATAATGCTCTTGAAAACTTAAGATCAAAATGGCCTAATTTCAGGCTAGATAAAGGGCTCTGAGAAATGATCCTGGACTGATGTAAATTGCCATAAATCTTTCAAAGTCAATTGTCAACTAACATGAAAAGAGCAATAAAAATTTCCATTGCTTTAGAGCTGGTCTCTGGGGTTATTTGAGAACATCCGGCACACTTGTAATCTTGGCTCATATAATTGATGGTCTGAAGGTTTTGTTGTCACTCATCCCTGAACACACCTATTTTCTTTTCTATACATGGGCCAATCTGCCACTTGAATAGGCTGGCTTGGTAAAAAGCAACATTATGTGCTGCCGGGGGCTATAGCCTTTTATTTTCTGAGTGGCTGTTGTATTTGGAACTCTGCTTCATTATTTGGTAATCCTTGCTGCATTTCTGTAGCGTTTTGAGATCTTAGTATTTTATTGCAATTGCACAATTAATGTCGTTCTAATGCAATATTTTCAGAAAATCATAAGGGCTCAGGTGCTACCAATCTTTATGACATCTCTTCTGGAGTATGATGCAGTTTGGGATTAAGGAAATTTGTCGACGAAAATTCCCATTGAATGTGGGCTTATTTCTCAAAGTCAGGTGTTATTAAATGATTATATTGATCGAAGAAAAAAAATATTTGCAATTCTCTCTGACTCTTTCAAATGTCATTGGGGAACTGGGATGTTTCCAGAAAGAGCTCTACGATGGTGAGTATTCTTTCTGCTCTAAAGCAGTGACATTTTTTTAACAGCAAAGCAATCAAGGTCAATAAATATACGATTTACATTTAAAAAAATATAAAACTAAAAAAAAAAAAAGTCTGAAGCATAAGACTAGGTTTGACTATCCAGTTTCCAAGGGCATAGTGGTAGACGGGTAGGTGATCACCTTATAATTTTGTATGTATGGCCACAGAGAAGGACATCACGACTCTACTCCAGGTGCCTTGCTCACCCCATTCAAAAGGAAGAGTAACAGTGCTATTAGAAGCCAGACTCAGCAGTACCGGGGCTGTGGACCCCTCCATGGGAACCGACGGGGCCCAGGGCTGCCCACAGCCCTGCTGGAGCCCTCCAAACCCGGACCAAATGGGGAAGAGGAGGGGGCTGGGCGGCTGGTAGTGAAGAAGAGAGAGATGAAAGGGCTCAGGAGGAGAGCGGGAGAACCAAATGCTCCTACTCGTGGAGGGGATCTGCTTCGATGGGAACAGGCTTTGTGCGGAGACAGAGGTTCCCCGCACACCCTCCTAGGAGACAGAAGTACACCTTATCGGGATCTCCAAATGTCCCGGGGTGAGCTCTCTCCAGGGGCAGAGCTGGCTTAGCCCTAGCGGGAACATCTTACCCGGATCCCGCACTCTCTGTTCCCGAGGCTGGTAACCCGGAGCCGGCGCCGCGGCTGCATCGAGTTCCCGCAGCCGCCGGGCCTGCCCGGGCGATGGGAGGGCAGAACCGAGCTGACCTGACGCGGCACCTGCGCGCTCCCGAGGACAGCTTGGCTGAGGCCAGCCGTGCTCGGAGGAGTGTGGGTAGCTGTTCCACCTCCTTTCAAAGGTTTAGGGCAAGCCAGAGGCAATTGGTTGCTGCCGGAGCAATACGCAGTGTTGCAACCTTTGCCACGATTTAAGCCTGCGGGGGTTGTGGGCACCACGCCTCGGACAAACAGGGATGCGGGGCCGAGAGCCACCGGCCGTGGGGACAATCATGGGAACGGAGGTTCTGCTCACGGGGTGTGTGTATGAGGATCCCTGTAGTCTTGCTGAGGCAGGCAGGTACGTGCCAGCGGCGCGGGCTGGTGAGAGGCGTAAGGGGGTGTCCTGTCTTTGGGTGTGTGAACTGCAGAGCAGCGGGAGAGGGACAAGCCGAGTACTACTTGAAAAGGTGTTAATGGTCACTTAACATAATGACTCCATGGCCACATATGTACTCAACAAGTACACGAAATGTCTTGTCAGTGTTCTGGCAGCGCTAGCTAACAAATATTGTCCCGTTGCCCGACAATTGCTCGAATGAACGCCAGAAGTGATGCTCCCTTAGCTGTGTTCCTGATAGTAGCAGATTGAGTATCTACATTATAATTCTTCTATGTGCAAAAATCTGCTTTCTACAGAAGGTAACTACTACATTCCAGTGGTCTAGAAAATTGTATGTGAAATTGTTTCATTATTTGCTAAAGCGTGGCTGCAAGTTTTTCCTTTGATCTGGAAGAAGTTTTATTTCCCCGCGTTTTATTCCTGCTCGTTTGATTTTCTCGTCCGCCGTGTTTTAACCCCTGCAGCAATTAAGGTGCATTAGAGTCAGCGCAGGACCCCTGTCCCCTGGCAGTCCCTCGCCGGAGAGCAAAGTTATCCTGTTCTGGCTTCTCACCCACCTCACACCCCAGGGCTGGCATCGGCCGCTTCTCTGATCAGCAGCCGGGCCATCCCCCCGAGCGGCTGAGAGCCCGCTTCGTTTCTAGTGCTCCCTTTTGTGTCTTTAATAGCATCACAATAACCATCAGTACCAGAATGATCTCCGGCAAGACAAAGCATTGTCTACAAGTCAGCTACAAATGGAAAAGCTGAGCCGATTAGCTGGGGAGGAGCAGTTTAATGCCTGTGCGGTGAAACTGTTGGAGCTCCCCGCCTGGCGGCTCTCGAGGAGGCTGTATAACCTGGAAACTGGGCTCCCTGGGGAGGAAACGGGGGTAGGAGGGGAAATTTGCCAGAGCACTAACTTCAAAGCCCTTCTCCCCTGCAGTGCGTGCACGGAGGGGGAGAAACATGATTGAATTAGCGCAGCGGTAATGGCAGGGAGCCGTCTGCGGCCCACGCTCGTTAACGCCTGCCCCAATTTGGCGAGAGCAGCCAACAGGGGACTGGGAATAGGGTCGGAGTATTCCCCCCCTGCAGTTCCCAGACACGGTGGAGCCATTCCAGGGACCTCTACAAACCAGGTGAAGCTATTCGGCGTTGTGTGCTAATCGGGAGAGATCTCGCACTGGCAAGCCATTAACATCTAATTGCTGCCCATTATCTCTTTCTTTGATACGCAATTAGATGACAATTAACTTGATAAATCCCACCGAAGCAGGGACGGGAAGAAAGAGGAGAGGTCTCTGGATCTCGACTCTTTCATTGGGCAGACTTTACTACTTTTCCTTTGTAACAGCTTCTGAAACTCCTAGACCTCGACCTAGTGTTCTTTTCTAATGGTATTTAGTAGGGAACTAATCCTCACAGCTCTTTGGTATTCAGGTAGGTTAAGTGTTTTAATTCTTGTTTTAGTGCATAGTTATTCTGCCTGGGCAATTCTGAAAAACTGTGGAGGTATCACAAATCCTCAGGCAGCGCGGCGATGGCGTGCATGGGAATTCGAGTACTACTTTGTTTCGAGGTAACCTATACTTAACTTATCTAGGCGCTTTGTTCATTGGTTGCGCAAAAGAACGAAATGAGATTTCCCCGATAAATCGTTTTTAATGCAAAGCGCGTGTTTGCTCCCACAGTTGCTGAATACGAAGATCTGAGTTTGCAGCGTGTGAGCCGGGAGGGAAGAGGGTGCAGCGCTGCCGAGTGAGTCAGTAGCATTTGTTATTTATGGAGTGTTAGCCCGCATTGTTCCCGTGGGCAAAGGAGCGACCGGGTGATGGGCCTGTTAGTGTTCACGGGTACTTCAAACAGAAAAGCGTCTATTCCGAAACAATCGATCTCGTTGATGCCTAATTGACTATCTAATAGCACCTATCAGGACATCAAAGGAGTCGCTGAATAACCTAGTTAGCATTTCCAAAGGGGAGTATTGAAGGGTACAAACAGCGATCAGCTGTCCCCCATGCGAGGGATGGAGTTAACTCTGCAGCCCGGCGGCTCCCGAGGCCGGGGCTCAGCTCAGGCCCTGGTGTTGCATACAGCCCTGGCTTTTCTGTGGCCTAAATTGGAGAAGGGCAAAATACTGTATTGCCTGCGCTTCCAGCAATGTTAGCAGCGTTCCCTGCAGTGAGTCAGCTTGCTTACCTCTGACCGGCTGCCACACACTGATAAAAACCTGCTGCCTGGTTTGTGCAGCTAAACATGGAAGGGAGGGCAGGGGGTGGGTTTGTTGTTCCCCCCTCTCCGGAGAATTGGGTGGCATTGCAGTTGATCTTGCTGCATCCTCTATCATCGCTACTTCTCCAGTTTTGCTAGGAAGACTCTGAAATTTCCACACTTTTCAGAAAGATAAATGAGATTTGCCTATGATGAAGCCACTAACTCGGTATCCCAGCAGGTCCCAGGTCTAGTGAAGCAGTATATCAGATCTTACTCTATGATAAATGCTATGACTGGTTGCTCAGTGTAGCATTTTTTCATTGACTACTTCCTACAAACATGGCTAGTAGAATAAAAGTTTGGACCCTGAAGATTTCCTAATTATGCTAGAAAATTTTTAGTCCTGTTTTACAATTTGTGACCATTTTTCTTATGCTATCATACAAAAGCAGGTGTTATGGTATGTTGAAGGACTTGGCAGACCAGCTTCTTGGGGAGTTCAGGTATTTAATCACCTAGTAAAGGGTGAGCATCACATAACTGGTGCCAGAAGTGCTGCAGCCTAGAAAATCTCCTGAATTTTCCTCCCAACAGTATCATTATGTGTGTAGAGTTGCTACACTCCTGCCGGTTCTCATGGGCTTATACTTTGTGTTTGCACAAAGGCCCAAAAGAAATATTCCCGTTGTGTACCAGTGACATAAACCTACCATTTGTCCCTAGAAGTCTTGTGGAGTTCACATGGAAAAAAACCCATTACTTTCTCAGGACCTTAGCTATAATTCTCACATCCTGGCATTAAGTAATGCACCTAAATTTCAGGGTGTGTTATGACAAAAGTTATTAGTAAATTTCTTGAAGCAAGCATGTTTCTTATGGCTGTAAGGCTTAGATGCAAATGCAGAACAATAAATATTTGAAATTTGATTTAGAGAAATGGGTCCACTATGTTCTTAATATAGATTGTATAAGACAAATACATGCATTTTCCAAGATTATACAGTATGCCCAAGTTCTAAGTATACAGAAGTCTAAATAAAGACACACCAGTTTCCCTAAACATTTAGATTTCATTTTTATAATGATTTTTCTATTAACTGAATTATACAAAAAGCTTCAAATGATACAAAATAATTGAGTGGAAGTAAATTTGTGTCTCCTTTAAGCACCATGTTTTTGCAAGTTGTGGGGGGAGGACTTAAATGCAGTTGCAGAGCCTCTGTCTACCAAGGGTGATCAAAGTTTTCAAGTTTCTCAAGCTGCCACTTCTTATGGATGGGAGTTACAACAGCCACATAACACATTCCACTCCTTCCCCATCTGTTCCAGGGTTTTGTGGTCCACAGATGCAGTTATGTTCATCCGGGAAGGGCATCCTGGAGTTGAGTATAAATACCTTCTGCAACTGGCAGTTTAGATTGCATTCTAATTTGGAGGGGATGGGGGGTGGGGGAGAGTCAGCTTTCATTGACTTTCAGCAGTGGGACAGGTCAGCTGCTTCCCTATATCCTGGGTCAGATGACTGGGGAAATGGCAGCAGCTATTATGGAGTACTAACAATTATTCTATATAGGGCATATAATAGATAAATGCAAATGTGCATGCTGGTCAGTTTGGGCACAGCACTGAATACTCATCTGGGGCCTGGGTTAATTTTGGCAGTAGGGATGAAATATCTCTCCCTAGATGGTAGAACCTGTGTGCCTGGACTGGGGGAATTACAGGGCACAGAGAAACCCAGGCTGCCTGCCTTGAAATAGGTTTCATCTTCTGGTGGGGAGCATGCTATTTGTTGGGCTGGTGTGTGTCAAGTTTAGGATCTCCTGAATCTCTGCGGCTTTCAGGTACAATCTCCAAACTTGGTTTTGGCAAAGCAAAGTTGGGCTCTTCAGGTAGTATGCAAGGAACAGCTTGCTGTGATGAATTTATATATGGTATTCTCTGTGTGGATTTGCCCACACATGGGGTTATTCAGAAATAAGATGTGAGATTGTGAATATGGTGGTGCATTTGCTTCAGGAAAAAATAAGAGGGACCATACAAAGGTGGATAGTTCAAGAATAGTTGTGATATCCAGAAGTTTTAAAAATTAATGTGCAACCACTTAGCTATTTGGGGCAACAGGGGCACCTATCCCTGTTGAACTTAAATGTGTCTAGGAAATACTGATAAGTTTAAACTCTCCCCTGCCACGGTGGTTTTGGTTGGGTAAATGGCACGCACAGTATTGCATTTCTGAACCAGGAAGGGAGTCTAGTCTCCATCTCAGTGTTTAGCTGCTGGGCTTTTGCACTGGCTTGTGTGTATCAGCCAAAATTACATTCTTCTGCCAGCGGTAACTGAATCTCCATAATGATTAGGCCGATCTCTCTATCAGGGCTGTGATGAGGTGAGTACAGCCTCTTCCACTCCTACCCTTCAGGGCTGGTGTTGCAAGCAAAACTCTAGGAGGAATCCAGCTCCTCGGCTCTGTGGGCTTGGTAAGGTGTTTGCATTGTTCTAGTGCCCGGGCTTTATCCTTCCCCTGGGGCCAGAGCTGGGATAAGCCAGTGTGGCCCTTGGGAGCAACAGTGGTCGATAACCCAGCACCCACTGTCTGTTCTGGTGGCCATTGAGTTACCGGAACACTTGAAACAATGGGTTAATATGATTTTCTCGACCTCTCATCATAAATTGTGGAGTTTTGAGGAGAGTTGGTTTCATTGGGGTGTTTAGCTTATTTTTAAATTTTAACCTTTTTGTTTGTTTGTTTGTATTGTTTGCTGTTTTTTGGTTGTTTTGGTTTGGGTTGGGTTTTTTTGTTTGTTGGGTTTGTTCTTTGCAGAAAATCCCCTCATATCTACTCTTACGTATGAGAACCGAGGTTGCAGCTCTGTTCTTAGAAACAGGCCTCTGCGTCCTGCCCCTCTCCCCTCCCATTAGACGCAGGTTCATGGAACCCACTCCTTTCAGCCGTGCATCCTAGAGAGAACCCTGTGGAGTTCAGTGGAAATTGAGGTTCTGTCAGTGCATATACACAGTGACGTGGGTGGTGATCCCTTCCTCTGCTTTAAGAAGGATCGAGAGTTTGGATATACGCTATTCAAGTACTACTATTGCCAGTGGGGTCGTGGTCGGTGCCATCTTTTTCTCTGGGGTGGCTAAAAGCTGGGTGTAAATCGGAGACAAGAGCTCGGAAAAGGGCTGAGCTGCCGGGATGCCTCTTTTCCCAACCGAGCTTTGCTGGGGGGTGAGGGTGTCTTAGCATTCCCCCTGCATTACAAGAGCACAGTTCTTCTCGGGAAGCGATGTGTGGATTGGGGATAGTTTGAAGTTGATGAGGTGCGAGTTTCGCTGCTCACTTAGTGCTTTGATCGCTGAACTCTTCGGGAGTTTCTGGCTAGACAGACGGCGCCAAGTTCAAGCTGAGAGGGCCCGCGGCCCTGCTAACCCGACGAGCCGGCCTCGAGGATAGAGACTTCTTGCTAGCAGCCCCCCATGGCTTTTCCCAGGGAAGCCGGTGTCCACATCTCTCCCGAGGCAAAGTGCCCGACAGCGGGGCTGGCAGGCCCTGCCGCCGTTACGTTATCCCCCATCCTTCATCCCTTTTTTCGGATACCTGGGCAATGCGTGACCCCGCAGCTGTAAAGACAGTGGGGAAACCCGCGCCGTTATCGGCACTGTCGGTATCTTTAAACGCCCCTGTGCGGGGCTGGGCCTGCCCGTGCCCTGCCCTCCGGGGGAGAGGTGCAGGTTTGCACTTCAAGGGGGTTCCCCCCGGCCCCTCAGACACGCTGGAGCCAGGGGCTGTAGACATTTGCCAGACGTGTGAACTTTCCTCCTAGCTGGCATCTGTTATCTCTGCTCGATTCCCACTTTGATGTGGGTTCACACTTGCAAACGAGCCCGCCGAGGACCGGAGTGCCCATATAAGAGTGAGACGAGGCCGGGGGTCCCCCAACTCCTCTCAGCCATGAATCAGGTCGAACTCCTTTTGGCAGAGACCAAGCCCCACGGGGCTAAGCCTCATATTTGCTGTGCGCCTTCTCCCCGTGCCCCTACCTCGCTCGGCAGCACCGCCCTCCCGGTCAGAGCAGCGGGTGGGACACACACACTCACACACACGGAACTTCGACTCCTGTGGCTGGAACGACCCGCCAGGACGAGGCAAGGCGGAGGCACCCCTCCAGCCGGGGAAAAAGGCCTCACCGCAGCCCCTTCCCTCCTCCTTTGCAGCCTCCGACGGCGGCTGGCTGAGCGCCGACGAATCCTCGGGCTACGAGAGCGAAAGTGCGGGCGGGGATCGCGCCGCAGCGGTGGGGGGAGCCCGCGGGAGGCCGCGGAGAGCGCGGACCGCCTTCACCTCCGACCAGGCCTGCCGGATGGAGAAGACCTTCCAGCGCCAGAAGTACCTGGGGGCCTCGGAGCGGAGAAAGTTGGCGGCTGCCTTGCAACTCTCGGAGATCCAGGTGGGTTCTGGAGGAAGCAAATCCTTCCATCCCCCGTCGGGTAGGTGCAGGCAGGCTCGGCGGTTTGGCGTCGGTCTCCCCTGCGCTGGAGAGCCGTAGCGGTCTTCAATGGCATCTAGCAGAGGTTGTGGTAAGGGTTGTGGGATCCCTCGGATATTAAAGAGTTAACACTGGGAATCTGGGGGGAATTTCCACCGGGGAGGTATCTAGGTTCCTTTATTTCTTGATTTAAGTAACTACTTGTTCTTGATGTACAGAGGTCTGCATAGACTTTACAAAGCTTATACATGGTCCTAAAGACTCATAATTAATAATCTAAAATCGCTGAACAGGGGCACATTTTCAGAAACTCTGCATGCTCTGACATCCTCCGCCCTCTGTTAACTAGAGCCAAAGCAACAGTCCAACTCTGCCAACTCAAGTGGAGCAGAAATGTTAAGAACAGCCAATGTACAGTAGTATAAAGTTTGCACGTTATTTTAAAGCAAGGTCCCTGATTTTTTTTCTCCCACTCCCCACCCCGTTCTTTTTGTTCCTCAGATCAAGACCTGGTTTCAGAATCGGAGGATGAAACTGAAGAGGCAGATACAGGACCAGCAGCACAGCCTAGCGCCTTCTGCTCCACTCTACAGCTACCTCTCAGGGACCCTGCCAGCCCTGTTTCAGGATGGGCTCCACTACCCGTTTGCTTCACAGCACCAGAGACTCCTGCCTTTTACCCCGTTGCCTGCTGTGCAGTTCAGCTTCTCCTTCCCCAGATACGACGCATCGCAAAGCACCTACCGCTTTACGGCAAACGAGCTGCCATACTACCATCAACGCCTTCTTCCTCGTCCTCCCTTCCATTCAGTTATTCAGAACAAAATGGACAATTGCCACCCTGTATATGCGTTATAGGGAGACAAAAAACAGGGCAGGCAAGGGAGAAAACGTTGTATGCTGTAATCTGATTTTTTGATCCCAAAATCTCTTCTCTGAGAAGAGTATGCTTTTATTATTTTAAGTTAAATGTGAAAAGGAATAATTTTATATTTGTACAAATTGATATTAAAATTTGTTGGATTTGATGACACTTGATTTTTTTTAATAGGCTATTGATTTTATTAAGTTTATTTTTTAATGGGCTTGTTAAGAAACTTATTTTCATTGCACATCCCCAGTTTCCATACATATAGATAGATAAAATCTGAACAGAGTTGTATGCCAACTCTATAAAGGTTGCACTTGTGTAGTGTGAATGACTGACCATGGTCACCTGAACTCTGGTTTTGGGTAATGGGGAAGGATTTAGATGTTTTAATACATCTTACCTGACTTTTCTACACTCATGCCAAGATACATTATGTGAGTTCAGTGTGTTTGGGAGCCTGGATCTTAACAGTTGCACTGGACTGTGCTTTTGGCTAAGTACATCCTTCAGGAAGAAGGATAAACAGCTGGTGAGTTTTATCTTCTGAATATTAATAAATTTATTGCTTTGCATTTCCAGCCCTGTCTTCCACCTGAAAGCATCAGCTGTGTTAATAACAAATATTGTGTCTTTAAACAGGAATTAAAGAGTTTAAACATTCAGCAACAAATTTTAAAGGTTTACAATTACCAAAACATATGCTTTGTACAAAAAAAAAAAAGTGCACAGTTATGTTAAGTTCATAAGCATATAACAAATGGAATTTTAATCTGCAATTTTGGCCTTTGATTTATCACTAAATGCCCATCATAACTGCATAATTGCATTTATATCTTTTTTAGTAAATGGAGCCCTGTAGAAGAAACATTTAAAGGGAGTAGCTCAAGTTTTTGCTTCAGCAATTGTGAAAGGTTGTTGGTTGTTTAATACTTCCCGGTATCAGTTTTGATTCTTGTTCTGAAAGATTTTGTTTAACACTTATTTCACGATCTTTTAGACTTCTAAGTTTTCTTAATTCACCAAAGGTCTTCTAAATGCACTGGAAAATAAGTTGACTGCTGCATTGTAGCCTGGATTTCTCCCCTCCAACTCAGTGAGCCATAAAGAGCCTAGGGGCTTCTCACTTGTGAAAGGATGACTTGGGGAAAAGGGAATTTTCTCCAGTCATGCTTCTCCAAACCAGATGCAGTCTTAATTCAAAGAGGATCCAGGCTGATGTGTTTGAGGCACTTGCTGGTTGCTGAGGAAAGCAAGGTGTGGAATTACAGGTTGACTGTTCATTCATAATAGTGTTGCACTCAGGAGATGGTTTAGTGGTTAGGGGTTATAAGGTGGATAGTTGAACCTGATGATCTTGAAGGCTTTTTCTAATCTTGATTCTGTGATCTAACCTGTATTGTACAGTCTGTGTTCACAGTGACCGAAAAATAAATGCACGTGTTGTCCCTTCAGCTTCCTAACTGCAGCCTCAGGGTGGTGCTGTCTTGGAGTGGCACTGCAAAGGCGTATGTTGGTAGGGGGAGGGAAATTCCTTCAAGTGTCTCCCACCCTCCCCATGGGTAGGAAAGTGAGGCACTCTTGAGAGCAGGTTCAGAGGCAACCTTGCTATGAAATGGCATGCTCAGCGATTTAATTTTATCCAGAGGCCACAAACAGAGAGGAGACAAGCAACAGGAAGCAGGACTCTGGATGGAAGATTGTCTTCTCTGTATCTCAATATCCTTGTTGTCTACAAAAGACCGATTTCAGCTTTGCTCTCCTTAGGCCCCCAACACAACTGTTAATGGAATGGGAGAGAGGGGAAGGCTGTTGGGAGGCACAATTTACTAGCTTTTAATTTTATTTTATTTTTATGAGCAATCTCAACAAGGAAGTGATTTATTATTTTTTTTTTCCAGTAGTTGTTCTGGGATTTTTTTGGTTGTTCTTTCTCTCTTGACAACTGCAAAGTAGTCTAACTCACCTGTCAGGAAGGTAAGGATGGTTGGGGGCAGGGAAGATGTAATCACACCTGCTGCAGCTGCTTTATGCTCGTGCAAGATCTCTTGTTTCTCCTGATTTCCTAAAGGTTTGGCTTTGCCAATTTGCATAAAGCTTGCTTTGGGATTTTTAGGGTAGCAGGCCTATAAGGATCCTACAATTTAAAATTAGCAAGGCTGCCAAGCTACAGCCAAAACTTTAGAAATAAAAGCTGAAGCATTTTAATTTTTAATGTCCCAGGAGACCTGAACTTGTGACTGATTCCTAGGTTTTCATCAGCAGATTTAAATTGCAAGCATGTTTGACATTGGCATGATTCTGATTGTCATTTAATTCCTTAGCCTCACCTCTCTATAGATGCATAAATGGAGTATATAGATGAACAAATAGAGGGGACCACTTTAGGAATGGTGCACTATTGTGAGATAAATTATTAGAGATAAAACACAATACTGGACAATTTGTTCTGCTTTGTTCCTAGGGCTACCACCTTTGGTATATTTTTAATTTCAATGTATTTACTATAGTTTACAAATCTTCCCTTTAAATCCTGCATGGAAATAGAAGGTAAAAATTTTTACTACTGTTGTCTGTTATGTTACATACTTACATAAATTGAAGTATAATCAGTATTCCACTTTTTCAGTGGAGTCCCCTGCATGATTATAGGCTGTTTTCTGAAAGCAAACTTTTGAATAGGAAAATTTATATAAAAGTTTCAATACAGCATAGTGAAGACTGCAGGAATAAAGGGAAGATTCAAGTCCTCCACTTCCACTCTCAGTATTACTTCTCTAATACAGACAACTTATTTTCTACTTTAATATAAAATACAAAATTTGATTAAAAAAATAAAATGGAATAATCAATTTAATGTAACAAAATAAGTTAAATAATTATTCTTAGAGCTGTTTGGGAGTTCTCATTTAGATTACAGGTCATCTTTGGCATTTCTAACAGGAAGGAAGATATGGCTGGAACATCAGTCTTTTATGGTCATCGGTTAGAGTCATTGCTGGAACTACAGAAGAGTAACAAGATAATCCTGGGCTGGGAGGCATCAGTAAAGCTGGACTTGGCAAAATGGACTGAAGGGGCTGTGCTGGAACAGAAGGCAACAACAAGGTAGGGCTTGGCATAGCTGGGTGAAGGGAAACAGCACAGGTAGAAGAGAGATTAATGTCCATTCCATGAGAATAGCTGGAGGTAGCAATATCTGGGCAGCAATGATAGGGCAAAAATAAACCTGAGAAAAGAGCTTCCACCCTAGCATCTTGAGTCTGACGTTTAAACTTCATCCGACGATTCTGAAACCAGGTTTTTATCTGAGGATAAAGAAAAAAAGAGTAAAGAATCAACGCAGTTGTCTCTCTTCCATATAGTAATACATCCTGAAGCCAGACTTATTATTAGAACAACAGAAGATATTGATATTTAAAAGATTTAGGGCCAATAACTTTGACCTTTATTCGGAGTAGAGCAATTGTGTAGGCATGAGCAGGAATCAAGCTGTAACAGCTCCACGATGCATGACATTACAATTACTAATAGATCAGATTTGAACCAGGAATATAATCTAAGACTGCTTCAACGGGATAAAAAGGGCTGGGTAAGGCTGGCTCTGTTCAGAGAGAAGTCCTGAACCACTGCCAAGTATATACGTATTTTAAAGAATTAGCCTGAAAGTGGAAGTTCCGGTGACTCTGCAAGCATTTTTAACTCCGGTGAGGTTTTACCTTTTAAGTTTGCATTCACTGTGTTCTGCTTGCCTACTGTCTCTGGTTTAAGAGAAGGCCGCGTCGGCCTGCCGAGTTGAGGCCGGCTGAAGCAGGGTGTTGGTTGGCGGGCTCGGCCTCGCCCTGCCGCGGGGATGAAGCCGGCAGCCGGCCCTGCCGCACCTGCGGGAGCTGTGCCTGCCCCCCGCCCCGCTGGCCGACAGGTGCCTCCCAGCGCCAAGACGGGAGGAGGACGCCTCTGCCCTCCGGCAGTTTTTAGGAGGGGTGCGAGGATGGAGGCGGGGTGGGGCCCGTCTCATCCCTCGGGCGGAGGGCAGCGCTCACCTGGCTCTGGGAGAGGTTCAGCTGCGCGGCCAGGCGCCGCTTCTCGCTGGCGCCGATGTAGCGCTGCTCGCGGAAGCTCCGCTCCAGCTCCTG
>NW_009953651.1:2278735-2283039 GCF_000747805.2 Chaetura pelagica | reverse complement strand
GGCGGGCCGCGGGCTGAGCGCGGCCGCGGCTGCTCTGGGCCAGCCACTCCACCGAGAAGGGCCCCTTCTCCATCGCTGTCTGCGCTCCCCGCTTTCTGAGGCCGCCCCGGCGTGAGGGGCAAACATTTAAAGCGCCTTACACTACGTGGTTTGAAAAGGCCGCAAAGCATCAAATGAGGCAGAGAACAAAGGAGTCTATTGAGAGGCGCTTTAATCTCCCCTTTCAGGTGATTGTTACATCCGCCTAATCTCTGAGCGTAGTAGTTACAAGAACTCAAGGCTACCTGACCTGGCGCCAAGTTCAGCTCTGAGTCGTCTCCCGACCACGTAGCTGCCGATAATTGCATTATGGCCAACGCTTTTTATGCTGCCCAAGCTGGCCTCGCCTCTTGAACCCCGCCGTGATTTTCAGTCTTTATCTCCTGGTACGAAAGACAGAAGAGACTGCTAACAAAGAAAGACAGAGAGGCCCCTTTAATGAGAGTTAAACCCAAATTTGAAGCCCTTCTTTCCAATTTGATGCAATGCTTGGAAGAATGTTAATGGCTTTCTGTCAGTACAGGAGAGTGATTCGAGGTTGGAGCAAGCAGACATCAAGATTGCAAACAGGTAAAAAATACTGAGAAACCCTGATAGTAGTATCTTCTCAACATGACTATGAGTAAGATGCTGCACTTTATCAATTCAGGGTGTGTAGGTGTTGCTAAAGCTAGGAGTTAGTTGGAACACAGGGTTAACATTGTTCATTGCTGTCCATGAGGCAGAGTACTGCAATTAGGACTTCCTCTGAAGTGTGAGGTACAGCTGCAGTTTGTGTAGTATTAGAGATTTTTAAAAAGCCTTTAGTGAGAGAAGGTCTGAAGCTGGACCACAGTGGGGTTTGCTTGGCAATTTTTTTAGTCAATTGTAGAATTAATGTGGGAAGTTTTGATTTATCTAAGAGGTAGTAGAATGAGTAATTCTTATGAATTCATGAAAGAATAAGATTAAGCAATGACCAGTTATGTTTCAGGATATTGGACAGGACGAAAAACACTGAGAAAATTACTAGTTACCTTGAATTTATCTGTTTATGTCTTAAAACGCCATCTCCTTCCCCTGCACCCAAAGAAAGAAAAGTGTGCATTTCAAAGTAAACAATTCTGATGTTCTTATAAAGAAGATCAAAGAAGAAGAGTGTAAACTCTGTTCAGAGGCAGTCTGTTCAAGGATGATTCAGATAAGGGTGAGAAAAGAACCACTTTTACGGTCTGAAGTGGGCCTGGGATGGCACAGTCCTTATCCTCTGCAAACACAGGCTAACACATTTACAGGTTGTTTCAGTAAACAGTCAGTACTGCCCGAGTTTATACAGTCGGAGATAATGAACTAGCTTTCACGCAGAGCTCAACATGTTTGAGACAACATGTTAATTCTTAGACTTCAAAGAACTCCGTGTCACCTTCTATGAATGGTAATGTGTTTGTAGTGAGATGGCAAAAGTCAGATAATGCAATAAAACCTTTCTATGTTTTGTTTCACCTCTAGGGTTTTCTGTATGTTCCCAGGCAAAATTGCAACTTTTCTCCTTAAAATGTAAGGGGATTTACAGGCTCTTCTTTCAAGAGGGCTGAAGCATGACTTAAGTAAGAAATTTGTAGACACTGACTTTGAATATTCTTTGTACATATACCATGCACCTGCAAATCTTTTGTTCTTCTAGTAATAACTAGGAAAAGTGTCTAGAACATTCATCTGGGCTGTCTGGTTTTTCATCAGCATGAAACTTCTAGGAGGTCACTACATACACCTGGAAGTAAAGAAATCACTTTGCATAGTTGACACTTAGGTTTTACTGAAAAGGTTATGTGACTAAACTAACAGAGATGGTGGTTGCATTGTCTCCATGTGTTTGTAATGCCACCCACAGCAATCTACAGTTTTAAAAAATAATCAAGATGAACGCTAGAAGTTACAATTTTTCTTTTTAATGAAAAAGAAAAAAACAACCCTCCAACCCCCCCACACAAACCCAAAACAAACAAACAAACAAAAAACAAACCAGAGGCATTTGCAGATTCTTTTTCTGCATTTATCAGATAAAATCAATGTTAAAAACAAACAACAAAAAACCAAAAACCACAACAAAAAACAACCCCCAAGAAAACCCCCCAAATCAACAAAAAAACCACAAAAAACTACTAAGACCCCAAAAAACCAGGAGGCTGTTGCTTAGTAGTCTGCTTTAATGAAAATCAAGGGGTATAGTTCTTGACTCCTTAATGTAATGTTATGGGAAAAGTACTGGGAAATAACTCAGTGTTCAGGATCGTTTGTCTGAAATGGCACATTAAATGTTTTTAGTTAGTTTGCTTTCTAATCCTACAAACCTGTGGCTTAGTCCCAGAAAGAAAATATTTGGTTTGGAAAATGATGAAGTCATAGGCAGCTTCTGAAGTGAATAGCTGTAATACATTTAGTGTATCTTCTAATCAGAAGGATTGAAAGACATAACTCCTTTATTCTTGTTTCCAGTTCCTAATTCTTACCATGCTTTTTTGATGAATATTTTTAAGCAACAAAAGGATCTCCACTGTGATATCAGTTTTGAAATTTGTATTTTAATGTTAATGAAACTCGAAATTGTACTTAGGAGAGGTGGAGTAGAAATTTTCCCATTGCTCAGATATTTCAAAACTCTATCTTTTTTAAAAGCTGGCGGTAGGGAATCTCCTTTGCTTTTTCTGCTAGTGAGAAAAACTTTTATAAATTTGTCAGATTTGCTCTGAGGATTTTTAGTACTGAGGATATTTCTTGCATTTGATGCAGTCGTTTTAAAAGTGAAACTAATAGTTTTAATGCTTAATTGTAAACAACACAGTTATACATACCATCAAGGACCGTTGGTGTTTCTTAGGTAAAATTAAAAGTATTTGCAACAATATTTTTTTATCAATGTAACTGTTACCAGAAAACCATATGCAGACATGAAACAAAAGTGGTGCTGGTGGCTGCCCATGTTTTAAATACTGGCTCATTTATTGTACCTAGAAGCAAGTTAAATAATTATTAAACTTTTCTGTGTTGGCGTATGACCGCACTATCATGTATAGTGCTCTTCTATGTTTAAAAAAGTATGTTGTGTTTCTAAGGCTTTTAGTATTGCTTTGCCAGGTTTTGTTTTTGTTTTGTTTTTACCTGTGAGATCTTTCTGTGGTGTTTTCTTTAGTTGATATTTAAACTTCAGCGGCGTGGGGCTTTGGGGGTCCTGGTTCGTAATGGCCTTAATGTTTGCCAGACCTTTTGTCTTCGCAATGTTACAACAAAATTAAACAAGGAGTTCGATAAGCTACAAGGTGGAGTGTCAGTAGCTATGAAGATTATAAACACAAGAAAACATATGCTTGAAGTGAATTACACTTTTTTTTCAAATGCTAATGTTCATGCCTTGAGTAGTATTGTGAGGATTTACCTAAGATCCAGGACATGGCTTGAGGCGAAGCCCCAATTCAAAGGACTTTGATGGAGTGATTGTAATGCCATAAGCGAAGATCACATGAGAGTAATTACCATGCAAAAGATAATTGCCGCGTGTTTATGTTTAGCAATTAAAAATTGGCAGATCCTGTGATGAAACGTTTATCCCATTTTCCATTGATTATTAGCGCTTTCTATGATATATCGACTACAAAAAAAAAGATGATAGCCAACAGCTTTCAGTGTAAATAGAAAGCTAGAGAAGTGTAGTGGAGGTGTTACAGACTCAAGTTGCAAAGCTGCCATTTGATGACAACCTTCCTGGATCGAGACCTCAATGGTAGGACTTACTATGTTTCTTGTTTATTTATGTTAATTTTTTAAATGACTTTATGGACTGTGTCATGATAATACATATATTTTTAGTCATCGCATCAGTTGTGGAGATAATTTCCTACAAAGCATCAAATATTTTCTTGATGTTGGTTTGAATATGGAAAATATTAATGCATAGAAGCTGTACTACGATTTGTCAGTATACTAGCAGTTAAAGTAAGCAATGAGTAACATTTGAGACAGATTGATTCAGAAGTTTAAACAAATTCTAAGGTCATTCATCAGATAAAAATGTTTTGTACCGCATTCTTTTCTACCTCATACAAAGGAACCACCCAGCTAAACAAGATGTAGATAGAAGAGCTCTCAGCGGTTGAAAGGACTTGTTTTGCTCTTCCTTCTTTCTGGACTTTTTCCCCACTTGGTCTGAGTTTAGGTAACCCTCTGATCTATCAGGAAGTCCAGATTTCTAAACTAGCAGGAAACAAAGGGGGATGGGGAAGAAAAGTGAA
>NW_009953651.1:2278110-2278704 GCF_000747805.2 Chaetura pelagica | reverse complement strand
AGCTGTATGAGTTCTGTGACCTGCACGGAGAATTGCTTGGACCATGGAAGGCTCTTTTTAGTAGTGAGTAGTTTTGTCACTTTATATAAATAAGTGCAGGTGTGTTTGCAGTCAATGGGTCAGTATAATTACTCACTTTCTCCAGAGACACTAAGGTAAGACCTATAAAAACTTTGGTCACAATCACTGTGGTAATATTTGGAGTTGAATTACAGTAGAAATTCAAGTAAAATAGAAACACACTCACAAATGACCTTGATATGTATTTAATATCTATATTCATGTTCCCACAGAAAGATTCTGATACTGGGTGATAAAATTGTAGATGTAATTTAATACAAATTATGATGAAGTGTTTCCTAAATGGACACAAAACCAAACTGTTTAGACACATCACTCTTCATTAACTCTTAGCATTTAATTTGTTAATCAAACAGCTTATCTAATTGCCAGTGGATGGTGAAAGATGGTTCTTTCCATCTCACTCCAGTAGCTTCCCGTGCACTATCGTTGTTCCTCTTATGTTATGTTGTGTCAATTCAGGGTACAAAGCTGGCAAAAGCTAATACTTCACGGAATGTAGGAGTAGGGAAA
>NW_009953651.1:2266992-2278064 GCF_000747805.2 Chaetura pelagica | reverse complement strand
AGGGAAAGGACATTTATTCTGCTTTTCCTGGCAGATAACCATTGAGTCAACTAACCTCTGTCATAGCCCATCTTACACGTTTTGTGAATCGTTTAGGGCAATTCTCTGAAACCTTACATGCATATTTAGATATGGTCAAAAAAGCAAACAGAAATATTATGGACTATTTAGGAAAAGAGAACTCGAACAAAAGTATATACAGTATTTTTGTGCATTGCATAAATTTATTGTGGATCTGTACTGCTTATTGTTTTAAAAGTAGTGTTTTAAAGGAAATGTTTAAACTTTTCAGTTACTCTAAAGTACAACCTGTCTGTTGTAATGGTATAGATACAAATTGCTTTTCTTTATCAAGACTCTAGTGAGCCAAGAGGAAACAGCACTACTGCATGATTTGATCTTTTAAAATCTACAGTGACTGTTTCATTGGAGAGATGTACAAACATGTATGTAACTCACTAATAAACTAAATAATATTTCTGAATACGGCTTTTTCTTTCATGGCTGCTTCACTGTAATCTTTTCTAGACGTTCTGATTAGACTAGTTTGACTCTGTTGTATGTCCTCTGCTGCTTGCTCCAGTGATTTATCGAATTGAATGTTGCTTGCTTTAACTGGTGCCAGTCCTCTTACAGTGGTGCTGAATTACATCACCTAGTGGCGCTTTGCAGTACTCAAAAGTATAATCTGTTAATGGGTTTAATCAGCTTAATTTTAATAGTGTATTTTGCTCCAATAAAGGGTAGTACGTTATTGCATTCAGGCTCCCTCTGTTAGTAGGTAATGTTTTTCTTTCTTAAAATATAGCATATGGTAATGCAAAAAAATATAATAATTAAATTAATACAAACCAATATTTTTTTAGAATTTAAATTTAAATAGTGCTTAATCTTAATTTAACCCCCTTAACATATTATAAAATACAACAGTTAAGAAGAAATTAAAGGATATTTGTTTAAAAAAAAACAACAACTTGACCCATTTCGCAAGAAATCTCTCCCAGGCAGAGGTAATTTGATGTCATTAACCTTTCATTGGTGTAAGATTTTTTCCTTTTCTCATTCTGCGTTCCCTTCCTCACTTGACCTACAGCTTCCCATATCTATAGCAGATAAAGCTTTGATCCTGCAGAGTGGAGGAGGAATCCTATGGGGGGAAGTAATAATTTATAGGACTGAGGGGATTGAGTTCAGACCACATTGTAATGCATGTTTTATGAAGTAGAATTAATTTCAGAATGTCTTAACTTTTCAGCTCCTAGTAGATTGCTTAATATTTGCAAAGATTTATTTTTCTAGGAAAAAAAATCCATACTGTGGATGTGTATCAAAGCTCACTATCAAAAATGGTAAAAGATACATTTATTTTTTTCTGATGGGAATAAACATTAAAATCCCAAATTTTGAAGGCGTTTGTTCTGTAGAAACAGGTGGCTTGCAGAAAGAGAAAAAAACCTGAAGGCCCACAATTCTTTCCTCCCAGCAATAGCTCTTGTCTCCCCATATGCTTCATAAACATCCAGTCCTTTCTATTCTTCCTCTCTGCCTTTGAAAGCCCAGTCTCCTTCGATTTGACATGCTATATCTGATGTCATTCCCATCATCTCAGTGCAGCAGCTTCCTTCCTTTCGTGTTTGCCGAGGAGGTGTCAGCAGGGGGAGTGCCGAGAGCGCAGGAGCGCCTGGTCCTGGCTGGGCCACAGCCCTCGGGACGGCGCTGCCCAGCTCTTGGCAGCGCCGAGCTGCAGCGTGCCACAGCAGAGGGAAAGGTTTTGGAAATGCTGTATCTCAGCAGGTCATTTCTGGAATCTGTGTGAAATCTAATTGGTTTGACTTGGTTTTCTTTGGGGGAGTACACATAGGGCTTGTTAAAAGTTGGAACACTTTTCATGAAGAACAGATTAACACCTAGTACTTCCTTGCTGTGTGCCTAGTCCAAGTATTGAAAGTTGAAAGAATCAGAGATCATTAAGAAAATTGCTGTAACACTTGTTTGTTTTGTGGGGGTTTTTTGGGGTTTTTTTTTGTTGTTGTTTTTTTTTACTATATCAAAGCACAGAGTAGTCCCAATCTGAGCTATTTTACGTTGGGTATTTTAGTCAGGCTTCACCACCACCCTGCACACATTCGTGGTGTGTAAATTATTGTTAAACTGCAGTTCACAGAATCAGAATGCTAGGTTGGAAGGGACCTCAAGGATCATCTGGTTCAACTTTCTAGGTAGGAACACAGCCTAGATGAGATGGCTCAGCACCTTGCCAAGCTGAGGCTTAAAAGTGTCCAGTGTAAAGGAAAAAAAAAAAAAAAAAGTTGTTGATTAAAAAGCCCAGAAAGTTAACAAAAGTATTTAAAATTGTTTTTGTGAGGTTTGGTTTTGTTGTTTTTTGTTTGTTTGTTTTGATAAGAGTTAACTGAAGGCCAGAAAGCTAGCCTGAATTGCTGTGAAGTAAGCAGGAGGAGGGAGGTATAAGGGACTATTCCTTTACAGTTTCAGCAAGCTGTTTAATTTGTTCAGTTCTTCATATTGAGCCAAACCCTGTGTTGTTTATATGTAATAATGAAACAAACCTCTTAACATCTTAAAAATAGTAGATGCTGGAACATGGATTTGAAGACTTAGTTTTAGTTTCAGTTAAAAATTCATCTAAATGTTCATCGTATAGTATGTTGGTGCTACCAGTGTTGGGGTTCTGTTTGTTTGTTCATTGTAGCAAAATACTGTATTTGGATGTACAGACTGTGATTCCTTATTGCTTTCCCACTGTCACTTATGCCAGTGCTGACAGGTAGTGTTACAGATAAATTGAATTTACACATCAGTGAGTTTTTGAAACAGGCTAAGATGAATATGTTTCCCTTTCGCTAAATCTTGGCTCTTTTCCCTAGGGCAAATCTGTCATGGGTATTTGTATGTTAGAGAAAGTGAGCACAGAGAAAATACAAACCCTCTCTCTCTCTCTCTTCAAAACACAATTCCAAAGATATTCTTACGTGTCCTTCTAAGCAACTTCTGCTTCACTTCCTTCATTATATTGATGCAGCTGGTTTTGCAGATACAAAATTAATCAGATCATGCAACTAATTCCACTGGGAGGGAATGGGGGGTTGAAAGAAGAATTTTTTGTCCACTTAGGCAGGTTGATTCTCTGACCTAGTTTAAAACACAAATACAGGGGCATAAATGCAGGAATAGGGAGTCATGGGAACTGGAGGACACTGGTCATGTAATGCACATTGTTACCAAATGAGAGGGCACAATTTCTGAAAAACAGCATTGTTCCATCTGTCTTGTAAGACTATTACATGCAGTGATAATGGAAAGCTTTGCAATTAACTTAATTTAGCCTGAATTCTGAGGGAACTTTTGCTGGATTTTTTTTTTTATGTTTTAAAATGCTTCAGATGTAATAGAAACCCTTTCAGCTTCTGGTTGCTCACTTAATTTTTGGGTTAATCTGTTAAAGGATGTTTGATTTGTGTGTAACCCACTACTGTAACATAAAACTGTTCTTGATTGTGTGTTGTTTGTGGTTTGTAGGGTTGTTTTTTTGTTCGGGTTTGTTTTGGGTTTTTTAACTTCTGCATTACTAAGCCAAAGTAAGCCAGAATTATTTGAAAACTGCCATAGGCATTACAAATTCAGGAACAGACTATCAGGGCAGGAAGAAGGGGCTTGAGATGTTACCCCTTTTATCCTTTTTACTGCCTGTAAGATCTAAGTGTTTATAAAATGCAGCACCATAATGACTAGGAAATTTTATATACCTCTATGGAGAAAAATTGGCAATGACATTACTTTCAAACCATAAGCTAGTGATTTTTCTAGAGTACTTCTTGTATTACAGGTAGATTTGCAATGACTTAGGACAATAAATAATAAAATGTCCTTTCCAAATTGGTGCTTCCCTCTTTGTGCAAGTGGTATAATGTCAGTGTTCCTCACTGTCTTGATTCATACCTGATTCAAGTTCTATTTTGTAAAGGGCATTTTATACTTTTATCTGCAGATAGAGGTAAATTCACATTTTCCCCTCTTCTGTGTCCTTTTTTTTTTTTTTTTTTTTCCCCAACAGTTATGAGAAATGACAAACAGAATTAACAGTATGACTAAGTTTGTGCAAAGGAATTTTGATAAAGCTTTTGCTGCCCATTGAACTTAGGCAGTGCTGCAAACTGCAACACAGTTGTTGAACAGTAAAATCCTTAATATTTTTCTTTGTATTGCAATAGGGCTTTGGTGTTTGTTGGGGTTTTTTTTACATTTTTTCCAGCCCTTCATTTTACTCCACTGAGTATTTACTATTCAATTACATGGCAGATAACTCTGTATGTTATTTTCATTATACTGTATTGTCAGTTCTTCTTAACTTGATGTTTTCAGGAGGTCAAAAGGAGATTTACAGCTAGGGTTCTGCCTTTCTATTTAAACCTTACAGGATGGAATCCTCCTATCCTTGCCTCCCAACTTCACTGCTCCCACTTAAATATTTTCTATGGCAATTAGTTTGGATCTTTCCCTTTTTTTTTGTGACACAGTGTAATGAGAGACACCTGCACTTTAACCATGTTTTACTCTCCTTTCAGTCTTGTCCAGGAAGGCATTTAAGTATAGGGTTGTGGTTTGTGTTTGAGAGTAAGCACAAACCAGATAGAGGTAGAAAAGCCTTGAAATAAACTGTGTGTCACTATTCCATTGTTGTTAAAACCTTTCTCCGGATTTGAGAGCTCTGCGCCCAATATGTGTCCTGAGTTTTATCATTTGTGTCCTGTTGTTTCATCACTTTACATACACTTGCAAAGATTGGTGTCTTGGAGTTAATAAAATAAAACATGGAATTTGAGAACATTTAGAGGTACGTTATGGTTTGTAAAGGCTTGATTTAAGTAATGAAAACTGGGTTTAGTAAACAGTGATACCTAAGAAGAGTGAAAATCAGTTTCACTCTCCTCAAAGGATTTTAAAAACGCGATCCAAGAACATGAGATGCTTGTTCATCAGTTTATATACATCCCCCATCCCTTCCCCCTCCAAGCTTTAGTAAATGAGCTGAAATGATTCCCAACATCCCACTCCAAACTGAAAGCATTTTGTTTTCTTCTTTTTTTGGTAATAGGTGAGGTGGCATTATTTTTCATATCAGATTTAAATTTAAACTATGTACTCCGTGTTTTAAGAAAAATAAGGTAAAAAAGGTGCCTCAGTTATCTTGTTACATAAGGCTCTGGGTATTGTTGTGGACTAAATTATACAAATTATGTACTAAAGGTAAAAAATACATGATTGTGATATGATTGTATTGTTACATTTTAAATTAATATGAAGTCTCCTGATTTGAGAATTGAGAAACTATAGGGTTTGTGGGGGGTTTTCTCTTGCTTATTTATGTTTTTGGGGTTTTTTGTATGACTTTTTTCACCCTTATGTGCAGTAATTCTGGAGATCCCTCTCGATTTTTTTTAATAACAGTTATTAGATTTAGTGTTTTTTAGTTCAGAAACCCCTTCCATTCTCTGACAAGTGAATTAAGTAATGTATTGTTAATGCACTTCCATCCTCTTTACCATAAGCTTTGATACAGAATTAGTGAATAAAGATACAGTTGTGGATACAGCTTTTTATTGCCTTTTAGTTTAAGACAATAAGTGACATTTAAATAGAATAGCCTTCTAACACAATTACGTTACAAAAAAATGGAACATAACTTTGAAATAGCTTTCAAGTTTTGTTAGTTTGTGATGAACTTTTTATTTGTAACTGAAACATAGGTTTTTATTTGACATATGTAGAGTTACATTGTTTCAAAAGAGTAATTACTCCCCCCCTCCCCACCATTTGTGATACATTGTTATTTAGACTAAATAAAAGTAATTGGACAAAAACATGCTTTGTGACTTTTCTTCTACTGAATGAAAAAAGCCAAGAGAACTTCCACACTTCTTCCCAGATACCTGTGGATGAAAGACAAAAAAAATTAGGTGGTTTATTTATTATTTGGTTTACTATAAAATGTCTTATTTTTACAAAGTATTAATTTGTAATTCATGTAAAAGGTACTTAGGATCTTAAAGGACCAAGTCCTAAGAATAAATAGTATGCTGAAGACAGCCCGCTTGAATAGAACTTGCATGTCTGGGCCTCACACCCTTGTGTCAGCACTAACTGAATTCTGTGGAGACCGACTCCGAGCAACTCTGAGCTAGGTCCAAAGAGTTGCATTTTTGCAATCTGTTCAACTGTATTCCAGTTATTTTCAATTGGAGGTTAATGGGAATAAGAGTTACAGAAGTAGCTTCTTAGCAATGCATATATTTTAGATGGAACATTAAATCAAGCAGGGTATTAAATACCGTAGTTGGATAAACACCTAAAATATTATTCTTGTGATAAATCAGGTTTTTAAGATGAAACCAACATTTGGCCATTATATCAGAGTAAAGAACACAAATATGTTTTTATTCATTTTTTATATATATATAGTTAACTGAGTCTCATGCATTAACCTTTCATTTTTTCATGCATCTATTTTCTCTATAAATTTCTACAGTCACCTTGGTGATGCTGTTTGAAATGACTGGTGAAGTACCTCAGTCGCCCCATTTTCCCATGCCCTATGCCTCTTTAGATTAAATTCTCAAAGAAGTATATGCATAGGAAAAAGGAACGACGAGCCAGATCATGATCAGCTCCACTTGAAACAAGAGTAAACCTGGAATATAAATGTATAGATTAAGGAGAATACAAAATAAAATATATTCTTTACACAGTCCCTTTTCTTTTGAACTATAAGGTTGTTAAAGACTTGTGCAGGCTAGAACTGAGGTTAAAGTATGAGACAGCCAACACTATTCCCTAGGATTCAGCAGAAACTTAACAGTATTGTGTATGTTAAAAATTCATCAGTACAATCTCATTTTTTGAAATATGTAAAAATACACTTCTTAGAAAAAAAATGAATCCCTGTAGAACTGACCTGAAGATTAATTACAAGTCAGTAACAATAGCCTGTTTTCAGTATATTACACTACTGCACAATATCTGAGGCTTTTTAATTTAGAAGCTGCAAAAATACTTAGTTGAATTACTTAAAAAATGTACGAGAGAGAAAAAGTTTATAAAGTACTGTAAAATCATCTCTACAAGCAGCTGTAAGACTTACCTGGTAAGCTGTCTGATGCTGGAATTGCAATAACTTCGTTTTCATGAGAATTTATGCTCTGCTCAAGACCTTGAAGAAGTATGAACAATACAGTGTAACTGTTTTCATAAGTGATAATCGGTTTGCCCCTTGCCAAGGTCTTTGCTGCACCTGCAGATTGGGTGAACCAAACCCGCTGCTTTGTAAAACTGCTGAAAACACAGAAAGTATCAGTCATGTATTGGGGGAGGTAAAAATGGGAGTGCAATGGACAACATAACTGATAGGAATAATTAAAATGAAGGCTTGAAATGTGCACTGAGAATGAGAATTTATTGTCTGTTTTCTTTCACAGACGTCAATGGTGTTTGGATAATGTAAATCTGAGAGAGGACTCCTTGTTCTCAAAGCTGGTGCTGTGTTTTGTGCCTAACCCCCCTTTCCCCAGCAGTTTTTTGAGAATGTCTATCAGTGTCCTTCACTGCAAATACGACTTTACTGGGGAGATATCAAGGTCTGTGTACAAGGCTTCACTCTGCTTATCCAGGCACCAGTGAAGCTCCCTCCTGGATGCCAAGGCTGGGAAACATCTTTCACCCTTTTGCTAACAAACTTAACCATTTGTTTTCAAGTTACTGTCTTTCTTTTAGGATCTTTATTACAATATAACACTTGATCTCCTATATAAAGGCAATCTGTTTTGCAGTCTGGAGTGATCCACTAAAATTCTTTACAGTTGGTTCAAATTAGTTCAGACAACTAGTGTCATAAGTAACCACAATACTAATTGTTACATGTTGTTATTTTTCCATAAGTTTGGACACTCCTGAAACTCATCAAGTGTCCTCTTTCAGTGTCAGAAGATTTATCCAAGTTTCTATAACTTCCTAAATTTCATGTTGTGACATCAGGTTCAGTTTGTTTTTGTCATAGTGAACAGATAGTGCATTCTGACTTTTGTAGAGTGCCTTGAAATAAAAAGATTTCTGTTTTTAGTTTGGGATTAATCTTTGCTTAGATTTTTAGAAAAGACACCATGGATTCTTTCAGTTTTTCTTTAAACAGATTCAGTGCTTCTGACCTGAAGTCATCCTAGTTGTGTTCTGAAGCAAGTATTGTGCATTTTCTGATTTATCATAGGTACTGCTTACTTTAACTTTGGATTTCTGCCTTCAGTCAGAGAGTTATGTCACCTGGAAAGAGAAAACCTGTTCCACACAGAAACAAACACTGCTCAGAGTAGTGCTGAACAGGTTCTCATGTACCAGACTTGCTAGAGGAATTGTCATTTTTTGTTTTAGTATGTGTTCTTCTGAAAAAAAAAAAAAATATATATATCAAGAAAGAGAAAGAGGTGGTGGGTTTTTGTTGTTGTTGTTTTTGTTTTGTTTTTTTCTAGGGAATGGAACACAAAATTGCTGGATTAGCATCTGGAATATAGGCACTGTTTATGTTTTAGTTTTGAGTCCTAGAGAGACCATCTAATTCAGGGTGAAAATATCACCAAACTTGAGGATGCTGTGTTTTGATGTTAGATAGTGTGTGAAGCTTTGGTTAAGAGCTATGTGCACAGAAGACCTTAATGAAATTGGGAATGGGGTCTGAAGCTTCCATCTTTATGAGGAGAAGTGGATATTTAGATAAGCATTCTCACTAAGAGTAGTCAGATTACTTACTGCTGTGTGAACGAGCAGTTTCTTGATTTTTGTGGTTTGTAATTAGGATTACATATTTGTAGATAAGCAATTTGTAAATAATTGGTAAAATACCTGTAACAGCTCTTTTGTAGTTTATCCAGTCTCTCTTAAGAACACAATCAAAGCTGGTTTTGATTTGGACTGCAAAATTAAACTTTTATTAAATTACATGGTTTATTCAGAAATATAGAGCAGGCAACTTTGAAATTTTAGAATAAAAATAATGAAATGAACACACTAGTCAATCGTTTCCTTTGATGTTGAATGCAAAGAGGTGATCTGATGTCTTTTAACCTCAAGGCATGATTTCTGAAATGTATGTCATTCAGGCATACCTCTGAAAGCCACATAAATTTGGTAGCTAGGGTAAAATAAATAGCCTGAAATTTTAGTGCATGCAAGGATTGATGTCTGCAATATTTTATGTGCTCTATGTATAATTTGCTATGCTGCAGGTTTATTTTTACCAAGCTTTTCCTAGGAAAAGATCCCTGCAAATGTCACTTCATGCATATGTGTGGATCATGGCTGTTAACTGCTGTTTAAAGAAACAAAACAAAACAAAAACACTACAGTCAAATTAACTTATGTAGCACTGATGTACTTGAGGGAATATTTATTGTTTCAGCCATTTCTGAGTTGTTAAAATTAGTGGGACTAGAAATCCCAACTATTACAGAATCACTTGTGATGTATATTCAAAAGGGCAGGCTACAGTGCTTAAGAAGCTCTGGAACACATTTTTCATCAGCTTATGCCAGAGCTCTCTCTTAGCTAGTGTCTTAGAAGAGCATGAAAGAGACTTTTGACTTAATTTGTGGATAGCTGTGTGTATGTGCATTTTCCAAGGATTTATTTATGAGCCTTAAGTTGTTTTTTTGCTTTCAGAATGTGTTTTTGGTTTTGGTTGTTTGTGGGTTTTATTTATTTATTTGTTTATTTATTTATTATGACACAAACAGCTTTGTATAGAATGTTCTTTTTTCAATGTGTCTGGCTTTGTGGGAAATTCAGAATACAACAGACTATCAGCTGGAAGGGACTTCCAGTGATCATCTAGTCCAAATGCCTAATCAACTCAGGGCAGAACAAGTTAAAGCATCTAATATGTGGGAGAGAGTTTGAAGGGTATTGGAAAAAGTCTTGCTTAAAATACTGCATGAGTGCTTCCCCTAAGAATAAAGGATGTTCACAGTTGGCGCAGGGGAGTTTGGTTGCAAACTTTTATTGGATGTTGCTGAATCTGCATTTTTTTCAGTGAAAAAATTTATATTGACTAAGACTGCCTACAGGGCTATAGAGGTGTTTGGCTTTAATAGTCCCATAAAATGAGGAAGTACTGTATTATTATGACCATTTATAAAATCTAATACAGATATTTGCAGGTACAATGTCTTGTTAAAGCTGAGGATTGGCTTGAGTTTCTATTTTCCACTAAAATCTCAGTGGAACATCAAAGTGTGGGCTGAAGAAAATGTCATGAAAATTTCCTTCATGTTAATTTTCATTAGTTAAGGTTGGAAGGAACCTTAAAGATCATCAGGTACCAACCTCCCTGCTCTGAGCAGGGACACCTCATATTAGAACAGGCTGCACAGGGTCTTATCCAACCCCGCCTTTAACACCTCCAAGGAGGGGGCTTCCACAACCTCCCTAGGCAACCTATTCCAGCACCTTACTACCCTCATGGGGAAGAATTCCTTCCTGATGTTTAACCTGAATCTCCCCTCTTTCAGTTTAAAACCATCACCTCTTTTTCTATCACTACCCTCTCTGTTGAAAAACCCCTCACCAGCTTTCCTGTAGGCCCTTCAGGTACTGGAAGGCTGCTATAATGTCTCCCTGGACCCTTCTCTTCTCCAGGCTGAACAGGCTCAACTCTCTCAGTCTTTCTTTATTGCAGAGGTGTTCCAGCCCATTGATCATCTTCATGGCCCTTCTCTGGACCCTCTCCAACAGATTCATGTGTTTCCTGTGCTGAGAGCTCCAGAGCTGTACACACTACTCTGGATGGGGTCTCACCAGAACAGAGTAGAGGGGGAGAATCACCTTCCTTGCCCTGATGGCCATTCTTCTCTTGATGCAGCCCAGAATGTGGTTTGCCCTCTGAGCTCCAGTGCACACTGGTGGCTCACCTCGAGCTTCACGTCTACTACCACCCCCAACCACCCCCAAGTCTTTTCCTTGGGACTGTTCTTTACCCATTCTCCCCCTAGCCTTTATTTGTGCTTGGAGTTTCA
>NW_009953651.1:2259440-2266948 GCF_000747805.2 Chaetura pelagica | reverse complement strand
TTGCCATTGGCCCACCTGTCAAGCCTGCAAAGGTCCCTCTGGGTGGCCTCTGTTCTCTCTAGGGTGTCAGTGACACCACACAGCTTTGTATCATCAGCAGACTTGCTGAGGATACACTCAATCCCACTCTCTGACTCTCCGACAAAGGTGTTGAACAGCACTGGTCCCAGTACTGACCCCTGGGCAACACCACTCATCACTTGTCTCTGCTTGGACACTGAACTGTTGACCACAACTCTCTGGGTGCAGCCATCCAGCCAATTACTTACCCACCAAGTGGTCCATCTGTCAAATCCATGTTTTGTCAGTTTGGAGACCAGGATGTTGTGTGGGTCAGCGTTAAATGCCTTGCACAAATCCAGGTAGATAACATCAGCTGCTCTGCCACTATCCACTGTATCTGTAGCCTTGTTGTAGAAGACCACCAAATTGGTCAGGCGTGTTGACTGTCACCAATCACCTCCTTATTTTCCAGGTGTCTTAATAGATTTTCTAGGACAATCTGTTCCATGATCTTCCTGGGCACAGAAGTGAAACTGACTGGTCTGTAGTTCCCTGGGTCTTTCTTTTTTACCCTTTTTAAAAATAGGGGCTGTGTTACCTTTTTCCAATTAGCAGGAACTTCACCAGAGTGCCAGGACCTCTAAACATGATGGACAGAGGGTTAGCAACTGCATCTGCCAGCTCCCTCAGGACCTGTGGATGGACACCATCAGGTCCCATACACCCGTGCACCTTCAGGTTCCCTAGATGGTCACGAACCTGTTGTTCTCCTACAGTGGAGAGTACTTCATTCTCATAGTCCCTACTTTCATCTTCTGTGGCCTTTTTAAAGTAAAATGGTAGGATACATGGCACCAAGCAGGCAGAAAACATCTTGCAGAGATTTGCTTTTACACTGAGCAACTAATAGGATGTGTTCTGTATTCCAAGACAGTGGGCTACTAGAACATTTAGCTTATGCATTCTATGTATGTGAATTCTGCCCTGTCGATATCCAGCTTCGTAGAAAGGATTAAGAGTACTCTCATTAAAGTCAGTGATCAACTTCCCTTTAGAGTTAGTGTGCGTATGTTAGACAAACAAGTCTAAACTGAATCCTGTGCTGACTGAAAAATAGTCTGGATAAATCCATGCACTTTTTCTATTTAAATCTCAGTAATTTTGTGGGTTTTAAGTAGAACTAACAATCAATTTTCATCACTGAAAGTGAAGTTTTAAAAGAATGCTGGTGTTCCTATGGTTGTGGAACATAGATACATATATGTATTAGTCAAGGCTTTGATAACTAATCTGAATTGATTAATATGAAAAAAGTCATCCTAATGTTCTTGATGTCTTTATTGATCAGTGCCTTGGGGAAGAGGAGAGTCTTGCATTTTAAAAGTGGCATTTAAAATCTTATGGCCTAAGTAAAGAACATTCTTAATTGTATGTAGCTGCCAGTCTTTGAGTGCTCTGTTTGAACAGCCCCTTTCTAATGTTAAAAGCTATTCTAGATTGCTCACCTAAAGCAAACACCTGTAACCTGCCCCTTCCATTAATGATTGTTACAGAGTAGGTGCATTCAGAAGGGGAAGTTAACTGGGCTGTGACTCACAGAAGTGAGAGACAGCCCTGGATTTGTCTTCTACCAGACACATGGTTTATAATGCTTGAATTGTAACTTTGAAACATGCACACTTGCATATATCGTTTCTTCTTTCCTTTATATTTCGTTCCATCCTTTTTTAAAAGTTTAGTTTCTTGCACCAGTGGACCTTTTCTGATTAGCAAGATAATGGTCATAGGTACATTTTCAGACAATTGATATGTAAGGATGCTTAGTATCTGCAAAGAATTCAACATTATTGATAAGTGTATGGTTGGTGCACATATGTTTGTGTAGGTATATACATGAGATATATATTGTGAGATTTCATTTGATTTGTATCTTTATGTTAAGCAGCTAAGAATGAGTATAATTAAAATGCACATTGTAAAGATATCTTTAAAAACATTCTGAAGTATTTTTATTGCTATATTCTAAAATTACTTTGGTTTAGGGTGGCCTAAATTGGGATTTTTTTAGGACTAATTGTCTCATTGTTTTCACCGAGTTCCTCTCTTCTGTTTTGTGCTTAGCTGTAAGGAACAAGAATTACATTTTTTCATTCTGTAATGTTCTTAATAGAATACAGTCAGGGTCTTTCTCTCTAATGATGGACTCCTTTAAATGAAACTAGAGATCTACATTGCCCTGTGCATTTCATCAAAAAAAAATCAACATGCAGCCTTGTAACAGATGGTCGGGAGAACTGTTAAAGGCTTTGCAGACAAAATTTCTGTATTTAAATTATGACTCAGTCAGGTTATAAGTATTTAATTTAATTCTGAAACATAACATACTTACCTGGACAAAAATGTAATTAAATTATTATTTCTAATATTTGAGGTAAACTTTATAGTGCAAAGAATAACTAAAAAATACTGAAGATGTTCATGATATTCATATGTAATGTTAGGCTGCTTTGGAAGTTTCATATAGTGACATTCTGCCCAGGTTAATTTTTTTTAAATTATTGTAAATTATTTCACTATTCAGTGCTGGACATCCTAGATGCTTAGGTAAAAATAGGACCTATGCTTTTTTTTTTTTTTCCCAGGAAAATACATAAAATGCATACAAGTAGTTGGTGAGTGATCCCTGAAGAAAAAAAAAAAAAAGTTTATTTGCATAAAATCCACATATATAATTATTATATAAGCAAAGGAAAATAAGCCTTCCTGTTTGCAAATATGAAGTTCTAAGTTGTGTAACTTAGGTGCATTTTCCCATTATTCTGGTGTTTTGCTTTTTTAAAAACGATATTTCCTTAAAATGAAGATGCATAAACTGTGCGCAGATAGTTGAAGCATAAATATTAAAAATGTACTACAGACATGAATGGCAATGGTCAAAGATGTTGGAAAGAAAGCTTGCATATTTTGTGTCTGGAAGATTGAAGTTGGCAAGCTTCTTAACTGCTAAAAGAATGTAAAATACAGTAGCTGACCTTCAAACTGTTTTTCTGGGGAAAGCAGGATGAACAAAGTTGATTGTATGCAAACTGCAGGAAATAGTTTATGAAAATAAACTGGAACAAACTCATATTCAGATATCTGGTTCAGTGTTTACTGAAGTCAGTGAAAGATTCCCAAACTTCAGAGGAGCCTCAAAATCTTTGCGTTTTTTTACTGTTTTGTCTGAGTAACATGAAGTGTCAATGTTTTAAAAATCAAAGCTGAAACATAGTTTAACCCTACAGATGTATTAGAAATTCTGCACAATTAATAGAATTATTTAGATTTTTTTTAACTAAGGTTTTCAATCTGATTATTTTTAATCCACTGGACATGTGCATTACTCAATAAAAGCATTTTGTGAACCTACAAAAAGAAAAGTTTTCCTACCCCTCAGTTGCTCTCTGCTGCTCTTTTTAAGGAAGAAAGGCTTTAATTCCTTTCAATATTTTATTTGAGGTAATACTTTTTTCCCTGCAAGTGTGGCTTTTACATTTTTCCCCCTTCAATACTGTTAACTCATGTTTGTATGAGTGATCAACTGGCAGAACTTGAACATATCTAGTTGTACTTTCACTTACATGGTGCAGAGCTGTGTTACACTGCAGATTGCTCACAGCTATCAGGGTATCAGCCTAGATTTCTTAAAGGTTACATTAAAAGAATTTGTTTCAATTTTACTCACTAGGGCAGAGAAATTTTAACTGTTGCTAAGGTGTTGATGCTGGCCACTTTCACCTTTGCAAGAGGTTTCTCGGAAGTAAAATGTGGAGCTCCAGTGTGCATATGTTAAATGATTTATCTTAAGCATTATGACAAAGGTTGCAAAATGCTTTTGTGTGCAGGTATCTTCCCCAGAGTGTCAGAGAAAAAAGGCTGAACAGCTCTGTAATTGGAAATTCCCTTGTGTCCTCAGCAGGACAAAAACCTGTTCCACAGTTCCCTGGAAAAATATTGTTCAGTTTATTGTAAGCTTATGACTGAGAGGAATAAAGCTGTCCCAGGTCTCTCTCTCTACCATGTATGTACAGTGGAATGAACACACTACAAAATAGCTTTGCATTACTAGCTTTTTATATCTAATCCATGTCTTCCTGTATGACCTGAGTGGATCACTCAAATAAATTCAGCAATGTAGGTATATTCTTACATAATTTTCACAATCTGACTTCAAGAATTTCTAAAGCTGAGCACTGATAGAAGTATTTGAACCCCTGGCATTTTCTGTTTCATGAGAAAGGACCATGTGTGAAAATTCTTCTCAATTTGTCATTGTTTGCAGGTGACTTTGCTGTCTTCATTCATTGTGCTTCATTCATACACTAATTGAAGTACTAATTAATTCAGTATAATACTGAGGAATCTAGGATGTTCAAAGTCAAACATCACTTGATTTTGTGGAAATCTAGAAGAAGATATTGGTGGAAGCAAATCCTTAATTTGGTCAGTTATAAATCTTCCTAAAGATTCAGTTTCTTGACAACAGCTGAGACAAGTTCACTGTTCACAGGTTCACCAGTTCACTGCTACCTCTGCTTTTTCTCTGAACACCAGCCTTGTGCTTCTGCTATTTATTCTGTGCTGGTTCTGGCATTTGGTGTACTCCATAACACAGCTCAATTCACTAGTTAGTTTTCAACAAAATATTAACTTAACAAAAAAATAAGGCTTTCAGCCAAGTCAGCAAATTGCAGGAAAAAAGAACGGAAAATAAGGAGTCTTCATTTTAATAAAAGCAAGATCAGATATCCTGACCACAGAACCACCCCTGAAAAAAGTGTAAAGAGCCAGAATAACTGTTATTTTTCTGTGTCTTTTCCAAGGATAAAGAAACTGGTAGCTATGTACAATCCACACAGAGTGGAGTTTTTCTCTATTTCAATAAGAACTTGAGTACTTAATGTATGCTATACAGCATAGTGAAAAAAAACCTTTTTTATTATTTTATTTCTTTATTGCTGTAGCCCTTTATCAGTCTGTTAGCCAAAGGTCTTTTCTTAATATAAAATATTAGCAAGTGTGGATCAACTTAATTGTCCTTTGTTTGCCTAAGCTCTTATTTCAGGTATTTCAGATGAGTGTGGAAAAATACATATGTGTTAATAAATTGTGAGTAGTTCTTTCACCTGTAAATATGTGTAAATGTGTTATTGAAGCATTTTCCCAAGTGATTAGAAAATGGTGGTAGCTCATCTGAACAATCTGTTAGCCTCACATGCAACATAATACACCTTCTGTAGAATAGATCCTCTGCTGGTGTAAACAAATAAAGATTCTTGGGCTGAAATATGTTGATTCACAGCAGCAGGCCAGAAGGTTTTTGTGCTGTACATTGAACAAATGTTCATGTTTTAGCATTTAGGAGCTTGTTCAAACTTGAAAGATACACATTAATAGTATAGTACTGTTGCTATATGTAGTCCTTAGTTTAAGTCTGAATCCATTATCTTGGCCAACAACTAAGCTGACCCTGTCTAGAAGCATCATACACACACAAAATTAACAAAAATAAATATGCATGCATATACTTAAAAGAATAGTTTTATTTCAGTAGAGTTACTAATGAGAGTAGTATGAGAAATGAAATACTTTATTCGTGGATATGATCTGAGAAGTAAAATTTTAAGTCTTATATAGTTAATTTATATCTGACTGTTTGATATTGTGAGCAACAGATTTAATTTTTTATTTTTTCCCCATTCTGTTATACTGCCACAGGGGTAAATGCTTTTGGTCAGGTTCAAGCAAATCCTCTTTAATTTTAATGACTCAGGAATAGAAATGGAAAAATACAGCAACTTGCCCTACAAAGTTATCACTGAAGGTATACAACATTCTCAGCAATCTCACTAACAAGAAGCAGCTAAGTTTTGTTGTGTGTTTTATTTTAATATCCTTTGAAGTAAAAATATTACCTTTAGAAATACAACCGACAGACATTTGAACAGCGTCCTTGACAAAAGATGAAAACTTCACTTAGCACTGGTACAAGTAACTGATATCAAACATGCTGGGAAAGAAATTAGTGAGACAGAATTATCTTCTTACCCTGCCAGAGGGAGTAACAGCAAAATTAACCTTGAATACTGTTTGGAGAGCATTCTTGTGAAAACAGTATGACACAATGTTAAAGTTATGGATATGAAGAGGTCAACAGTTCTGAACTGATTTGGGCCCATTACATTTTATTTATTGCATTTTAAAAGTAATTTTACAGACCTATTTGTGCTAAGATTTCTGAGTGTGAATTACAGTATCTTTTAATTTTCTGTAGCCTGATTGAAGGATTTGTTAAATTATAATATTGTTCACCTCCCTTCTTAAAAGCAAATTTCTTTCAGGTATCTTATTTGAACATGTCAAAAACATGACACCCCAGTCTTAGTCAGACTTAAAATTCTTGCTCCTGCCTCAGGCTTCCATTTCACATAGTACATAAGATTAAACAATTAAGTAGAATAAGAATAAAATTCAGACTTGTTTGGTATGTTTGAGGATCTGTTTTCTACTTGTAGCAACTTGCTGAAAATCTGAACCACTCATTCCATATGTTGTGATTGGAATTTATATTTCAGTACATGAGATTTTGTTAATATTTAGGTCAGTAGGACATATGAATTTGATCATAGTTGCTGTACGCTGCTTATATTTGGCATTTGTGATAAACTGTCTTCTAGTCTATTTTTTAAGAACACCTTCATCATTTTAAATTTCTCTTCCTTCATATAAAGTGTGTCCTGGAGTTTATTTTTGGTGCATTCATTATATATCTTCAGATCTTAGTTTAAATATGGTTATGGGATAAAGGATATGTAGTATTATGGGATAATTGTTATACTAAAACAAAAACTAAAATGGCAGTGAAGCACTGCATTCTGCTTTCCAATTAGAGAATTTTGACAAGTGCTAGCCAGATGTGAACTAAATGTGGCCATTTAAATATCTTTTATTAAGAAAAAAATATTCTTATCATATGATTATTATCTCACAGTAACTAATGCATAATATTCTTATATAGACTTTTATTATCTGTAGTTTCTTTAAAGTTTAGTGGTTTGAGGTAAATTATTGAGGTAAACATTAGGGTAGAATCAGTCTGCTAATTTATGTGAAGAATGGAAATAACAGTGTCTGTTACATCAGTTTCCAACTTCATGGTGTAGGCATAACTACCTGGAGACAAGATGACACAGACTGCTTTCCCCTCAGATCTCTTTCTCTAGAGACACCAAATATTTTGAAAGTAGTTATTTTGAAAGTTACCTTCTCTACCAGAAAAAGAAATTGAGTAGTTACCCACCCTACCAGCAGCTTTTTTCTCTTTTGTTGATGAACAGAAAATTATTCAATGCGAAGTACTTGGTTTTGTCAGTTTAATTGCCTGAACAACACAACATTTGGAAATTTAGAACATGTCATACTCGTGGAAGAGCATCCTTCAGGTATGCTTCTTTGAGACTGCTGAA
>NW_009953651.1:2256614-2259245 GCF_000747805.2 Chaetura pelagica | reverse complement strand
TGCTGAACCAATTGAACAGAGCTCTGCTACCAAAAAGTTAAGTCATTTCTTATGTTCTTAGAAATATAGCTATCTGCTTTCTTTTGTATTTCAGTTTATTTTTTTAGGAGGTACACCCTTGCCAAATTTTGGTGTAGAAAATTCTAGGATAATTGCTAACAGTTGAAGAAAAGCATGAATTTGGTAAAAGGTGAAATTCACACTTTATTGAAAAGTTGAAGAAAAATATAATTAAAATTTCAGTCTTTCTCACCATACAGATTTTTTCCATTACAAATTGAGTCAACATTAACTTTAGTTTTTTTCAGCATGTTATTCATCAGTAACGTAACTGTAAAAGTAGCTGACAGCAGAATCTTACAAGATTGCAGTCTGTAACCTAATTAGATATAAACAATTTTGGGAACTACAACAAACCTAACAATAACCAACGCCAAGGTGGCTAGTGACTTTAAGTATCTCCTCTGCAGCTGCTCCTTTTGAAACAGTCTTAATGCAGAATTGTCTTAATGAGATTTAATATTTAAGACCATGAAAATCAACATGTGTAATAAAAAAATCCTCTGATAGGTATAATAAGGCCAGGATTTTGCCACATATATCCACATGGATCTGTTTTTACTGTCTTTTATGCTCTTTTGAACCTAAGGGTTTCCTGACACTTCTTTAGTTAATACAGACAATTTTTTTCTTTTACTTTGAGGAATTGCTATAAGTAGTACTGGTTAATGGCGTATCTGTCCCAAAAGATTAATCCAGTGCAGATCTACTCTTCCATCATTCACTAAATTGTGACAGACTTCTTCCCCTTCATGAGTGAGTTGTAAGTTCTTAAAAAGAGAAAGAAAAAAAACTAAACTATTTGAGTCTGTGAACAAATGTAATTCACATCTAGCAGTATCTGTGGCTGAGAACTTCTCTAAGCATCTACACCAAACATTTTTTTTTTGTGAGAGAGACAGACTGATAAACAGCAAAATGAAAATTATTTCTTTTTTGTGCAGCAAGTATTAACTCTAATTTTTTTATATTTTTTTATTATTTTTTTTTCCAAATCTTAACTCTTTATGCCAAGATCTGAAGTGTGTCTTGTAAGAAATCTTAATAATATCAGAAACCATTTATGTTATACCCTTGCTCTCAAACTATTGCAAAACACTTCTCAAATCAGACACAGAAATACTCAGGTGAAATGCGGGACTACATAAAAATGAACAGAAATCTGCCTAAAAAATTTACTCTTTTGCAGGGGAATATAAACATTTTCATTTTCCACTTTATAGCCAGTAAATGCATTTTATCAGACAATGTAGTGAAAAGGTTTGTAACTTCTTGTTAGAATGAGAACTCTCTCTGAAGATGTTAAAGCCTTAAAAAGGAAAACCTCTGGGGATTATACTGCTTTTCTCCTTGAGTTAAGATCCGGTTTAGTTCTGTTTTGATTCCCTATCTCCTGTTGTAATTAGTAATTAGAAGGTGCTTTGAAACTTATAATGTATTGTTTTGTTTTCATGCAAAACATTCCCAATGAGCTGGAATTCATGGAACTTAAGGTGGTGAGAAATCTTAGGTTTAATACGGGGTGCTTTCTTAACAGTGCTATTAAGATTTACCCAGTCACATCTGCTGTTGAGTCTAGTAATTTTGTTTTACAATAGTTTTTATTTCAGAAGATTACCTAATTTTGACTGAAACACCAAGAGATGGGACCCTTATTTTTCTTAGTAATTCCACTATCTACTAATTCCCTGCCTGCCCCCTCCTCACCCTATCCCATTAATCACATTTAAGACTTTTATTTACGTTTCTCTTTTTTAGCTTCTCATTATTGGCTCTTTTTAAGCTATTCCTTGGGAATTAGATCATTCCCTATTATCTAATATTTTCTCTCCATAAAGATACTTTGTACCTCTCTGTGATGACTGAAGCCCAAACAGCTCCTCTGCAGCTGAGAGCAAAAAAATAAGACAAGCATTCCAGTTGCTTACTGATAGCTGCCAAGTTAGAAATGCAAACCAGTATCAGTATTTACTCTCACACTTTTCAGCATAAAATGTTTTTTTCTCTTTTCACAATATATTGCTTTTTGTTTAAAGCACAAGGAGTTCAGTATTTAATCCTATTTAAATAATTACAAGTTATATTGTCTTTTTATGGTGTTTATTATTTAAGAAAAATATTAAGGAATTAATTCTGAATGTTCTTTTATTTTAACTACTGCCCAAGAGAGTGAAATAGACAATTATGGAAGGTGACAATGTATATACATTATTTGCTCTTTTAAAATTATTATTTAGAGGAAATTATTTAAACATAAAATTAGTGTTCTCTGAGTGCCTTTTTCCTGATTTTTATTTGGGCCTTAAGATGGTTTCCAGCATTGGGAAGGAACATTTATGTTTAATTAAGTACAAAGGTAGCTATTTCGTTATTCAGTTGAGTGTTGTAAGATCAAACCAATTTTGAATCTACCAGCTCATTTTATAATTTTTTTCAGATACAATCAGCCAGGTGACATTGCTGAATTAAGCAACTAAGACCTGCTGTTTTCAACCCTGTTTTATTTGGTTCCCTTCTCATAAAAAAAGGAGTAGGTCAGAAAAAAACCACAACACACAACAAAAAAAAAAA
>NW_009953651.1:2201737-2256520 GCF_000747805.2 Chaetura pelagica | reverse complement strand
CTGCTGAACATATATAAACTGTCCAAAATATTTTATTTTTGCTTTTGCCAGAAATGAAAATTTAGGATCTTTTCTACATCAAAATTCAACATAGTCCTCTAGTGTTGTTACTGCCCATTAGTCTCTGACTGTACAAAGGAAATAGTTTAGTCATCTTGTTTCAGGACAGATTTACAGTAACATTAGACCAGGCTGCCCAGTGAAGTTGGGCAGTCCCTGTTTTTAGAGGTTTTTAATACCTAAATGGATAAAGCCCCAAGGAATTTCATCTACTATCCAAGCTGACCCTGCTTTGAGGAGGAAGGTATACCTAGTCATCTCCTTACATACATTTCACCTGTAAGCTGATCTTTGTGGGACTGGTGTTAGTTGATCTGTTCTATGTAGCAGGGCTGTGACACAGCTAGATCTGCAGCAAAAAAGGGGTGCATCTTCAGATTGTTCCACCACAACAATCACACCTGAGTTAGTCTAATAACTTTCGATAAGTCAGAGATAAATTGTAAGGCCTTGAAGGAGAGTGAATTGTGTATTGACCTAGAGATGGTCACTGCAGAGCTGATGGTTTTGGTGGGCTAGTTCAATAGCATGTCTTGAACTTCGTAGCTGAACAGTCAGACTGCTGTTGCCAGCTCAAAACTTTTCCCAAATATTATATTCAACAAAATTAAAAAGCAAGGGTGACTTTCCCTGTCTTTTATTTTTGAGTACATTACTGCCAAACTGGAACAAAAGCCACAACACTTAATCCTTTGTCTTTTTACAGTTTTTTATGCACAGATTTGCTTAAAAAAAACCCCAAACAAAACAGATTGTTTTTTTTTAAAATTTAAATTACCTAGTGTTATTAGTTTTTATAATATATGAAGATAGACAACTGGGATAAGGTATAATTGGTATTGTGGGCGAGTTTTTATCAGAGGTTATAAAGACTGTGATTATGGTGGATACATTATTTCTGAATTCTGTAATCTCATAGGTGGCTATCTTATTTTTGGTGTATTATCTTTACAAGGCCTTAGTTATAATAGATTTGCCTTTAATACAGCAAATAATGAATCAGTTTAATAAGATGACACTACTTTGAAATTTCACATTTAGCTCAGTCATGGTTTTCTCAATTAATCACAATATGGTTGTATTTTTCATCTAAATTGAAGTATCATTAGAATGAAATAATTGTATTTGCTGTTGAAGTTTACTATTGAGAAATTAGAAGTGTAAGCCTCAAATAACTTTCTGAGTTTCAGCAAGGATTAGGAGTCAGATGGGCTAAATTCTGCCTTAACACTCTCCACTTACCTTCTAATTGTCCCTCTACCAAACTGTGCCTCAGTCCTACCTTTCAGTGGTCTTGTTCTGCTATCAGTGATGTGTCCTTAATTCAGGAAGGATTGAAATAGTCAAAACATTGATGAAAGTGAAATCAAATGAAAAGTGAGAATAATGAATAGAAGTGCTTTTTGTTACTTTTTGGGAGGTGGGGAAGCATTTTCTAAGTTTGAGAGAAACTACAGTTTAGTGGCAAACTAAGCCAGTATGATTTCTGTGGACTAGCCTGGCTTCTCCAAGTGCCTTGATTAAGCATTCCTATTATTTTGATATTCCAATATGCCTTGTTTGACTTGATTTTTTTTTTTATTTATTTTTTTTTGTAAGCACACTAACCCAGTAAAGTATGTCAGTGACCATGAAAAACTGAATGTATTTTATTCATGACAGTACACTAGCTGGATGACCACTGGAACTGGGGCATAGGAGGGAGCAAGATTTTATAGATGGTTTTGGAGTGGAGATAAACTTCAACAATAAGCATGGTTTGGAGGCACAGTTGGAGGATGAAGTTCACTTCATGGCTGATGTAATCTAACAGCTTGCTCTTGTGAGAAAAGGTGATTTCTTCCTCAATTGTTCCTAGCGGCATTTTTCTACCTTTTCTCTCACACCAGCTCTAGCACTTAACTGACTGTGTGACAAATTGATTCAAGTCTTTAAATCTTTGACATGCTATTCACTCTCATTTCTTTGTCAGGTTAGTTTTCCTCTGCTTAAGCAAGTTTAATTGACTCAGTGCAGGGTATGATGCATAAGAAAGCCAGAACAAGCAGAATCTGAAAGAAAGAGAAAGAATAGTGTACGGTCAGAAGCAGGAGGAACAAGATCCCCCCCTTTTGGTAGTGACAAATAGTAGATCAATTCAAGATCTAATGTCTAGTATATTTTTTGCAAGATGCCAACAGTTGTTTTCATTAAAAATAATAAAAATATATATATATATATAAAAATGTATTTATTACCTTTATTTCATGTCAAAATTTAATACTGAATGTTCCTTTTTCCTGGATCAGTTCTAGGTAACACATATTTGAAAGCATCTGTCTGATCCCCTTTGCTAGCTCTGGTAAGTTACAGAATTTATCCACAGGAAGTCTCAGTATGAGCATGATTTCTGCTTTCTATCCTTGCACTAGCAGATGGCTTCTTAAAAAGGTAATTCAAAATGCTTGCTTTTCTATCACTTGAAGACATCTCTTGCTTTAGTTATGATGTTTAACTCAGTGGCTCATGAAATAGCATAACTTAGAACTGCTAGTGTTCCACCAACTTATTTACTTTGACAATGACCCAGTGAATGCAGGAAGTCATAGATGAGTTGAACAGCATAACCTATGTATTTAATTAACAATGCCAAATCCTCTCTGATTTTTTTTCCATTCTACTCATGTAGTTGGAAATATGTATTTAGAATGTCTGGCTAATACAGTACATTGTATATTTATTAATAGGATCTGAATCTGAAGGGATTCCCAGAAGAATGGAAATCCACATACAGATGATGTATGATGTTTGACTTGCATTTTCTTCTTTCCAATTTGCATAGTTAATATCATTAGAGGTGCATTTGCTAGATTGTATAGTTACAATGAGGTTTATCTTGGACCAAAAATCTGAAAATTTTGGAGTGAAGCTGTCTGGGATTTTGGACCCGATTAAGTTGCCTCTATATCCTACACTACAATAGGATTACCTTTGTGCTAAATTATCAGGTTTTATTTTGTACAGAGAGTTAACTCCAGTTAAATGTACATGGTTTGGGTTTTTTTTAACATTGAGAACAGAAAAATACAGGAAGACATTCGTTATTTGGAAATATTCAAACAGAAAATTAATCAGCTTGAAAGGCTGATGATAGTCAAAGTGCTTATCATACAAGTTTTTGCTAGAATAAAGGACCCAAACCAATGTCAGCATTCTATAGACTGTGCTTAACATATGTAGGCTAAATCCTCTGCTAAATTGATGCTGTAGGAAACAGGTTCTTCAAGATAGCGCATATAAAATCTGCTCTGTGGCCTTGTTATCCATCTCTCCATATCACAGGCTTTGAAGCAGATTGCATAGAGGTTGTTCAGCTGAACTGAAGACAGACTTGTAGAAAGGTTTTTCTGTGACAGAGCTAGGGGAGATACCAAGACATGAAAATTACTATAAAAACTTGCCCTGGAGACCTTTAGCAGTACTTGGAGAAACATAAAAATCAACCTGTAAAAAAAAAAAAAGTCAATAGAACTCACTGTGACTGAACCTTCAGTGTTTGGTCTGTGATCCAAGCACCTGTGATAAACTATAGTGGAAGTCTGAACTACTCCTGGTAGAATTGTGTGGGAAGGCTTTTCATCTGCAGTTTAACAACTGAAACAAAATTTGAATATAATTTACTGGAAAATGTCAAGTCTGAGATTCTTAGATACGGTTTTTGTTTTATTTAGTTTATATTTTTTATGTTCAATACGTAAATTGATTTAAACTCAGGAGCACTGTGAATAGGATAACCATGCAGGGAAGCGAGATAACCTAAAAAAAAAAGTCTATATATATTAAATGCACATAACAATAGAAAGTCATTAAGTGGTTTGTTACCTAGGCAGTCAAAACAGATTATTATAAACTCCCATCTTTTTGTATGATTGTCATTTTGAGCTCTAGCAAATTAATTAAAAAGATTAACTTTTATTTAAAGACACTAAATTACAGACAAATAATAAATGTTTCTAATGGGCAATTTACTTTTATGATTAAGATTCTGTGCCTTATTCTCGTTTGAACTTCAGCCTGCAGTAATATCCTAGGAATCAGTTTTTACTCTTAAGTGTTTTCTCCCTTCATGGTCTTGTATTAGGTAGGTAGGAGATTTGGGAAGTAATTGCTTTAAAAGAATGATGGGACACTTCCTGCTCACTGAAAAAATGGAAGAGATTAGCTCCCTTTACTTGACCATAGTTATTTCCATAATTTATTTTCTTATTAATCATTATTAATAATTTACTAACAATCACTGCAGTCATAAATAATACAGTTTATTCAAAGGAAATTTGGTAGAAGAGAAGGAGCTGAATACATTGCAAACTACTATTATGACAGTGAACTGTTTTCTTCTTCGGCAAATTTCTGGGTCTTTAAGTGCATGCTTACAGGGAAGACAGAAAATATTAACTTTCCAAACTGAATACATACATAATTGCATAGCAGCATGGGGGATTGCATTAGCAAGTAAATGGAGCACAGATTTTAGAATATATCCTCCACCTTTCCAAATATATCTGAGGCAATATGATTTCTAAATTTCACGTTTTGAAGATTGTAAACTGTATCACTAGATGGCAGTAATGGCCAAGTGAAACAAAAGCATCTCAGGATTTTTATTTGAATTTAGTCTCTTAATATCAAATTTACATATTGAATCATAGAATGGTTAAGGTTGGAAGGCACCTTTAAAGATTATCAGGTTCCAACCTCCTTGCTATGAGCAGGGGCACCTCACACTAGATGAGGTTGCACAGAGGCTCATCCAACATGGCCTTAAACACCTCCAGGGAGGGGGCTTCCACAACCTCCCCAGGCAACATATAAGTGTCAGGCATGACATTCTGCTATGTCCAAACTCAGATCAGTTATAAAATATGATGATTTATAGGTCTGTTAACAGGACATAAGATACTATAAAAGGCCACTTGCAATGCTTTCTAGGGCTTTGAGGATCATATTAGAATCTTAAAATTGTTCTATCTGGTTGGTGTAAACGGCCAGGAAGTTAGATTCCCAGTGTCCCCAGTGGCTGTTTCTGATGTAGTAAGACTCAGACCCTAGAAAACAGGACATTAAGTAGTGAATGTAAAATGTTATAAGCAGGAAGAAGATGCTGTTTCAGAATCTTGCTGTATGATATGTAAATTGAAACATCTAAAATGGTATCCACTTGCAGGATTCAAATAAGCTTAAAACAAGAAAACTGAAAGAAGAGCAGTTCTGACTTGATATAAGGAAAAACTTTCAACCATGAGGACTATCAGGCATTGTCAGATTGTATAGCTTCCTCCTTGGAAGTTTTGAGTCCACCTGGGTAAAGTCCTGAGTAACCTGGTCTGACAGCCTCAGCTGTTCAAAGCTGGCCTTGCTTTATACACAAGGTTGGTCTAGAGAACTGAGAAGCTTTCCACCCTAAATCACCTTAAAACCTCATATTAACCAGCTAGGTGCAGGTTTATGAGCACGGAACGAAACAAGGTGAGAGAAGGCACACTGCCACACTATGGCAATAAGATGAATAGCAGATTATGTCCTAAAGCAGGATACATTAAATAGTTCTGTAGTTATTGGAACTTAAAATTAATACTGTTAAAACCCGCCATACTTAGTTTGTGCATTTGTTTCCAATTTTCAGTATGTTAAATGCTATCCCATACATGAATGGGTCTCTTTTCTAATGTTCCTTGATCTCTTCTGTTGTCCTCTTGTTCTTGCTTATGTTAAAGCTGTGAGACCTCAGGAAGACCTGCCAGCTCAGTAGACTACCGGGTTGGTTTGCTTAAAAGAAGTTTTTGCTATTTCTTTTGCTCTTATAAGGTTAACTTAGTTAGAACAATTAATAAAATATAACAAATTTAGGATAGCTTGAGGTCCTATAAATTGGAATAGCAAGAGACTACTGAGAATAAAAAACAGTAGAGGGAGAGTTTAATATGGTTTTTATATTTAAAATGTTTGAAAACCCCTGTCTTTTACACAAGAAATTAGATGTCTGAGACTCAGAACCTATACTGTAATTCTGATTTGCATTGACACTGAAATATTCTTTGAGGAGATAATTTTGTTTATATTTAAATATTATGAACTGGTTTTATGTTTAAATGTTACAATCTTGTCAAGCATCTGTCACCATAGGGTCTTTATTTCTTTTGCTCTTTACCACAATCTTTGCTGTAGATTTTAAGGTTCGCACTTAAATATGAACGGTCTGTTTCATGTCTACCCTTATTTGTCTTCTATGTTGCACTGTCTTTTCCTTTCCCATGACAATGATATGAAGAATTTTGCACTATTCAGTCAACTGCTGAGTTCCCCACTGGCATGGGTCTGATACTGTAATTAGTAAGATGAAGATAGTCTGCACTACCTCTTAGGCCAAAATTGTCAGTTTAGATGTGCATTAGTTCCAGTGGAGATGTAGAAAAGATGATGATGTGGCATATTTTCATTAATATTTTCACTCTCAACACTACATGAGTAGTTCTAGTCCCTGACCTACTCATGTTATGAAATTGTATTTGCCTGCGATGGACAATGTTACACTGTCAGTGTATACTGTCTAGAGAGGAGGAAGTCTCTTTCGGAGTATCTTTTAACATCTTCATACTAGATGTTGCTTGTGTACTGTATTAATTAGAAAACCCGAAACATTGTTTTAGTATAAGCACTGGCTCATGAGCCTAAAGCAGTAGACAAAAGCCATACCTAGCATGCAGTCAGAATAAAATTTTTTTTGCTGAGACTTTATTTTTTACATCCTCTGATTACATGTTTTTTGCATTTCTTAAAGACCCAAAATCCTGTAGCAATGAAATTCAAGGTTCACAATATATGAGCTACTTAAGTTTGTCTGAGTGCTGAATTTGAGTAGAGAACCCTTCCTCCAGAGGCATTTTCTGGATTCATTCTCAGCTTTTACAGTCATATAAAAGACAAACAAAAGACAAATAAACACCAATTGTAATCGGAAATTTAAGTTTCATTTGCATAAGTTAGTCTGTACAGTCTTTCTCCTAGCTAAGTCCTGTACAGCATACAATTTGTAGTAAATGATGAGAAAGTAGCAGAGAGACTGTAAAATCTCCCCACCTGTTGACACTCAGGTGCAGCCATTCATAGGCATAGATACAATAACTAAACCGAGATATAAATTGTTATAATATTCCAATTAATTTCCTGTTCTTCTCAGACATTTCTGACATGTGTTCAACCAATGATTTCTCACATTTTGGTCCAAACCAGATAAATCATCCTAGAAGGCTGACCTGTATTTTCGCATAAATTCAACTGTTGGCAAGTGTTGACATGGCACAGTGCATTACTATGTACCTGCTTAGATCTCAAAAGCATAATAGCTTTACAAGATCAATGTTTTCTTAAGCTAGTTGCTTTGCTGCTAAAGCAGAGTAAGCTGCCCAGGGCAGAACAATGCAGTAAATAATACCTGTTACTGAAAGTTAGTCTGCCAGGAATTAGTGAATTAGTGAAATTCTGGCAATGAAGAAATCAATAGCAAAAATTCCTGGAGGTCACTTCTGGTCAGGGTGTTGCTGCTAAATAATGATTTACTTTTTTTAGTGAGAAAGAATGAAGTGACATCAGGTGGACGTCTTTTGAATCAGATGTAGGGGCAAAAGACCTATGTTTTCTTTGCGAAGGAGAGCAAAGAAAATTAATTATTGGGTGTTACAGCCCAGGAATGTTCTATGTTTCTTCACAGACACTTAGTTTCTTAGTTTAGGCACCTGAATTATGTGTTTTATGTTACAGCATTGAATCACTCCTTTTAATGTGAAAACTACAAATTAATTTTATGACTGCATATGTTTTCTGGCCTGATGATTACACACACAAGCTATTTATTATCTATTCTGTTTCTTTACATCATCTTCTAGAATATGTAAAATGTTATTTCCCTTTATAGAAACTCACTTTTTTTGAGGATGGTATTTCTTTAAATCATTCTAGCTGCAGGATAGCCTTTTAGCTCTGGTTCAGCATCTTACAGGTTCCTACAGCTTTTAAGTTTAAAGTCAAGTCCTTTACCAACCTACTACCTTGGAATCTTCCTGCTGGGGCTCATATTGTACTTGCAGCAAATTCACATAACAACTTTTTTTTCTAGGGACTTCACCTTTTCTTTCAGTACTTTAAAAAAAGCAAAAAAAAAATAATAAAAAAAATAAAAAAAAAATTGAAAAGCCTTGTGCTAATTTAGACTTCTCAGGAGAAAGCTTCCTTATTCCCTTCCAATACTGGTAACTGGGTGTTCCTGTAACACAAATTATTTGCTGTTATGTTCATTCATTGTTTGTGTATCTCATTTTCTGGGCCCAGGAAATGGGTTGCTACACAATTGATGCCAGCCTCCTCCACTGCCTGTCCCATCAGTAAGGGAATTGGGATGGACAGAAACATAACCCTTGGTGAAAATAAAGCTAGTTGAGACTTGTTAATGGGAGAGGGTAGGAGTTCGGCTTGAGCTGAGCCAGAGAGGGAAGAAAGATGTTTCCCTAAGTATTTGTTTAATTACTTATCTTCTACTTTTCCCAATAACTAAATCAGTTGTTAGAAGTTTGTGTTAATTCTGCAGTACATTAAATTAAGTAAAAATAAATTCCCTGGGTTCTGACTGCTTTACCTGTGACAGTATTAAATTTCTTCAGATTTAGAGCCAAAGTCCACAAGGAAACTTTGGGTTGATAAGTTCTGCTATACCTTGGTTTTGCCGCCTAGTTTGAGTAGGATGTCGCAATGTTGGAGACAGCTGGGAATGGCTGTTTCTGGACACTCACTGGGGAATAACTCATATCTCGTTTACATCCTTGGACTAACCCAAACCTTTGTCCTCTTGCCAGATGACAGAACTGTTTCGAGTATCTCTCTGTGTACTTAACTGTGCTCCTAGGAATTGCCTCAGATTAACTTTAATTCTGTAAGTGTATTATTAATTTTTAATCACCAGACAATAATTTTCTGCCTTGAATCCTAATTCTCCACTGGTTTGCACCTTGTGTATTAATTTGCACATATGCAGAGTAAAATTAGGTGTTAAATGAAACCAGTCTAGTTTGGTAACAAATTTCATACCCATTGAAAAGGTGTAAATTATTGTGATGAAATGTAAAGCAGTAGGGAATTTAACTCTTCATGGCAAAATATTGTTATTTCATTGATTGCTTTCCCATATTGCTTTATAGAAAATAAAAAGCAAGTTTTTACTTGTTTTTATATTTATAAAAAATCTACGTGTATCATCAGATGATACCAGCCAATAATCAGCAGTTAGGGCCTAAAATTGCCATATTTCTCTTTCTTAAGATGCTAACAACCAGCACAGTAATAGTTCTTCAAAGAACATATTTTAATTTAAGTAACGATAGCTCAACATCAGCACCAAATTTTTTATCAGTTTTTGTTTGTTTGTTTCTGACAAAACAACCTTAGATCACTAAGTGGGAGTGGTCTTCTGTGGTTTCCAAAGCAAATACTGACTGCATTCTGAGGAGTCAATTTCAGTAAACCCCAGTTTTTATGTGTATTGTTTTAAATGTAATATTTAAAATTGGTTTAGAGGTCAATACTTAGTGAAAATAAGTATTAACTGAATTACCTAAATATTGGTTGGAAGAGACCTTTGAGGGTCATCTAGTCCAACCTGCTCAAGCCTCCTGCTCAAAACCCCAGAATACTGCCAACACTAGATAGTCAACGATGGTGTCTTAATGCGTCAAGAGGGCATATGGGAAGAGTAAACAAGAATAGGTACCAAAGGAAGATGCTATAAAAGTATTGCTTGAGCACTTAGGGATGAGATCTCTAAGGTCAAGCTTAGATCGAGCTAGAAAATAAAGCTTTTTTCATAAATTATGGAAACTGGAAAATGCATCTGACAACAATAAGAATAGGTTCCCCAGTTGATTATATCTGTCCTCTGCTAAGAAGTATGATGCCCTGCCTATCCTTTAAGGTGTGGCTATTTCATCTTTATAGCTATTTATGAAATACTATTTGAAATAATATCTATAAAATGCTTTAGATGAATGCCCCATGTTTCCACTCTTCAACAGTGTTCTACAATGACTTAATGATGTCAGCTGGTTAGTAGTTTATTCTGTCTTCTTTATTTTCAGTCTGTGGCTGAATAGGGGCGTGATTTCTTATCTATGCTTCATGACAATCTAATATACTTTCAAAGCTCACAGTTCACTCTCTAGTTTGTCCTAAATGTGAAAGGCCAAAAATATTCTGGATGAAGAAAAGCAAAGAAATAATAAACGAAAATCCTTTCGATCTTGCAGCGAGGAAAAGAAAATTCATTGGTAGAGCTACCACAGGTGGACATAAAAAGGGAATATCACTAGAAAAAGGCAACTGAACTACTTCAGCTAAGTAATTGGCCAGTTATTTGTAAGACTACAATGCTAGCAATAATTTGAAGTCTTCAAAGGGATAATGGCTTAATGGTACAGATGCTTGAATTTGCAGTGTTTTACTGAAATGAAATATTTTGAAAATTAAAAATAAATGTATTGAAAATGATAAGACCACAAGCATATTCCTGTTAAAACTTATGCATTTTTCTGTGACTTTCAGTGAAAGCAGAATCAAGCATTTATATTGCCTCTTGAGATGTAGTACTGTAACACTGGTTACATTAATCCTGATAATGCCTACAACTCTGGTGCTTATATTCTTCTAAAACTATTTTCAAGATGAATAAATTATTGGAGCAAAAATATAGACGAATGTTCAGAGGACAAATTCTTTAAAAAATGTGTATTCTACCCCGTACCATAAAATCACAGATTAAATACAGCAGGTTTTCTGTCTGTCATCTGAAATAAGTTTATTAGTTCCAGAGTTTGCTATGACTAAGAGCTGTCATTACTCATCAGGTCCAGCACTACAGCTCCGGAGCTCAGACAAGACAAGGTGACTGTCTTGTAAGAAGATCCCTGAGGATGTTTGGGTAATTCTCTGATTCTGAAAGGCTGCTTAGCTCTTCTAGACTGTCAGCTTCCTTAAGGTCTGCATTTCTAGGAATTAGCATGAATGTGCTTACTGTGGGCTTTATAGCCGATAAAAACATATTGTCAAGAGTCAGTCAGAGCTTTTAAAGAAAAACATGACAACATAATTTAGAGGAACCCTTGGCAGAACTCTACAGCTTGGTGTAATGTAAGATATTAGTTGACATGCAAGCAGGGTAAACACTGCTGCTAAAACAAGGTTTGGACAAAGCTCCTGTAGATATACTTTGCAGGGCATCTCCATAGCAGATAATCTTCTGAAGTACACTTAGACTGGGGGGAAAAGAAATAATAAAAGGAACGTGAAAGGCTTTTAGCCATCAATAAATTCATATAGGATGGTGGGAAAACAAGACAATTAATGGAATCAGAAAATTAATATCTGTTTAGGGCAATAGTTAGTCAGTGAGTTGGGATTATTTTTTAATTTTTGTTTTACCAACTCCTTGAGGAAACAAGGCTTACTTGATAATGCTGTCTCTGTTTCTCTCCGTCTGGTCATTGCACCCATAATAACGTTTGAAATGATAGCTACTTTCAAGCAAATCTAAAATAGAATTAAATTCCTATGAGATCTGTGGAAACTGGTACTTTGTTTTTATAAATGTCTTGCAACTATGTCCCACTAAAGGAAATGCAGGCAGAATACATCTGGTTCTTTGGAATAAGGATGAAGTTCTTGTGGTGAGTAATCTTGATAGGGATATCAAAGGATACAAATTCATAGGAAGGTTCCATTATTACTGCTATTCATGATTTTTTTAATATATTTTTTTTTTTCTCTTTGAGAAGACTTTCTTCAATTCTGTGCAACAGCTAGGAAGGAAACAAGCTTTAAGATTACATTCTTCAAGTTGGAAAGACATCTTATAAATACTCTTAGATATGTGGTTGCAGATTCAGTTTTGACTATATTACTTACTGCCATGTTTGAAGATGGACATTTCTTGGAATAATGTTTTGAGAAATACAAACTATAGTGAATCATATTATTATTAAAGTCAAAAGGTGCTTGAAATGTTTATCCATTAACTAGTTCTAAACTGGTTATCATATTTTTTTAGCTTTAATGCAGGTTAATCAGAAGCTACAGCTGTAATTTGTCTAGAACATAGAATCACAGAACAACCCAGCTTGGAAGGGATCTTGAAAGATCATCTGGTCCAGCCATAAATGAGAATGGTAGCCTAGATGAGATTTTCTAGCACCCTTTGCAATCACATATTGAAAACTTCCAGCAACAGACTCTAACGGGTCACTGGGGTAGGTTGTTCCAGTGAATGATAGTTTCCAGTGTATTAAGCTGTGAAACTTCTTTCAGTTATTAATAATCTGCCTTACATACAAAGAAGAAAGTCTGACTAGGTAAGCCTAATTATTCCAGTTTTTACAAAGTTTAATAAAAATGTTAAAACCAAAGAAATTTACATTTCTGATTTCCTGAATCAAAAGGTATTAGTTGCAAAAGATTTATTTCATGAGTTAGAATATTTCTAGGTATATTTTGTCTGGATTGAGGCTTGAGAAAAGCATGGGGGCCTTGAAATTAAGACATGCAAAACTGAATTTAAAATAGAGGCAGTTGGTAATACAGCTATGTTTACACAGAAGGAACATTTCGTTAAGGAGGTGTCATAATAAATGTTTGCAGCAAGTGTGGAGTAATTGGCTTGAGTAGCCACTTGATGTCATCCTGGTGCTACAAAATTTGTCTAAAAAAACATTAAAACCCCTTTTATTCAAGTACAACAATATTTTCAGTGCACTTGTCTCATCTATAGTCCTAAAGTTTTGTTTTCCTTTTTCTGCAAACTTTTTTTTTTTTTTAAATTTTTCTTCCCCCCTCCTCCACAGTCATGCAGAATCTCTTTAAGAAACTTTCTGACAGAATGCTTAATATCTTCTTCTGTCCTTCACTTGAAGTCACTTGAAGTAGCTGCAAATTTTTCAAGAAAATGTGATTCACTTATGCCTCATGTAACTAGACTGATGTTAGTTTGGCTCAAATATTATGTCCATGTCATAAAAAAAAGTGTAGTAAATCTTCCTGGAGTTTAGAGTGATGGTTTTACTTCTGAGATCATTCAGCTGTGTTATGCCACCTTTTTCCTTTTTTTATGACCAACAATAAAACTTTTAAAAGACAGTTAATTTTTTTGTCTAGGAAAAGTTGTTCTTTAATGTTTTCTCCTTGGCATCCAACTTGATATAAAGGAGTAAAATGTCTCATTGTGCATTTCTTTGGCAGGGAGGGGAGAGGGTGGAAAGGATGCCTGTCTCTTATACCAATTTGATATTATTCAAAACAAATTTTATATGGGCTTTGTGGGAAATAATTTTCTCTGACACTTACACCAGATTAAAATATCCCCTACTGAGTATCTTTCTTTACCAGTCATTCTCCTTCCACCTAAGCAGATTCTCTAGATCAACTAATTTTCTGCTGGTTTTTAAATTTCCTGTGACTTGTTCTTTTCTCTTAAGTCATTCTGTTCTTTATACTTGTTCTTGATTCTGTGAATGTTAAGTTTGTATTTTCTATAATCCAATTCACAGTATTTCCGCACAGTACTCCTTGAGAGTTGTAAAATACTTGCTTTGGCAGACTGCCACTTCATTTTCATGATAATATTATATTTACAAGAGATTACAAATTTGTGTTGTAGTTCTAAACTTTAACAAGTTCCACCTTGTACTATTGTGTAATCCAGAAGATAATTTACGGTCTATAAACTGATGCAAGAACATTTTGTTTTTTAAGTACAAGCGATGAATAAGCAAGTGCACAGGCCACCTGATAATCTGAGAAACCCTCTGTAAGGAACTGTTGTTTGTATTTCTGTGTGTGATCTCAATGCATTCTCTGACAGTTGCCTTAGAAAGATAAAGCTGAGACTGAAAATGTCCAGATGTCAAGAAAGTGATTAAAGTAGTACTTCTACGGGAACAAAGAGAGACTGAAAGGAACCAGGATAGATCAGTCTGAATAAGGTGAATAATAGGGATTTGATTGAGGTGAGAAGATTAGTAAGAAATGAATACTGTCTTCTTTTTAGCTGTATCTCAAAGTATGAAGTAAGGAGACAAAGTGAAATTAAAGTACAAAGGGACTTCTTTTTCTGAGTATAATAATTCATGGGCCTTTGCTGTTTCAGGAGGTCAGTGAGACAAATCAGGAGCTGACTGTAGCCACTTTTTAAAGGTTCGTGAATAACAATTAGTAGAAATTTTTTCCTGTGAGTACTTTGCAGAACACTACTGAATAAATTGGATACAGGTTCAAAAATTAAGATCTAGTACATAATGACACAGGAAAAATAGGAAGAATACAACTTAAAGAGAATACCTCTACTTGAATTCTCACAATTTGTGACAACAGCTTTTCTGGGGCAAGAATATAGTTGATTTCATCCAGGCTTATAGATAAAACCTTTTAATTGATATTCTCATTGACAACAGTTTGGATAAGACTTATTTGTTAAACTTGAATATTTCCAGTGTAAATATTAGCAAATGTTACCTCTTTTGAAGAATTCAGTGAGTGGAAATTGATACTTTATTGGCATAATTTGTATTATCTTGCACAGAAGTCTAAAATATGTCAGATTAACTGTGTTCTAGAAGTGAATACTACTTCCCCTGCTGTACATTACTTCTTATTGAGCAAATCTAGACAATAAACTCACATTCAGGTAGCTAAAAAGTAAGCATCTAAAGTTAGGTGAGATCATGCTCATATTAATTATTGTTTGGTTGTCTTTTATATTTGCAGTCTTGCAAAATATTGAGAGATTATTTACAGTCTCTTCTGCTTCTACTTGGTGTCTCCCTTCTGTAAGTTCTCCATATTCACTCCTGTAGTAGTTCTATAACAAAATAATTTAACTTTTATTATCCTCAGTAATGGATTTCTGCAGATATTAATGATTGGTCCTCTGTTTATATTACCAAGTTTTGAAATGGGACTGTTTTGAACCTCCTAACACCATTGTGTACAAGAGTTGGCTTTTTTGTGTTTTTAAAAATTCAGACAATAATGTGTTTATCTGACATAAAATCTTTGTGACTTTCCAGTTGCTGCTAATTCACATGGAGTTTTCATCAATGTAATGATAGTCTGCATACTATAACTGTATTTTGTAAAATATATCTCTGTTCCTGCAGAAAATATCTGGTGTTTCAAGATTGGAACTCATTTATGCAATAGCTCTTTCCTGTCATCCTAGCCATCAAGAGAAAGAAAAGATGTAGACGCAATTTGATACTATGTATTTCACCTGAATATAAGACCAGATGAGAACCTGGCTTCTAATGGAGGCAGATGGCAGGCTACCAAAAGCATTTTTAGTATCATTTTGATTGTATTAGTTCAGACGTGAGTGGTTACTTATCTGTCTTTTCCAGGTTTTATGTGTGCCTGATTGCCTCATCATCTTGAATGATTAATTTTCACTACACTTCCACATAATAGGATAACTTTTTTCTAAGTGGGGGCAACGTGTAGTTGTTTCATAGTGTCTTATGTATGTTAGAAGGACAGTGTATACCTAGGGCACTATTCCATTCTTCTAATTTATATCCTAAATGTTCTGGGATTCAGGGAGGCCTAAGTGACTTGTCCAAGACTGCACAGAAAACAGAAGGCTTGCTGTATCAACACTATTAGTACTGTTAAAGCTAAATGGTTCTTAGTTATGTGTAGGGAGTTATTGAAAGATTTTCCCAGCATTCATGAATCTTAAATTTATGCTTCTCTATACTTAAGTAGTTCAGAATATTCTTCATCTATCAAGAAAAAAAAAAAAATAAAAAAAAAATAATTGACATGTAAACTTAGCTAATTTAAGCACTTAGATGACTTTAAGCAGTTAAAATTTATGCCCTGGTTGAACAGAAAACTGAAATGAAGTAAAATTTTCTTAGTTTGTACAAAGAAGAATGAAAGCAGATAAAGGACAACTTGATGTATGAGAAACAATATATGAGATATGGCTTATAAATTATCTTCTGATATGTTAATGAATTCTAGATAGAGAAGTTGGCAATATGATGATTTATGGATATTTTAATAATTAAATTAAAAATTGAAAGGTGATCTGAGTGAAAGAATCCCCAGGAATCTTTTGAAAAAGTAATTATGGATTTGAACATTTAAAGAGGCTTTTTATACACCCTGATATTCACATATACACATATTTGAATTTTAAACAGATACATCTGAAAAATCTAATGAGCCTACCACCAGTACCACTTCTTATACTTACACAGAAATACCAAATTTAAACAGCCTTATTTAGAAATACATATTGCACTCTTGCATGGACTAAAAAAAGTCCATATTTAGTGACATAATATTTTTGGCCACCCAGAAAATCCTGCATTCCTGTTTGACACTGATGAGTAAAGCTAATACACAGACAGATGCAAAAATAATTAACAACTTAGATATTTGTTATTAAAACTTAACTTTAGTCAAAATGAAATGGCTAGGTAGAACTTACTCAAGGAAGGTTAATTCTGAAATGTTGTTTTTTTCTCTTTGGCTTTCCCACAAGAAACACAAACAACTACATAGAAAAAATAAGAAAATATTGCTGTGGAAGGAGAAAGTACTTGTAGCTGTCAGCACAGACTGCTAGTCATTCTAATTAACTGGGTGAAATTTCCACAGCTAAGATGTATCTTTAAAATCCAAAAAGAGCCACCTTGGCTTAAGCTTATATGAAAAATGTTCTTATTGTCTTCTTCACATCTTCATTTTCTACCATTAGAAGAACATTATATAAAATAAGAGTAATTGAGAAAGAATTCTTATAATACAGAATATTTCTAAAGCCATCAGTATTCACTTTACACTGCAGTGAGTATTCAAACAACATGGAGTAATTTTGAGAGGAAAAAGTCAACAGATATCTAAAAATACTGCATAAATACATGAGAAACAGTACCTCTCTTCATTTTATCTAATGTTCTCCTATATGATACATCAAATTTTTCTATATACTTTGAGTCTATTTCTTTTCTCTTTTAAATAAAATCCATTTAGCATTTGTTGATACCCCCCCAAGACCACCTAAGTAAACCTGCATCTTATCATAATAAATTTCTATTTTTTGCACAAGAAATATGGTTAGTGTTTTGTAGGCCCCATGTAGGACAGGTATGCTTTTTAGTTTTCCAGCTAATTAGCTGGGAATAGGAAGTCTGTGATGAACCTCTCTCCAACTTTGCCAGTTTCCATGTTCGAAGTTCAAGTGTCAAGGCAATTGCTCTTTTTTCCCAAAACGTTTCAACTATTGGAATTTTGTGTAAATATCTTGTCATTATTTTTTAGTTGAAGAAAATGCATATGTTTTTTGGTTGTAGGGAAGAGAAGCAGGAATATATAACACTGGAACAAATTAAGGTTTAAAAAGAAAGGTAAAATCAATCTGAAGATTATAAAGAAACCTGTGCTTTTTCTTGCAGTCTTGCATTTCTTTGGAACTGGCTTCTTTTTCTAAGCCACCTGGGATGGCAGATGGTGCAAGCGTATTTTTGAACCTAGTTATCTTTTACCTGGCACTGTCTTTCACAAGGGTCTGGTTTGCTTCCTAAACTTATGTGTAAAGTGCAATCTGATTTGAGAATTTAAGAGCAAAATGGCCCAAATTATCATTAGTACAATATAATCTTCAGTTGCAATGAAAGAAGACTTGAAATTATTTTCCATTTATATGACTTAAGTACATTATAGAAACACAAGATTAGCTAAAACAGAATCCCTGTTTTGCTCTGCTGCTGTCTCTGGGACATTTTGAAACTGCTCACAGCTCAGGTGAATGCCATGGGAATTGCTGGGGGTGGGGGAAGGTAATAGGGTTTTGCACATTCCTGCACATACTTGTATATATTTTTGCATATTTTCTTTAATCATTGGTATTTAATTAAAACTGTCTACTTTAGTTTTCAATTTGGAAAGTCTCTCTCCTTGTTCTCTCTCTCCTTTCCTTACCTGAGTGGGAAGGGGAGGCGATCGAGAGCATTGTTGTCATTGGTTTAATTTCTGATCCTGAGCCAACCTGTGACAACTGCCACTTCTTGATATTCAGAAAGGCCTAAATGATCATCAGTGAACAACAAAGAAGTGGTCAGTGAGCACAACTTTGGATCAGCAGCAATAAAAAAACTATTTTGGTAGTTCAGATAAAATGCTTTCTAAAGTAAAACAAAAGTATTTATTTGCGTTGCTGTTAGTGTTGAAAATGCTATCTTTATATTTCTTACATGAACTGGTGGCTTAATAAGCACTGAAGATATGTTGGAAAGTGTTAGAATATATTCTGTCATTTGGATCAGCTTTAGGCAATTACACATGTAAACATAATTACTATGGTACAATTTTTTTAAGCATACTGGTCTCGAGTTTGTGATGAATGAATCTTCAATGTGTTTTCCCGACACCTTTTTAAATGTAATTAATCCAATATTAACTTATTTTAGATATGCCAGAAGCATCGTCTTATTGCTAATAAGTTGAAACTTCCTAGCATTGCCAGAATGCATCTCTGTGTGTCTCCAGCAACCTGGGTGATATCTTGACAGAATGAGGCCAGCGATGCAAATACAGGAATTTTCCCACCCTCTCTTCTTGCAGTTTATTTCTTGTTATTGACCAATTCCCTGACTGGAATTTCTACAGAAAAATAAAATTGAAGAGAGAAACAGATTCTATATTAGCATTACTATCAAATGTATAATTTATGTATTAAGTTATAAGAGTATTTATGTTTCAGAAAGTACAGTTATTTCATTTGGCTTATCAGACACCTCAGACTGAAGTAGCATTCTCTACATACATAAATTTTGGGCTAGATCCTTAGTTTGAATTAAAGTAGTTTTAATAGTTACTACAGCTAACTGAAGTAAATGCCACTTTACATTAATGAAGTGCATGAATCCAAATGCTTCTGCTAAATATTAAATAAATAAATATTTTTTAAAAATAGAAGGTGATTTTTTTTCCAGTCCTCCAAAAAATAACCTCATTTGTTATGTTTGTTTTGCGTATTAGGATTAGCTATTTTGTCTTAATTGCTTGCAAGTCTGTGATCTGGTTTCCTGGACATACTAAAACAGCAGAGACAAAATGTGTTGTTTTTTTTTTAAAGCCATAATATGTTTCAGCTTTTACTTTTCTAGGATCAGGAAAGCTCAATCTGAGATCAAAACTATTTCTGGAAAGAGAAAAGCCAGAATTTATTAATAAATGGAAAAAAAAATAATAAAAAAAATAGAGAAGAATACATAGATGGAGAAGACAATAAAAGATAGTGGGTGACTGGCAGTGAACTTGTGTTTATGTGAAATTAACATCCTGGGCCTTAGTATTAAAGTGAGGTAACATAATCCTGTTCCTTCTGATCATGATTGAGAGATGATCAGATTAGGGAATAGTACAAGCATATATAACTGTACCAAATACTTGATAAAAAGGAGTCACAGAAAAAGGACTGTAACAAGATAACAAGCTTCTGTATTTCTGGCTCATTGTATGTAGTAGCTACAGAAAGCTGGATTAGTGTCATTTATTAATACTTTTCTGCGCGGCTGTATTTTGCTAGAATAATTACTGTTTGTGACAGCTGGATATTGGAACAAAAATAATGGAGGACCCAGCACTTAGTAAAAGGCAATTACATGAAGTTTCCAAAGTTAGTTTGCTGTTACCAATGGAATACTGACTGCAACTTGGCAAAAATCTGTCTGGCAGGTAATCTGAGGAGAAAGCAGTCATCTGGATGGCTGAAGCAGTCCTGGCTCTCTCTACATAATGGAGCACACATTACTCAGTATGATTTAACAGGTATCATTTTAAATCACTATAACTTTATTTCATATGCCATTTTTTTCCACTTGTGAAAAGACCTGTGTGTCTTGGCTATTACCCCACCTAATCTTTGTCTTTTTGATTGTGAACTCTGTTCACATAATATTGAAATCAGCTGGCAAAAAGGGTATTTGCTATGATATTATTCTTTCAAGAGAGAGATGGGATGGTGCGACACAAGGCATGAGAGAACTAAAAATATAGTAAACAGTTTTATAATGCTAATAAAAGGTAGTAACTTTTGTATGATAATTTCTTATTTAAGACACCAAAACAAAAAGTTTTTTGTCTTCTCAGCCTTTTAATTGAAAAAATCCAATTTTATTATTGAACAATATAGAGGAGATTTACAGAAATTAAAGGAAATGAAAACACCCAATTTTATTTGTGAAAAGTATGAAAAGCAGTTTACTTGAATCCTGTTCTTCTATGCTTACTGAGCATAAACAGTTCCTAAGTATATGACCTATGACTGAATGGTCACATCAAAATAGTTAAAAAATGAAAACAAATTAGCCAGTCCAAGTGGTAAAGTGAACGGACTCTTAAATACCTTTTCTTCCCTTTTATTACTGCCATCTGATATACATCTGTAAGTCAGTGCTTCAGAGCAACAATGTAAGAGTTTAAAAATTCTTCAGAATAAGGAAAGCTGGGACATAACTGTAGTATGTAATGATGAGAGGAAAAACACAAAGAGATTGTTAAATTATTATCAGTCCATATATAAAAATGCACTTCACAGTCTGAATTCTGGTATGATAATTCTTTGCATTTATTGGCAGTGTGACTCAAACCACCTTCTTATCTCAGAAGAGACAATACAATACCTGAGAAATGTCCTTTGATAGAGAAACTGTACCACTGGTAAAGAGTTTCCATTAAGATGTTTTTCTTTAATCACTTAATGAGATGTTTTGGCAATGGAACTAAAATAATCTACAATGTAAAAGTGTAAGACACTTTTGCATCAGAAAGTAGACTTCATAATGCTTATTACGTGGGCTAATATATCATATCTATTTTACCAGGAAATTGATTTATGTTGTTGTATTTTCCCTAAGTAGCAAATTCAACTTCGAGTACTAATTTATACTTGATAGTTACATTAGTATCTTGGCTTCAGAAAATTTTCCAGGAATTTTGGTAAGTTCATGTTATTGTTAATTAACCTTTAAGACATGACAATGCCTCTGTAATCACAGAATGTGGTTTATAAAATAGCAAAATAATTCAGTGAGTCACTGAAGCTTGAAATAATCAAAGTGGAAAATATGTGGCCAGTAATGAAATATTTGCCATTAACTGCTGGTAACGATTAATGTTCTAGGCAAATTATTACACATTTTAATTTCAATGTGTCTCTTCACTTCTACAATAGAATTCAAGCTTTTAAAGGCATTGAGGGATCAAAACCACAAGTATAGGAAAAAAATATCTACAGGAGTATAATCTTTACCTGAACAATTTAAATGTTCTCTTCTCTGCAAGGACATGTTATTTTTAGTATTGTTATTGTGAAACTCTTACTAAGAAACTTTTAGTAAGAATCAAGGTATTGGGGAGTGTGTCTTGCTCTTTTTCTTTTTTTAACTGTTCTCCAATAAAGCAAAGGAATAACTAATATTTTTGGTTTTAGCCAACTAGATTAAAAAAGAAATTATAGGGATTATGACAGTACTAACATTTTTGTCCGATTTATGAAAGCATCTGAATTGACAAAGTTAATAAGCAGTCAAACCTGCTGGAAGTAACCACATTTTTAAAGTTCTTTTTGATGCACTCTTGGAATGCGCATGAAGACTAAAAACTCTCTATGTGGATGCACTTCCCTACAGTAGTCAGTCTAATTTTCCTTTGATGCATTTCATAGGATTATCTATTGGCTTTGTATCAAAAGGATACTGAAGGTGTCGATGTTGCGTAGCAATGTACAATAGTGTGTATCGACTGTATGTCCTCTGTAAAGTTCTCCGTAAGTTCTCCTATGGATATTTAAAAAATGTCTCTGCTCTAACAGGTATTGAAGAGGAACTCTAAATGCTCTATTCAGGTGAAGCTCTGAAATGAAAGAAGTAATCCCAAGGCCTTTGAGCAGTAAGATACAGAGGACACAATGCAAAAATTCAGTCCTCTTCCTGGTAAAATAATGGGGGTGAATGCAACAGAGGAACCTCTTTGTTTTATTCCCATTACTTAAGTACTAGGAGCTTTTAGGGGCAAAACCCTAGCTCTTAAGTTTCCTAATATTTTTTCTTTATGTACTATAGATGATATATGCAACCCATATAAAAAAAGCCCAAATCTAATATTAGACTCACCTAGGTATTAGATGTGAGTGTGCTGCTTATTGTGGCAAAGGCTAAATTGATCCAGTCACAGTTAAAGTTGCTTGATATTGCTAATTCTGAGTGATATTAGGTCATTTTTTTTTAATAAAAAAGGAACAGTATTTAAAAGGAAAGCTTAATATTTGTTGAATACAAAACAACATCAAAGAGCTCTTCAAATCATCATAAATTCTGCAGTAGTCTTACAGATGTGACGATATCAATTGTTTCAGATGTTCCCAACAACCTTGAAAACAGCTGCGTGATCTCTCTGAGAAACATTCCCACATGTAATTTATTTCTGTGAACACCTCTTGAGTATCAGATGAGGTGAAAGTCCTTTGATGACCAATTTGGAGAAGAATAATTTATGGTTTACTACCTATTGTGGAAATTTAAAAGAGATAGTTGTAATCTCTTAAATTGAGAACTGTCTTGCTAATAACATCTTTAAGCTGACTGTTAACCTCCAGTTATTTCCAAAATTTGACTAGTTTTGAATTCCAAGTGCCAAAAACGGAGACCTTTTTATTTTGGTATTACTAAAGTATGGTTCAGTGCATCTTCTATTAAGTTTATCTGATCCACCTTCTGAGGATAAGGAAATACGGGTAATTTTTTGAAGACAATAAGAATGGAGAAGGTCAGAAATAATGCATGAGATAATATTTTCAACACCATAAAATGAGAAACTGAGTGAAACAGTTTATAATGTTAAATTATAGTCTCCTATATTTATTGAATTCTGTTATGCAGAGGTTAAATTGTATCTCTGTAGACCATTTACCAAAACAAAATTTCAGATTAGAATTTTGATTTATGTAAAAGCCAAAATAACTAATCCCTCTTCCAAATTATACTATACATAATATATTTATTTTGATATTAATAAATTCTAAAATGATAATTGAATTAATTCCATCAACTCTGTCCTTCCCAAAAATGCCCAGCAGAACTGAAGAGTGGTAACAAATAGAGTAGATGTATGCATCACTAATCCATACAGAGCAGTTCTCCTTGAAATGCAAATTCCAGAAAGGGACCTGCATTTTCAAAGATGCATGCAGCTTCTGCCAACTGGTGTTCCAGCACTCAACTCATTTAAAGATTAGCTGTAAACTTCAGAGAAGAGACAGACTTGATGCCTGCAAGCATAAATAAAGACAGACATTAGAAATTTTATATTTTTTTCCTTGGAATCCTATGAAATTGAACGTGACACATAAGACAAGTGAACTCTTCAATTACTAGGAACTACCCAAGCCCTTTGTTAAAGCATACATGGTTTTCAAATTATCATCTTTGAAAAAAAAAAAAAGGAAAAAAAAGGAAAAAAAAAAAAAAGGAAAAAGCCACCAGCCTTATTCAATGCTACTGAATGAAATCAGTATTGAAAAGAGCAAAACAAAAATACGGGAAGTTTTGGAATGTGTAAGAAACAGAAAACAATGCTGAAGAAAAGCTGTAATCTATGATATAAACTGCTGTTGTTCTGCTACCTCCAATACTGCATTTCTGAAATTAAGGGACTGGAATGAATTTCATTCACTGAAATTGCATTGGTCAGAAAGGACAGGTTATGTTAAACATTATAGGGATTCTGGATTTGGGGCTTCTCTTATTAGATAAAAATGTTGTGCCCACCAAATACAAAGTGTTGATCCAGTATAAAATCACCCTGCAGATTCAGGGTTCAGAAATTTTTGGGGTTAAAAAGGTACTGTTAGACTACACGATGTAATTATCACAGTTTGCCTGTACAATGTCCTTGTAGAGATGGTGTAAGACCAGCATAAACATCCTGTTGTTTGGCTGATTTGAAAGAAATACATTAATATTTCCACACCTGATTAACATAAAGTTTTGTAGTATTGAGTAGTACCCAGATACGATCATATTAATGACTAAGAAGCCGCAATCTCAGAAAAGGCGGAAGTAAATAACAATTTAGTCCCTCTGTAGAAATCAGAGATGAAGTAAATAACCATACTTCAGAAAGATAATTTCAGAAGTTAATGATATGCTAATGACAAATGTAATTTTCTCTCATATGTACACATACAAGTAGCAGAAGAGATGAAAAATAAGATTTTTTTTTTATTGTTTTTTTTTTTAATTTTTAATTTTTACCTTTATTGAGGGAATATTTGATGAAGGCTATTTCCACATAATCTGGCTGGATCTAAGTCTGTCCAGATTCAGTGGACTACTGCTACCTGCCTAACATCTAAGTAGTCCCTTCTTAGTAGCCTAAAAATGCGCACTGCAATACATGCATTTTAGTCTGTGAAGTGGAAGATTGAATCCCGTGTTAGGAACATACAGTCCTGAAGCTTTACCATGGTTTAGACAGAAGGAAACAGATTCAAGATCCTATCCAGGGGCAAGTGAAGTTTGATTCTGCAATGCTCAGAGTGTGCCCACACTATAAAGTGTCGTGAGAAGCTTGAAGAGGAATGCACATAGTGAATGCTTTTTCTGGATTTTAAGGTACACCAAACAAGAACATCTGCATTTGTAGTTCTATCTGGCACCATATTTAACATTTTGACTTGATTTTCTTCTTTGGTATTGATATAAAATAAAACGTTTACATGAAAAAGGAGAACAGGCCAGCACAACACTATCAAACAAAACCAAAAAAATTCCTAATGCAGGGGTATAGATGAATGTGGGTTTATGTATAATCTGACTATGTCATACTTGGCATATTGAACAGTGTGTCTGAGTTATACAGTACAGCAAGATGTAATTGTAACTTTGAGAACATCCCATTGTGTGCATTAGAAATGACAAAAATCCTCCATGCCTTGGAGAGCAAGCAAATAATTTTTTTTTCTTTTAACAAGAATGAATGTGCCAATGGAGATACGTAAACTAACACCAGGAGAGCAACAGAATAACTAGTCACAGAATACAAACATTAATAATATGGCAGTTCTAATGAAGAGCTTTCCCACTCAAGAGCAAAGAGATGTAAATCATATCAGCAGCTGTACAAATATTTGATTATATTAATATTTTTTGCATTAATTTTTTTTAGTATCTAGAGTAATAATGTAAACTGAGGTTGCTGTGGATATTTTAATTTCTTTAAATTCAGAACTCTCACTTCTTCAAGCTGTTCATATTTTCACTTTGGAGATTGTATGTTTGTCTATTTGTTTTGCAAACCCAAGATAGTAAGAGTGTGGTTTAATGCTAATGATATGTAGACAGGGAGCTTCTAGTTTCTCATTTAAAATCACAGGTGAAATAGATTCCTTTTATTATTAATTAAGAACTTTGGCATACTAACAGAGGATTAAATACTTATTTGAGCTACTACATATGTCTCTGTTTTAACATACAATTTAAGTTCTTGTATGAAAAATTATAGAAATCAATGCCACTATTATTATGTGTGATATAAAAAACACAACAAAAATTACAGAACAGTTAGAATAATACCATCTCAAATATTTACATTTTTACACTGTTAGAAGCAGTCACTTTGCCAAAAGAGCACAAATCCTGTAATAGATACGTATTTTAATTAAGTCTGCTGAAGTTTATGTATTTGCATGATGGGAAAAAGATCAGAATATGACTCACAGTAATTATACAAATACATTATACTTATTTTTCCCAAAGAAAAGGGTACCATTTCAAAAATTTAACAGATGTGCTATTCCACTGAAGCGTGTAACCAGTATGTTAAGATCTTGTAATACGAATCTCCACAGTTTAGAAACATATATTTAAAAGAGTTTCAGGCCCTTTAAAGAAACATTGATTCCAAATGCATTAATGCCAGTCAAAGGAATGGTTAACCATTCTGTAAAAGTTTGCATTGTGCTCTCTGAAATAAGAATACAGTTGCTCTAAAACAGTGTTATTAACAAGAGGATGGGGACGCCCTTTGGATTCATGTAAACATCTCTCCCTTCCATCACTTCTAATGCAGTAGAATCCCTTGGTTTGGTTAAAATAAAAATTCGAAGACATAATTCTGGAAGGAAGATTTAGAAATCTTTCAACTTTTTGTAATTCAGGAAGAGGGTCCTTGATCAAAGTATTGCCATCCACTATGTGAATCTGATCCAAACTGAAATGCTTAAGCCACTTTTCCATATGAACATCATATAGGCTTCTCTGAATAGCTTTGTATTTGGTATTAAGTGCTCCATTCTTAATAACAATATCTTCAAAGAGCTGAACAGGCTTGTGGCTTTCTACTCTGTTGTAATATACTTGGGTATAGTCAGATATAACTCTCTCAGTGGGATCTCTCAGGATGAGCAGCAGTTTAATGGAGCTATTCATGTCATGAATTCTTTCTGGAGCCTCTGGTGATGTAAAATAGCCTGGTGTTTTCTCAATTGTAATTTGATTCCCATAAGAAAATGGCATCAGACTTCTATACCAGTCTATTCCTTTCACATAATTTTCATCCCAGTCAAAGAAGTGGACTTCTGTAGCTGCTACCACAATATTAGGATGAATATCCAACATTTCCAGCAAAGCCCTTGTTCCTCCTTTACGAACTCCTATGATGATTGTCTGAGGTATTTGTCGGCTTGTGCCAGGAGGTCTCACCTGTGCCGAATAGTGTTCACTTTTATTGCTGAATAATCCTACTTGTGACTTCAGTGTTTCCAACAGTGCCCTGTTCTCATCAGGAGCACCCTGAGCATGAGCCAACAGGAGATAAGCTGACACTAGTAGAAAGGCCATGTGGAGAGGAATAATTAGTTCAAGATAATAGGATACTTCACTAATAAAAGAATAGGTAAGTCCCCTCCCGAGTTGGCTGGCAGAACCCGTGGTAAACACACAGCAAGTTTCTGGATCATCTACAAAATAAAATAAAACAAATCAGTATTTCTAAACCCATCACCAGTTTGAAATTCAACTTGTAATTCAATTCACAAAATCTGTGATCCCAACAGAAAATCTATACTGAAATTGTTTCCCCCAAATTTCTTTCAGAACAAAAAAAATACCATGTGGGTTTGGTTTTGTTTTTTTTTCCTTAGGTGACCAATGAGAGATACTAACCCTTCAATAGCTTGTATTTCCTCTAATTCACCTGATTTTAAGTTTCTGACCATTATTTGCTTGCTTTGATTTCCCTAGTCCTCTTCCAAATATACCAAATAGCTCTCCTGCCTTATATACTGTACCCAACATAATAGTAATCATAATTCCAGAGCATTTCTTTTATGTCAATGTCTGTCCCCAAATTCCCTTCTGGAATAGTATATCTTAATCTAAATAATGTCACTGGATGGTGGTGCATCCATTTCATTTCCAGTGAGCTGTGGATCATACACAAAAGTTCTGTTTACTTAAACACAGAAGACAAAGTACAGATATTGGCAAAAAAACTGAACCTGAACCTTTTAGAACAGAAAACTAATACTGTGACAAAGCAAGGGTGAAGTGTCTCAGTTGGACCAGCATAGAAAAAAACAAATTAGGTGGATTCTTTGCAGTTATCCAAGTACTGTGAGACATAGTCCCTTAAATGTTGAGAAAAATCTTGGCAAAATCAAATCTTCAGATAATATTCTGCAGTTCCTCCAAAGTTCCCTATAAGAGGTACCTAGATGTTCTCTGAGCACCTAAAATCTTTTGCAGGGAAGCAAGTCTGGTTGAAACTGGACACTTTCTAGTTTTGTAATCCATGTAGCATACAATAATTTTAAGAAAGTGGAGTATGTTAAAACTCAAAAAACTGAAAACAGGCTTCAGGCTTGCAGGTTTAGACAAGTGTACATGCAAGTAAAAAAAAAATGTCACCGTAACTGACATGTTACATTTGGGTAGCTCTTGTATGTATTTGAAACAGATTGCTAGTGATCTGACATCAAAAGGGCAGTGATCAGCAAAATCAGATCAATGCAACTACATGTACTGGAACCACTATGCTTGGATTGCCTGTTCCTGTCTGAAAATCTCACAGGACTGTTGGACTTCATCCCATTTCTGAGCAATTAGAACATTTTAAGAGTTACAGATCTACATCTTTGTTTTCCTTTTAATGTAGAGCATAGTAATCAGCTATTTCATACAGTGAAGCAGCAGTAATTTTAAAAGCAATAACCAGTTTTTTAATCTATTTGAATCACGTATTTTAAAGTAGTCTCAGAAATACTACTTTAGCTCCTTCTATTTAGTTTCACTGTCAGTTTCTTTCTTTTTCTGAATATATTGGTCACAGTACTTTGCCTTTTAGAAACAACCTTAGAAAACAGTGAGTTCCCATTTGTCATGGCTCTGAGGAGCACTCAGTATTTTTATTTTAAAATTGTTTACTTTGAGGCTTACTTTTCAAACTTACATATTTAACATAAGAACATTTTTATAATAACAGTCTAGCCAATGTAGCAGATTCATTTAATCTATTTTCTAAATCTTATTAAAATCTATTCCAGCTCCTTGGATATCTAGGGAATTACTCTTCTTAGCCTGAATGAGCTCTAAACTCACAGACAGGTAGCAAATACTAACTTAAAATTGCCATTTAAAAAATAAACTATGACCTTTAGTGAGTAAATCTGTGGAAAACATTCTCTGTTACGTCCACGCAAGACCTGAAAGTCAACTGCTTCTTCCAAAAGACCACAGCTTCAACCAGGTAAAGTGTGTAAGCAAACACTTACTAGATTCTGGAAATGCCCGAGTTCTAATTTGCTTTGTAATCAGAGACTGGAAGAAATACTGTTCTCATCTACAAATCTGAAAGGAAGTTTCATTTTAAAAGTCACAATTTTTTAAATAAGAACTTCATATGGAAGTTCTATTGAAAATTCTCAAGAGCAGGGAATAAATTATTGCTGTGACAATTACAGGAATAGATACATTTACAGCAAGACTATTTGTAGTTTAACTTACCACCTGAGATCAGTATGTCTCTATAAAACACAATTAGAAAGCAAGTAACAGAAGAAATTCTGCATTTTCCATGAACCAAAGTATTAGTAACAGCTTTGAAAACAATTGTTAAGTTTAATCAGTTTGCAATAAATTAGTTGTTTTATATAGTGGAAATTTTTTACAGGTCTTTGCTAGAACAAAGCCTTACCCAGGAAATACGACCAGAAATAACAGATTTTAAAATGTGCTATAAAACTGGTGCCTAAATAGATCAAAACTGTCTTTGGGAGCAGTGCCTGCAGAACAATATTCAAGCTTCTGCCTAAGATATTTGATTGATTTTGGTGAAGCTCTAAGATGTTAGATCCTGTGGTTAGGTTATAATTGCTATATAAATATAAAGGTTTTAAAGATGATTTATCAAATGTAATTGGAATGTAATTTGAATAATTTGTATGCTGTTTTTCTGCCTTTATGCATTTAAATGCACATTTTTAGAATATATGAACTCTTTTAATTATGAAAACAATATGTTTTACACTGCTGCACTGCACACTCTTTGAGTCTCAGACTATTCCTCATAAATTAACCCCACGATACATGATGAGAATTATAGTGGTTTATTACATTTTTTTCCCTATTATTTAGTAGTGTTTTTGTTGCTTAGTAACATAAGAAACATCAACAGATATTATACTTAGTATGCAGAAATGAAGTTCAGAAATAAATGCATGCTGCAGAAAGGACTAGTTAAGTAAATAATACCTTGGGATTTTGTTTATTTTACTAAAAACTTAGACTAGACTAAAGGAGCAAATATCCTGGCTGAAAAATCATTTTAATATTGCAACAACATTCTAAAGACCCTTAACTGCTGCAGCCTATTGTAAAAAATACTTCTAAGCATCTTATATTTATCTCACTTCACAGTAAGGTAAACCTAACTATATTATTATTACTAATTTATAATATTAATTGCTAATAATACTTTTCGCTGGCTGTAGTGTTTCTCACTGGAGAATTTCACAGCACTTTCTCTTAGTGAACTGTCTGCACCCTATTAAGGCACCATTCTCACCTTATAGGAAATTGCAACTGACCAACTTATAGATGCAGTTCAGGAGTGCAAATGCTTTGGAAAATCAGGGTTAATGTGATCCACGCAAGGTCATATAACAGGTTTATAGTCCAACCAAGAAAAAAAAAATACCCAGGGCTTCCAATTCCCTTTCTAATTCCAACTTTGTGCCATTTGACAGCAGGCATTCATATCTGTAATGGTAACTTATACTTGGGTTACATGCTGAACTGAAAAACGAAAAGATTCCCTCAGCACAAGATTCAAGTATTTTGTGGAATACAGCACTTTCTTTCCACTTACCTCCCACTCTCTACCCCCAAATCAAAACAAAGTACAAACTCAGGATCTTCTTGTTTCAAGCTGTTTGTGCAGAAATGCCCGTTTGCTACTGAAAACTACAAGGGGTGGTGTTCAGAACAAGGATAATAAAGCACCAGTTTATGTTTGGTTATTTTTTAAAATTATTTTTATTTTTAAAATATATTTGGGGTTTTTAAAGTGTACTGCTTTTCCTGTATATTCCTATCAGATACCAACTCATCCCAACACAGAGATCAGACACTGCAAAGAGTAAAAACACTTTAAGTCTTACAGGCACACATATTTAAAACACCGCAATTATGTCTCTATAATTAAAAACATCTCTAACACTGACAAGATAAAAAACACTATAGCAGCCTACCTGTATTCACAGCCAACGGTCATACAAGGTGAACAGTTTCAGGACTTTTTAAAAAAGAAAATCATACTATGTTGACACATGCCACTGTAAAGTATCCACATACAGACTGGCTTTAAGTAATAAATAATTCTAAATAACATCAACACTAATACAACTCTAAAAGTTTTCGAGTATCTGAAATTAAGAAATCGGTTAAATAAAGGCTAGATACTTAGCATAATAAAAGCAAATCTGCTCTCAGTATGTTTTATACATTTTTTAAAAACAGGCAAATGAAGAATCCCGTGGATATATGATACATCACTTGATATAAGCCAATATCAATTTATTCAAAGCCAATAACTCAATGACTAATTCTATTAATTCTAAGCATTAAATGTTAGAAGTAATACAACTGCTAAGAGCCTTCTTCACAATACCTTAATTCTTCTTTATAAACTCATTTGTGAAATAAAGTACATTTTAAAATACTTGGCATATGTCCAATGCCTGAACAAAAAGTATCCTCTTCATTACGAAGTGAAAGAAACAAAATTCAGCTGCTTCTGTCCACACAGTCAGATTTGCCTAGACTGATCAGGAGACAATGACAGCACATTTCCAAAAGTGAAAAAAAAACATTAAAATTTTGAAAAAGTTTCCTACATAAAACCAACTGTGAGTGGCTCTTACTTTTATGCCAAGCAGTGCAATTACTTCAGGGTTATGCTAGAACAAGATCAATTAGAAATCGGTGCAATTGAATATGTTTAGAGCTGTGTCCTAAAAGTTTCAGTGAGATCTGATTCAGAATCCCAGGTTACCTGTTCCATGAAATTGAATACTGTGTGTGAAAGGATAGTTGCCCCTGCACATGGACAATCCTTTCTCTTCAGATAGGACATGAAATGTTCTGCTATACGTTTACATTATACTCTGTACCCAGATTAAATGTAATGACTAGATAACATTCCCATGATGCCATTACAGGCCTTTACCAAAATCTGTGAGAAGCTGTTAATCCATTTCTATGAATATGCACAGATTGGACATGAAGAATACCTCCCACCTCCAATTGTGGAAAAATATCTGATGCAAACTGGAGAAAGCAAGAAAGATTGAGTGTGAGTAAAACACAACATTGGAGTTTTTTTAACAGAGCTTCAGCTTAAGCTCTACTGGTCTCTGGTTATACAAGGAGTAAAGGACTAAGTACAAAAAGGACCACAGATCCCAGAGTCAAACAAACATCACAGCAGTTCATCTTGCTGGTGAAGAATGTTAGCATTCTTGTACGCTTCAGAATTTTGTTTGCTTGCCTTTTACTCAAACTATGGACATATTTTTAATAGGAAGATGTACTGAGAATTCTTAAATGAAGCACTGCCTAGAAAAACATGATCCCACAGGTTGTCCCAAAATGCTGTCTTGCTGCAGTAATAACTCTTCTGGAAATGAAAGATTCTAAAGGTGTCTCTTTAAGCATCAATACAAAAAACCATACACTATCCCAAAGACAGACAAAGACATTAACATTTGAAGTCCTAATATTGGCAGTGAATTTGTTTGAATGAAACTTTTCTAATGAGATTGCAGTTTTACAACAGCCAATGGTTACTACCCTACAGGAATAAAAAAAAGGAATAAAAAAGAAAATAGCTATTTGGGGAGTCAAGATAGGAGCTGCAAATTAATGGCAGTTGGCTGCAGGCTTCTCTTCTACCAGGTACACAGACTATAATGAACAAAAAGGAAAGCTAAGAAAGGTTAGCATAATCCATAAACACATTAAATCATTGGCAGGTGATATTAGCAGACAGTAGTTTCACAAAAAGTTTGCTTTCCTAAGGCCAGCATTATATTTTCTAATTCCTTTTTCTGATAACTCAAGATAGAAAATTGCCTGATGATAATATGACTGCAAATATATGTAACAGTGTCTTATATATGGTAATATATGCAGTTAAATACAGTAATATATTTCTGAGCTAAATAAACTTTCTACAGCTGTAGCCTACAGGTTATGTTTTATAGTCTTTTTGAAAAATATCATACTCAAACCATCCACATAAAAGTTCCTGAATGGCAATTTCATAAAGGGCCTTAATCTGTTTAGTCCATAAATCCAGGTACAGTCTAAGCCTGCCTTTAGATAGACATTAAAAAAAAAATCTGTTCTTATTAAGGTGTAAAGCATAGATAGCAATCAGATTAATACAGATGACAAGGCCAGTTTTATATGTCTAGTCACTCTATGTATCACATTGGCATATTTCAAATGGAATCACATTATGGATTTGTTGAATTAAACTTACACCTCTAATTGTTAATTATGTCTCAGGACTAATATAAACTGAAGTAACAAAGATGCCATACCAGGTCTTGAGCCAAATGAGCAGTAACTGTGTAAATATATAGGTACAAGATATAACAATGTGTGGCTGAAGATAGTGAAGGTTTTGTGTTTAATTCTACAGAGCTTACTAAGGTAAAACTTCAATCTCTCTAGCTCTGGTATAACTGCCCACTCTCATTGTCACAAAGAAACATTTAATACTCATATTTGGGAATTAAATTGGCTTCAGAGGTTTTATGAAAGGACTTCAAAGTAAAAGATACCTCAGAGGGTCAGAAATGGTAACAGAAGCATTTGATAGGGATGAGGATAGGTTAGTTCCCTGTTGTACAAAACAGCAAATCCCTACAGGACATCCATGGCAAACAGGCGACTCTAGAACCTGTTACACTGTTTTATGAAGAGTACATCTTCCTGACATTAAAAAAAAAGCCACGACAACCGACCAAAACCATAAGACCCTTCTAATCTGAACTGGTGGGGATTCAAAAGCATCACAACTTCAAGGACTCCAAAAAGGGAAGACTCACAGGGGAATTTTTCTGGGCAGCCCTTGACAATATTCTACCTTATGTTTTCAGCACTGCCACAGTGCAGGGTGAGAGTGCTCCAGGCAGAGCTCATCAGACACTGGCAGCTGCATGGGGAGCTGCCTAAGGCCATCAGAGAAGGCACAAAGTCTTGCAGGCAGTGAGGTTCCTTTGTCCCCACCTTGAATGCTCTCCCACTGTTAAACACTTGAGCAAAGTCTGAGCCAAGGTCAGCATCACACCCTCTGTTTATAATATCGTTTTGGAGAACTTTTGCAAGGCTCTGGCATTAGCCTGTGGAAAGTAGTTAAATGATGCCAAATCATAAGAATTGTATTGGGTCATGTATAAGTGCTGTATAACCCCATTACACAAGGCACAAAATGAACTGCTCCTTCTGGTAATGTCTTACTATCCAACAATCAGTAGATTGGAGACCTTGTAATGTCAAATTCACACAGTAAGAAAAGGAGCAAAATTCTTCGCTCAGGAATATACTGAAAGCACAGGTGTAAAGTGAGCTGAGAATTCACCCACAATAAAACAAAGCAGCTGAAAGGCTCATCTGAGTTGAAATAAATAATGGCCTTATAAAGGATGACTGAACAAATTTTAAGAAGTACTTAATTACTGTGTGCAACCAAAAAAGACATACTTCTTTTTCTGACTACAGCTATTTCTTTAGTATTTGATATTTTTAATACTTTTTAGGTAACTCAGGATTGTGAAAAATACTGCAGAGAAAAATAAACAGCTCAGGAGCAGGTTTTTGTTTGTTTGTTGTATTTTGTTGTTGGTTTTTTTTTTTTGTTTTAGTTTGGGTTTTTTTAAGGTGATGAAAAAACAGAGGAAATGAGAAAATACAAAGAAGCTGAAAACATAAGTCATCTAGATAATTGATTTAAGGTTGAAAGTCTAATTTCACAATTTTGGGGACTTATGTAGGCCCTGAAAAGAGACAAGATTAAGAAAAGGATCAGGGACAATAGACCTGAGTATGAATGTTTAAAGAAATAATAGGATTTGCAAAAACTAAGAAACACATCTAGTCCATATTGAATGTAGGTACACTGAGAGACTTTTGGCATCAAAGAATCCAAAAGTACAAAAGCCCCAAACAAGCACACCTCATAGTCTTCCTTTTTGCAAAGTAAATAAACAAGCAGTACTTGAAGTTGAACACCACAGAAAGCAACTGCCTCACAATTCATAAAACTGACTAATACAAAAAAAGTAGTAAAAAAGACAAAACTGTCTTACCCTGTTAAGCAAATCTTTGCTAACAAAGAATGTAAATATAATACTATAATACAGAATAGGCAAACACATTGGAAAAGAAACAAGTAGGTACTACTCTTGAATAACCACTCAATTAATGCCTTCAACACTTATCTGGTATTGAGTTCCATGCGCTTTCAACCGAGCAGGCAGCTGCAGAGACACAGGATTGAAAGCAACTGAGGAAACATTTTAAAATCCTGAACAACCTGAGTACCATGCAAAAAATAGACCAATGAGCCACTCATGCCTCTTCAGCACTGGCAGGTAGCTAATACCAAACACTCATGCTTATCTTCAGGATTTCTGAGATTTAGTCAGAGTTCTAGCTGACCATGCTTTGTGCTTCATACCTAGGAAAGACAGAACTTAGAAAATCTTCTCTACAGTCCAAATATTTCAACCTTCCATGTACAGCCTGAACCTTTATGTATGTCTGTAGTCCAAAGCTAAAGTATTAAAAAAAATATACAAACACGTTGAAACCTCTTAAATTTCAGTGTAAAACAAAGCAACTACATTTCCTCTTTCCCCTAATCAGCAAATTATTATGACAACTTCCTTGTGCAAAAACAATCTCTGCATCTACAAGTTTAAGGGTTCTCCGCAAAAACACTTTCTGTGGATGTGCTTTAAACCTGAAAAGCCAGGGGAAAAATACCTGCAGTACCACTGCTTCAAACAGCACCGTTAATTCAAGCAGAACCTGTTCCCTGCCACGCAGCACCACTTCCCTCTGTAGCTCAGAGCTACTTGACACCCAAATAAGGCTTTTGCACTATTAATTCAATGCTGCTTCACTTCAAATCAATTGCAACTTCTTTGATGGCTGAGAGTGCCTATAGCAATCCTTCGGAGCCTTTAAGTTCTGTCTGTCAATTTTCACCTACGTCTTTAAGGTAAAATTATTTTTAGGAGCTATCACATACATCCAAGATCTGGACTTTAAGACTTAAAATTTGTGAGACTAATGTTGAGGGTTTGTCACATTAGAAACTTTGGCTAGGAGCCACGATAGATGTAGCCAGAGATTGCATCAGAGCATGGTAAGATCCCCTTCCAGATTCAAATATTGTATTTGCTGGCTATGATTAGTACTTTTTAATTTGAAATTATAGTATCAACTTGGAGAACATCTCTTGCACCTAGATATCTTATAATAACCTTTTACTATTTCTCTCCTTAGGTCTGAATCGTGTTATCAGTATTCCAATAGTTGACAAGGTGCTACAAGCTCTTCTAGCAGAGGAGAATGAAGCAGAGGTAGGGATAGACTCTGATATATTATCATAATTAATTGCATACTAGTTAGAACAATAAAGGGTTAGAATGTTTAAAAACATTCTCTCTGTAGACTGTACAACTCATGTTCTTTTAATTGATTGTAAACCCTGATTTCAGCTACTACAAAAAGACAACATGACAGCAGATTGATTTTATATTGCCATAACAACTGGACATTTTCCCAAGGATCAATACTTTAACATAGCAAAAAGGCAAAAAGTACTTCCATTGTCTTCCATTCTCCGTCTCAGTCTCCTTCACTCCTGAAAAAAGGAGACAAAAAACCAAAGCACACAATTTTGTTCCTTCAGTTCCAGACCAAGGAGGTGAGGAGGCAATTGTTTTTGTGAACTGCCATTGTCTAGCCAAAATTATTTTTTTCTTACTACATAGCATAACAACCTACACATTCCATGCTGTTCCAGTCCATTTCATTTTTCAGGAAATTTATAAAAGAAAAGTTGAGTGTCAGTCCTCATTTCTCTTTTACCTGTTCTCCATTACCACTAAAACACTGTCATATAAAGAAAGGATGTAGGAGCTCATATGTAATAGTTTAAAAAATAAAATACACATCTTGTGCATCCTGATCCGTGTTTTTCTTGCCCCATAAGCACACTCAGCAACTCCTATGCATGATGTAATTTAAAATAATCTCACTGTACATTTTACTGCTGAGAACATTATTTTTTTCAATGTATTACGAGTTTTTCCAGAGTGTTAACAGAATAATTTTCAGCATCCTGTGGCATCCTTCTTCAGCAGGTTAGTAGTTGCTTTAAACCTTTTGAAGAACAAATGCCAACATCTGAAAATCAGTTAATTTCCAAGTCCAGTGGGATTGATAGAAAATACAGAAAGCAAAGCACCAAACCAACACTTCTGAATCAGACTGCCTGAAAGCACATGCAATCAGAAAGATACTCTGTTTCACTTACTCACAGTGAATAGTATTTCATTAATAAAATGGAGCTGGATAGCACTGAATAGAAGACTAGAGAATCTTAAGTCGCTACTTAAATGGTGGAGTAATCTTCAAAGATGTTGACCATCTGAAGATTTTGTATATCTCTAGGATGGCTGAGAACTTTGTTGAAGGTCACCTGTTCTCAAACACTGATAAAGCCATTTTCCAGTTAGAAAGCTGAAGAAACAAACTTCAGTGTGTGTAACAATTCTCTGGCAGGCATTTACAGAGTACTTATTTGCAGCTGATGGTGTGTCCAAACCTTACATCATTTCAGAAGAACTTTTAATTGAAAAACCCCTCATAAACACACAGTAATTCTGAAATATTAACATGAACTTTAGTTAGGAAAGAGGATTTCTGCTGAATTACTTATCACAACCCATCCATCCTCCTATTCTCAGGTTTTAGTGTTTCACTCTTTGGTCATTGAAACATAAAGCGGTTTGCAGATCGTAGTCATAACACCATTTCCCCCCAGTCCCATTTGTGAAAAATGTGTAGTGCTTTTTAAAGCAACATCATATTTAATTTTGTAGCAATAAAGGATTTTTTATTCATTCTGACTACAAGTGCTCAGTCCTCTTACCTTAAATATGTGCTCACAGGGGAAAATAAATCTGTATTTTAGATTTAATTTGTAACTATAAACCACGGAACAGTTATTTCTGTTTATAGCATGCTAAAAAAAGGTAACGCAAGCCAGCAGTATAAGCTACCGGTTACTGATGTCAGCTCTGTTTTAAAACCACAACAATAGCTTTTCCTCACAAGGGAGGACAGTATTTTTTCTAGAAACTATAAATTGCATATATTATTTTATATTTTTAATGATGAATTTTCATCTTAGATTTGTAGTTTGACATTTCTTAGCTGAAATATTTCCACACTCATGTCCCACTTATTCTTTAAAGCATCTATCAATTTAAATACATTTCAAATAGAAAGAACCTAATATTAAGAGCAGGTTAAATCTCTTCCAGAACCTTTCTGTCCAGGGGGAAAAGTCTGACACAGATGTATTTGGAAAGCTGTCACACCTACCAATGCCTTAAAGGGAATTATAGTCAAAAGAAAGAGTCCCTTACTCTGAGTTTATAGATAACTAACAGTTCAGAGCAAGTTTTTGAGATCTGAATCAAGATGTTACAATCAAACATTAAAGTGTCAGTGTTTGAGAAACAAGAGGTTCAATTATTGAATGTGAAAGAGTCTCAATCCCTACACATGTAGCTTACCAGAACCATACAAGAAATTAGGGAGTAGCATGTTAAAAACATTGATAAAATGAAGCTCTTTCCCCTGACAGTTAAAAAAAGCCAGACTGATATAATTGTGACTCACATTCTGAGAATGTTTCAGAAACAAAATTTCAGTTAATTTTAAAAGCAGCAGGAGAAATACATGATGAAGTCGGACCTATTTCATAAAACATTATGGATCTGCTGTGCTCTTAAGTATGCTACAGAAATTGGATGTGAAGTATTTTAAATTATAACATAAAATCAGCTTCTACTTAAAGCATCACAAAGCTGGTAGTGAAATAGGAAAGGAGTGGAGAAAGCAATGGAAGATATAAAAATAAAAAAATTAAGCACCTGTAGGCAGAACCATGATATTAATGATTTTACTGACCAGACTTATGCCCTATATTTGTGCAAATACATACACAGAGAAATAAAACAGGCTGCAATAAAAAAATAATGTAGTCAGACTGAAGAATTTAAATTACTTTCTTTCATGAGCAATGCAGCTGAACCTGATAAATGTAGATTATAAAAGTTTATTGCAACCAGATGAATGCCTATACACTGGAAACATGAACAGCTGTACAAACAAAGAAGAATTTAGATCTGTTACAACATATCAAACCTTAGGAAAATTTATATTCTACTATAGTGCAAGTATGTAGGAAAGCAAAAGTTCCCAGGATGGTATCATGGTTATGACTCGAGTGGAAACCGAATGAGTTCAATTTCCACATTTTCCTGTGGGGGGTGGAGCAAAGATACCTTGGCCATTGATGCCATAACAAAGTGAGGTGGAGTTTGGATTTACAGTTGATTACATGCTCTCCAAGTGGAGCAACCTCCTCAACTCCAAGATTGTTCACATGAGGGATTAGAGCTCAACAACTAATACATTTTAAAATCACACCTCAGCTTTCTTACAGTAATTTCCCCTTGAAGACAAACCTTGAGGGTGAAATTTTTCAAAAGCTTATGCTCTTCAGAATTGTGTTTTTCACCTTGCAGTGATATTACAAAGATAATATAAATACCTTGAATGTCCAGGTGATCAACAATGGAGGCAACCATGAAACAGATTCCTCAAGATTGTAATGGTGAGTTGCATTGCCACAGCTGAGCAGTGGAGGAAATGCTAATTCACCATGCATGTTTAGAAATATATCCAGGTGTTCTGTTGGGATATTAAATTACAGAGTTGACAAACTATCAAGCAACATTAGCCTCTATGTTGAAATTAACAATTTTAAAGCTATGAAAAAATACTAAAAAAAGGTCATTATCAGTGATATAATTGGGGAAAATTACATAGAAAAAATAAGAAAATTGAAGGGAACGACAATATGCTAAAATTAAAACAATTTCTTTAGATTACATCCCCCTTCCCATATAATCTAATACTACTTTTTGCAAAATTTTTACATGGCTTTTAGATTCCATTGACCATACCAGCCAAACAGCACAGGGAAAAGAACAGGTTGACATATAGTGACTAATAGTCAATAGTCAACTAAGTTTCCAGGAAAAAAAGCAAAGATTCAATATGAATTAAAGAAATAGCTCAGAAACCAAAGTATGGGAATGTGCAAGAAATCTTCAGCATCCAGTTTAATTCAGAACCTTGCACCATGCATCTCCACAGGAAAAGATACAGGCTGAGAATTTTCAAAGGAGCCTTAGGGAACTTCAGTTACTAATTCATTTGAAATTTGAATTTCAAATTAGAAATGGACATCCAGAGCTCTCCGACTTCCTGGGAAGCCCTACCCTTAGGATTCTTTGTGGATTCAAAAAATCTCAATGAAAACTTCAGCTTGATGCACAGTCATGGACAAAGGCAAGCACACTATTAGTATGCAAAAGCAGTGAGAGAAAATGTCATTACAATTTTAATGTACATTGGTAAAATAATGGTTCAGAGTGACTAAGAACAGTGTGTTTCATTCTGTTCAACCTCTCTCAAAAGAGAGAAGGAGTTCTGAGGTGGCTGTCAACAGATGATCACAAGCATAAATAATTTGCTCATATAAGGACATAGAAAAATACATCTTTTTACTTTCTTGGGCGTTTATACTTTGACTGCTACATTAGATAAACGAACTAGAGGTAAGATCTGCTAATCCCCTTGCAAGTTCAGGAAAAACATTTCAGTGGAACGAAAAGGCAACAAAATTAAAACTGACTAAATTATACGCTCTGAACAATACACAATTAATCTAGGAGTGTTACTGTCACTAAATATTATTAAAGAGCTATGTAAAGTAAATTAAAAAAAAAAAAAAGGACACTTTAAGCTTTATTTCAAAATACAGTACTTAGTGTCTTAAATGAGCAATCTAATAAAAAAAATTTAGAGCTCAACGGGAAACAGAAATCAGTTTGAGAAATCTGCACTCCTGGGATCACAATAATTAGGGAGTAGATCACATAAAATATGTAACAACTTAAACATTTTTCAAATACATTACATACAAATAAAAACTAAATAATTTTTAATAGATTTAGATTATTTGTTTACTTCATTGAGTTTTGAGGAAAGAAAAGCAGAAAAAAAGATATACATTCCTGACTAAATGACCAGAGTTCCTGCTGTCATAGCTCAAAGCACTTCCCAGGTTTCCCTAACTTTGGTGAAGGTCAAGACGGATACAATTAGAGCACACAGTGTGACATTGATGTTGAAAGTATAAGCGAAGTTGGATGACTTACACAAGACAAGAAAAAGAACAGCAGCATGACAGAGTCACATGTCAGAGGAGAAGAGACTGTAAAAAAAAATAAAAATGAAGCAAGCTAACAGAGAAAGTTAGGAACTCAGATCCTTCTACATATTATAGTTCCCAGAACACAAAGTAACACGATTAATTGATAAATCCTAAACAGTAGTCTTACAACAGCTTTTAATGAATTTGAAGATAAATACTGTACAAAGAAAAACCCAAGAGGGTGCATGGTATCAGTCACAGTTAATTTAATTTCAGCTTGTGAGTCATGGTTTTTAGACTTCTGACCATTCTCACAAATCTCTACTCTGTTGCTTAAACTGTGTTGATCATGACACCAAATCCTAGGCCTCTTTCCTCAGATAAGGCCTCACCAACACAGAGAACAACCACCCCACTTGGCTTCCAGACTATGGCCCATGTGAATAATTTTTATATTCTTCCTGTGGTTTTGCTTGAATGGCATTAATTCTTGGGCAGTTCCTAATCCATCAACACACATGAAATTCTTCTGTGCAGCACTCTTACCTAGTCAATAATCCTGCACCTGGAATTTGTACATTAGACATTTCTGTTTATCTCTACTTCTCTGTATTAAAATGCAGCCTATTTTATTCAAACAATTTATTGAATATAGTAACATTTTGATACCCAGCCCTGTCCTCCAGCATGCCTGCACCTTCCTTGCTTTGTGTCACCTACGTCTCCTCCACCATCCATGTCATTAATAAAAGATATGGAATACTGCTTTTCTTAGGCTTAAAAATTGTGTAGTCCAAGGTAGCTACCTGCCAATAAACACTGAACTCTGCAGTACAACTCTCATTCAAGATGTATTGAAAAAAAGTATAGGAATTAAATACAAGGCAACAGTTGATGGGTGATTATCTGGAGAAAAAAAAAAGATAAGAATATATGCAGTGAGCAAATTAAAATATAATTAGCCACAATAGGAACACACTTTCATGTAACAATAACAACAAAGATCTAGAAATGCTCAGTCATCTCAGTGTAAATGTTAATTTCAGATTGAATCAAATTAAAATTAACACACCAAAGAAACAAAGCCAGCTCTCCATCTCTTAAGCTACATGCAAACTGAAGCATGCTTGCATCTTGACAGAAGCTTTAATTTAGGTTTAATCTAAGAATGTCTATAATTGGTCAGACACAGAATCTCACTGGTCCGGTATCCCTCTCTGGCAATGGCCTATCATAGACAGGTAAGGGAGTGTACAAAGCCAAGTCAAACATATCACAATTTTTCCAAACATACTTTCCCAGCCTCCATCAAGTCTGACTTTAAAGCTAATAATTGTCTCAGAGAGCCATGGAGAGTCCTTAATGGATAACAACAGTAACCAGTCTTACTACTTTTCAAATCAATGTGGCACCACTGTGACACTGCTTGTAACCATGATGCTCCCTGCTTTGTTCCATTTCTTTCTAAAAATTCCTAATACTAAATTTGCTTTGATTTGACTGATACTAATTTCATAGCCCTCTGTGAATACTCATCTCTGTGACTATATTCTCTCACAGTGAAGTTCTTCAACAGCAATTGTCAGTTTGAAGTCCATTCTTGCACACAAAAAAGCTTTATTTTCTAATTTTTTTTCCATTTGAGAAGTACTTTAAATTTATTTATGATGAATTTCACTTGTCAGTTCATCACTTAGTATCACTGAGGTGCTTTTCTGCAGTTGAATTTCATTTCTCCTATTCTGAATAATATAATATCACCTACAAATTTTCATGTATAAAGACAGGCTTGCTGCTCCTGGTACATTTGAAATAATGCTAGTCTTAGGTCTTGCAGAAATAGTTTTGTAAGCTCTTTTTTAGTCTACCTTGTTGTGTTTTTATGTTCTCTTTGTGGTTTCAATGTTTCTATTATCCTTGAATAATGGAGTAACAGGAATGTCTTCATTTCTTATATACTCATACCTCCTTGTAAGAAGGTTTAGACATCTGAGTTTTAGAACAGACTAAACACAAGATTATTAGAGATGCATCAAAATTAGCTGAATAAAGTAATTTAAAATATAGTCAAAATAATTAGAATAGAGCCTTTTTGAATTCCAGAGAACTTAAATTTGGTACATCTAGTCCAAAACCAAGCAGATGGTTCAAGATGTTAATACACTGCTTTGGAAGTGATCTAGATGAAAGTATTCTGTAGATCATTTACGGAGATTTGATGATGTTTTTGCAGTCAACATCCTCTACAATAAGTGTATGATACAAACCCCACCTGTCAGTGGCTGAATTCAATAGCTTTGGAACAGTTCATAAAAATGGGTAAAATAATGTTCATAAATCCAAAATGTCTTTACTCTGAATACTTTATTTTACTTTGTGTTGCACGCAAATTTGCCAAGAAACTGCCAGATGAAATTCTCCACACTGGGTTCTTGCCCAAGGTGATTTGTTTTTTCTTGAAATTGGCAACTTACTGAGCTGAGCTGCTTCCAAGAATGAAGCTGGAGAAATTAATGTTGTTTTGTTCAGGTTATTAAAAAAAATAATACAGTAACTAGCTCTTGAAGAAGCCTTAGTGTTGGGTTTTTTTTAACTAGAGCTTTGTAATATGACAAAGAATTGTCAGCACTTTACTGAGCCCATGAAAATTACCCTCAAAGTTGGCCAAGTTACAGTGTTTCTATTAATTTCTTCATTATAATTACACATACACACCATACTTTTTGAAACCTGCTTGCCAAAACTGTCTGAATCACCACTTACACACAGCCCACTCCAGCTTTCCACAGCTTTTTTAACCGAAACCTGCCCAACTATTCCTCTCCTTCCAGGAGAGGAGACCACTCTCCTGGGCTCAGTGCTCCAGGCCTGGCACCGGGGCTGTGCCACATTAGCCACACTCAAGTGCAGCGCCATGAAACATGATGTCTCTTGAAGGACCACAGAAGACCTGAACATAGAAGAAGCCAAAAGGAATAGACAGAAATGGATGAGACACTTGGAATGGAAGACCAGATGTGTTTCAATACTACCAGGACCAAAGAGGAGCTGGAGATTCAGGTATGTCTAGCAATTAACAGCCAATTCCCTACAGACTCCAAAAAGTAAACCAGGAAGAGGGAAACCTTTTCTACAACTAACAGAGATTTTAAACTTTATAGTTTTAAGACATATTTTCCCCTATTTTATTTTTAAGCAAGCCTTAAATATACTTGAAAAAGGTTAATTTTGAGAAACATTCAGCTTGAGCTAGTTTCCTCTAATAGCTGATAATTAGGCCGTTATGATAAACTGACAATATGATGCTATTCATGTACAGTATGAAATACAGGCACCACTTCTAGCTTCCTCTATAGGACAGACCCTTGCAAATAAACATTCACAGATCTGGCCATGCTAACACCTCGCTTGATCACTTTTCTGAATTTTCTATAGGCTTTGGAGTTAATCTACTACCTTCATCAGTCCACTTATGTCTCCAAATCCTGAATGAACAGCTTCCTATGCTGTGCATGAAGAAAACACTTATCATAGCATGACTAATAATTCATATATACATCCAAAATTACTGCAGACAGGATGTCCACACACATAAGCCATTGGAAAACCTGTAGCAACATGTGAACTTTTGAATTTTGCATTCTAAATAGTGACTGACGTGTTGCTTTTTAGAAGCATTATTAAAACAATGATAAGATGTCTTTATTCTATACTGAATTTATTTTTGTCATCCTGAGCTTTTCTTCCTCTACTTCCACTGTTTGTCTCCATTATATATGGCATTGTGGTTATATTTTAGACAGCCAGCTTTGTGGCTGTATCATATTTAAAGCTCCACAAAAAAACCTGAATATGCATGAAACAAGGAACTACTAAACACAACAGAAGAACTGAAAAAGAGCAAAAGAACTAATAGTCTGTGGTATTCCTATACCATTAAACAAAACAACAAACAACAAAATGCAATTTACTTTTAAACTTCTGCTAACCAACTGTTTGAGATTTTAAGATTGTACCCAGAATATAGGTAACTCCTGCATTTATGGCTGTAACATTCATTTAAATGATTGCAGACAGTGACATCCTCACATTCCCTTAACAACCTTAACATGAGTTACAGGATAAGGCACACATACAGGAGAGAGATACATACCCCAGCAACGGTGAGGTAACTAACCAAAGGCTTGCAGTATCTGCCCATGCAATGTACTGCCCATGCTGGAACGTGGCAGAGGAGAGCTATCAAGCTGGTGACAGATCTGGAGAATAAGCCCTATGAGGAGAAGGAACTGGGATTGTTTAGCTTGAAGAGGAGGCTGAGGGGAGACCCCATTGCCCTCTTACAGCTACCTGAAAGGAGGTTATAGGGAGGTGGGAGTTGGCCTGTTCTCTCAAGTGAATAATGACAGGATGAGAGGAAATGGCCTGAAGCTGCACTAGGGGTGGTTTAGACTGGATATTATAAGAATTTCTTTACTGGAAGAGTTGTTGGACAGTGGAACAGGGTGTCCAGGGAGGTGACAGAGTCACCATCCCTGGATGTACTTAAAAGAAATGTTGATATAGTGCTTAGAGGCATGATTTAAGCACTGACTGGGTAAATTAGGTTATGGCAGGGAGATTTAGGCTATGGTTGGACTTGATGATCTTCAAGGTCCCTTCCAACCAGGATGATTCTATGATTCTATGAAATCAGTGAAATATGGTTGCGGGTAAAGTTTGCTTAGAATGGTCACATATAAAATTTAAGTAGATTAATGCCTACAGCTTCAAGGTTCTTCAGAAAGTAAGTAATAAAAGTCTCTAACGTAATACACATTTGAAGCACAATCCACAGAAGACCATCTGGCAATTCACAACTTATTTCTTCAAGATTAGTTGTCACTATGTCCTGGTTTGAGCCAGGATGAAGCCAATTTTTCTTTTTACTGATTTTTTTTCCTTCAGTAAGCTTTCTTGTAACTAGCAACAGTGTGTTCTGCTAGGCTGATAAGACAGTGGAATGTTTTTCTAACTACTGAGGCTTCAAGGCTGCACCTGCACTCTGCCGGCTCAGATACTATGGGGAGATCTGTGACCCCCCCGTAGGAGGCTGAGTTAGATGGACAGCAAAATTGGCCAAAGATATTCCATTCCATATATATACATAAGCTCAGAGGAGGGTCAGAGATCACAGAAGACAACTTCCTTCCTTCTGCTTCTTCCCGTCTCTTCCGTCCATGGCTGTTCATCCATCACCGTTGACCCTTAGGCTCGAGATCTCCTGACCCCCATAACTCTCTGCTCTCTCTCCAGCAGCAGCTCCGGGATTCCTCGAGACTCTACCCAGTTCAGGGAAGTGCTGTGGGAGTTGCTGGGGTGGGGTGAGGCCAGAGGTTTTTGCCCACACCTGAATATATCTGTATATAATTGTATATATTTTCTTGTGTCATTCATTAGTGTTTTAATTAAAGCTGTGTAGTTTAGTTTTCAATCCAGCCAAGTCTCTCTCTTTTTCTCTCTCTCCTTCCCTACGTGGGTGGGGGGGGAGGGGATCGAGAGCATTGTTGTCGGACCTGAGTCAAACGGTGACACACTATCTCAACTAACTTTTAGAATTAGAATTAGAATTTCACTTTTTCCTCTCTATTCCAGAGGTGACTGAAGAGAGCTATCCAAGAAAGCTTTTAGCAATGGTCTTGAATGTAAACACACTTTGTAATTCCTGGAGGTAAAAAAGCAGCACTTAAATGCAAAAGTCTTTGCTTACATTCCTCTGTTACCACAGATTTCACCTCCTAACAAAGAAAAACATGTATGTAATTATTTCCACATCATGCCGCAATTTCAGCAACATCTTTTTCATTTTCACATCATCTTCACAACAAGTAATGGAATATTTTAACTAGATTGTTGTACCTGGCACTTGGACCTCACTTCAGAAAGTATAAACCTTTAGGCTCCTATTAATATCTCACTTTCAAAATCCATTGGAATTACTCATATATTCTTAAATACTTGATTAACTGTGGCAAATGAATACCTAGAACTGAAAGGCTCAAACTAGTCACATTCTATAAAAACTAGATTCAGAAATGTACAGCAATATTTCAAGACTCCATAGAGATAGAAACATAAGGAAACTTTTTTTCAGAAATTACCAGTATATTTTAATGTTTCTGTTCTAAATAGACAACCTTTAATATTGAAGTCCAAGATTTCACAAGTGCAAGACTTCTATAAATACAGCCCATATTAACAATAGCAGTCAGGAACACATCACTTGATAATAACTACACCAAACAGCTAAGAACAGAGGTGTATGAAATTAATAAAAGCTTTTAAAAAGGGATATTAAATATTTTTATAGGTAACTGGAAATATTTTCTCGTATTATTTTATTTGAAAATGAATATTTGCTTATGTGATTACCATTACCAGCATTTATTACTTCAATATTTCTACTTGGAATAAGAAAGTGAATCACGCATGTAGAACCACCAGCTAGTTACCTACATGTTACAAGTTTTTAATCTTACTGATGGAAAATGGTACGTAGTATTACAAATATAAGGAAATGCTTTAGTTCCATGCTGCAGGGACTTCCACTGACCTCTTAACCATTCCTATACTAAATTGCTACTTCATTATTAATGAGTGTTCTATAAGTGGAGTAGCTTTTTTATTCTAAATCTGCAAGTGTTGCAGAAATTTCTAAAAATGGGTCAGCTGCAAAAACCTAAATACTTTCAGTCCATTATTATACAGTAGTATTTAAAGAGCATTCTCAACAACTAGTGTTTAATAGTAGACATGTATTTCAATGACAGAAATTTTAAATAATATAAAATAATATTAACAAATCAGAACTCAGTAATATTTATGGGGAGTCCCATCATGCAGAATGATAAATGTCTTCAATTGACCAGAAGCAGCAAACACTGACGTGTGTGCACACGTAAAAATTGTTACTGGCTTGAAAGAAGACTCAAGGTTTTAAGGCACACTTAAAATTAAGATACCAGAATTTTGTTAAATCACTAAAACTATTGCTATACTTTCATTAGAGGTTTAATTTCAGTTAATTTGAGCAAGCTTACCCTAGTTTGGGTGACAGAAGCCACATTGTGTTTCTCACACCAACTAAGTTCTATTAATGGAAGTTACAAGATATACTGGAGACCATGACTGCAAAGCTATATAAATTCCAAGGTTTTCAAATTTATATTTCTTCCGCAGAAAACCGAAACTGAAACATTTAATTGTTTAACAAAAATAGTATTTCATTAAAATATGTTTCATGGGCCTCTGTCAGGACACTAGTGTGGGCTCTGGGAGAACAGTCAAGTACCTGATTTGGCTGATTGAGAACTGATTTTCCATTAACTGACAACAACACTTCAGGAATGCTTGTGTTTTCTCATCCTTATCTGCCAGCTTTCCCATCCTTCTATCAAAAAAAGTAATGTCTTACATAACAGCATACTTTTAAAATTCCAGTTTAATTACCACCTCCCTTGGGTTTTCAGTCTTTGAGATTAGGAAGTTGATAAATTGCAGGCAGAGCTGCATAAATATGGACATTGTTGCTGCCATCTGCTGCCACATCTACTTCTGAGGTGTCGTAAAGATGACTCATTCCATCAACAGGACAAGGCACACAATAAGAGGTTGGAAACATTAATGTTAATGAACTTCCCAGAAGAACAGTCTGAACAAGCATGCTATTTGTATCACCAAGAGGTGAAGGCTAACAACTCAATATACCATTATCGTCAGGATGAAATAAAGGCAATGTTCTTCAATAAATATTGTTTGCTTGAAGCAGTCTACCTTTTGCATTCTAGCTCTTTCATCCACAGTTATTAATTAATGCACAGACATAAATATCTGTGGCACAAAACTGTGTAAAGCAGTACTAGTCATTGCAAGTCTTTTGCACTCCCTGAGATCACACTGAACTTAACAGGAATTGTGAATCCTCAGCACCGTGCCTGGTTGGGACTTAACACTAAGCTCACCTCTTCACTGTCACGTCTAACATTTGAGTCTCCTCTCAAGCCATGCCAGTCTTTCCTCTTCATAAATTTCTGATGTGAATACTTTGTCCTGTCTTTCTTTATGGATGCATTCACTATAAAACATATTTTAATGAGACAGACTGATTTAGCAAATTTCAAGTCTTGATCTGCTGCTTTGCTTTTATCTCCTCCTTTCTCTCAGTTCTTTCTCAGTCTCAAGGTAGATCTTAAAATGCAGCATCCAATTAAATGGTATTTCAAGTTTCCATAATTAATTAGGAGTCATTCCACTTTCCTTCCTACTTATACATGTGAATCCCCAAGCTTAAGAAACAGGAGTGGGAGAAAGTAGTACAAATAAACTTTTACAACTGAGGAACTTCTTTATACATTTCTACAGTATCTGGCAACAAAATGCCACAGAATCACAGAAAACTGAGGTGGAAGGAACCTCAAGAGGTCACTTTGTCTGCCTCTCTGCCCCAAGACTGGATCAACTATTTTGAAAGAATTCTTGTCAGATGTTTGCATAACTTGATCTTAAAAATTTTCCAGTGATAGAAATTCCACAGCTTCCTTAGGCAAACTGCACATATATGGTTAAAATTTGCTCCTACTATTCAGTGTAGCAAAAAGTTCTTACTGACACTGGCCTGCAAGATTAATTCTTTGCCAGTTTTAGTGCACAATATGGCACTCTTGAATTCATACCAATAATAATGCACAGATACCTTTGTGACAAGTCATACAAACTGTATGTTTTTTTTCAAGTTTATAAAAAGAGAAATTCTGTGTCACTGATAATGAGTGCTCTTGAATTAGTAAGTTAGACAGGACTTCATAATTAATCAAAGGACAAATACACTGCGCTCTCCAGTACCGCGTAATTTGTGTCCTGCATGAATTACATCTTACTGTTATATTATTTTTAAACAGAGGATTGAGATGATCTCATGAACACATATATATTTATATACTCCCATCCCTTATGTGTGGGCTCTGGTATAATGCAAATTTATAATGCAAAGTACTCCCAGGGGGTTCTAGGTTTGTTGAAGCCAAAGGATATAACAAGAAACAAATTAGCACCTTCACAAATGAGGATCTTATTGTCCAGCCAGCCAGCTCTTGACACTTGTCTTCACCTGACTTACACAAAGGGTCAATATAGCAGTTTATTTGCACACATGATTTTGGAATCCCAGTTGCTTCTAATCAGGATGTAGAATTAATTCTCTACTAACAGCATAGCAAACCTCAGGATTTTATTTGCAAAGGCATCAGTCCTTTCCAGAATTTAATACAGACTGGTCTCTACACTTTTTTTTTTTCCTCTGCTTTATGAGAATGATTTTACCAGACAAATTTTTCATGGTAGTAGAGAAAGGAAGACCTTGCTGTTATGGGAAAAGGTCTGCTTTAAGGCCTAAAATATACTCCAGAAATTATTTTGAAAAGGGGAAAAATGAACAATCTTTTTTAGTTTGTTTTATATCCCCTAGAAGAAAGTTTTGAAGTTCCTGAGTTAAGTATCGACAACATTCTACCAACAAGTGTGTGTCGGCTTTTTCAAACAGCTGGCACATGAGCTATAGATTTTTGCAGGTTCACAAGCCCTGTGCTCACATTTCCAATAAAGGCTGCTGTCTAATATACAAAGCTAAATGCCCTAGGGACATTGAAGTGAACATATTTTTCTGCTGTTTTAAGCACACCAGCAGTCATCTGTAGAGTTTACGTGGCTTTGTTGTCAATACCTGCTGGTCACAGCTGGTGAGGAAGCAGTTTCCCTTATGATCTGCTTGCTAATTAAGCATGGCAGCAGCCATTCAGAGTGAAATTTTCAACAACCTGACACACAAAAGGAAAGACTCAGATGTATTCTCAGAAGACTTCGATCTTTACATCATTTGGATTCTGTAGTTACTGCAACTTAAAGATAATAGAAAATAGTATGCCAGATCAACTTGCAACTCTTCTGACAGACTATAACATACTGTATGTAGGATGGATGTTTAACCCTTATGTTCTACAACAGAATTCTTTAAAAGAAGAGAAGTTAAAAGGATTTGAAGCTATCACAATATAGGTCAAAAAAATCTGTAATATCTAATACTTCTCATTTTCTTCAGTGCTTCATAATCTACCCTTGTTGCCATTTTTCCATTATCATCATCCACCTGTACCTTATTGCTGTTGTACATTCCTTTAATTGCAAAAGGATTGCAGAGTTTTCAAATATGGTGCTCTCCTGCATGCAAGATATCATAGAAAGTATCAGCAAAGTTACTTCATTGCCCTATTTTAAATTCTTTGCTTTTTTGGCCTTCAAAAGCCCAGTTGCTCCTTTGCTAACAATTGCTTTATAGCATCTCATTTTTTCCTCATATTACTCCCCTTTTTGGCTGGTATCCATGTGTTGTCTCTTAGCCCCTGCTTAGATTATAAACTCTGGTAGGCAGAAGTCTTTGGTATTTGTACAGTCTCAGTGGTCCCAGACTTGAATTCCAAGACACACTGTCATACAGAAAAAAACAAACCAAAACACTAGTTTGAGATTTCTCTGTTTTGTTAAGCCCCTTGTGTGTAGGGCGGACACTGGAGTGACTGGTAACCAAGTCATACTACTAACTAAGAACAGGTTGTTTAATCTGAATAGGTAATGAACTAGAATACATCAGTGAAGGTCAGCTTTTTTTAAGAGAAATCTTCAGATGGCAAGGGTATTAGTAGAACTGTCAAAGATGACTGAAAGGCCTCTTCCCACTCAGAGCAAAAACTCACTCCACAAGGAAATGTATCACATCCAAGCATGTTTTTGACCATTTACAAACCATTCTCAAATGTTTTAAATAAAATTTAAAATAATTTGTGTCTACTTTGTGGTTGCAAGTTTTAAATTCTTGTCCATCCATACCTTCTAGTCATCTTCTCTAAAAATGGAAGTTTGACATAATTGAAAAAATAAAAAAAAATTAAATTGTACCTTTTGCAATTTTCAGGACAAAAATGCAATAGGAGATAATGGTTGGAAAGGCAATTGGCATTAAAAAGCTTAAAAAGTCTAGTATTTTATAAATCTGAAAGATAGACTACCACATTTCTGGTAATAGAGATTAGACCTGAAACATTAATCTTCTACCAACTCCTGAATTGCCTTATGTATCTTAGTAAGGAAACAAAAGGATCCAGAGCTTTTATTGGCAACAATGAGTCATGTTCCAAAAGGAGGGTGCTACTGGATGACAAGTCCATGCATGTAGAGCAGACCTCAATCCACAATAGCAAACTGTTTTTAAGAAGTAGCTGTGGTACATCTCTTCCCAGTATAAATAATCTTGACTTTGGTTTGGATATTGAGAGTGATGAGGTAGCACTCCTGTCTAGACTCTGGCTAGTACTATTAATGTCCACTCTGCTCAGCATAAGTTCTGTAATGTACTTCTGCTGGGAAAAATATTTGATAGTGTTATTGTAAAAGTGATTTTGAAGAAAATAATACTTTAAAAGCTGCATAGTTTTAATTTTGAAGCCTAAATAATTTTTTTCCATTACTGACAAATTGAAGATCCCCTGGATGGGTAAAAGAATAAAAAGGTTTCAAGAAAAAAATTCTATAAGATTTCATTTAAAGATTAGTATTCTTTCCCTGCCCTTCAGCCATTTTTAGATTTTTTTTTTTTTTTTAAGCTCCTTAATAGTAAATGAGGTTGAGCTACCAAGCTGTCTGGAGAGCACACACAGTAGAATTAAATAAAGAATCAAAATCCTGGCAAGTTAAAAATACATTAAAAAAGAAACCTACCAAAACTTTTTGATTAAAGTCTTGGAAGAGTTAGAAAGCCTTTAAATTTCAATTTGATGAAGCTGTTCTAAGAGCTCTCTCTGGTTCTGATAATTTTTTTTTGCACCTTTCTGCTGTAATTTTTTGGATTTTTTTAATACTTTGTCACTCCATTGTTATTTATGCTTTAAAATACACATCTTGATGGATTTTGGCTGCATCTATAGTAAAATAGTTTCTGCTGTGGAACACTTGCAGCATGCTCTATATAATTGCCTGTGTTGAGAGTCAATCTTCAAGTTTTCACCTGCCTGCAAGTAAAATGACTGGAAATGTTTGCAAACAATTTGCCTTGCTACTCCTATTTCCTAAAAATTTGCCACCTCATAGGTAAACAAGAGCAGAGAAATAATGTTTGGTTTGGTGAGAAGGAAATCCAGAAATTGTCTTTCAAGACTAAAGAAATCAAATTCAAATAAACTGTAAGAGGCTAAATAGTCCTTTAAGTGGCCTTCTTGAGGGCTACTTGTCAGAATCCTTCTGATACAAATTGGTGCTAGAAGCCTGAAACTCATCTTCACAGAATTCCTTCTATTGTAGTAAGACTCATATTAAACCCACTGAACATCACAGTAAAAGCAACAGCTTACAGAAATCTCTGGGATTTTCCTTATTCTGTAGCCTAGCTCTCAGAAATCAGTACAATTTTATCTGGCCAGATAAGAACAGAAAACCAGGGTCCCTTTAAGACGTGTATCATTAATCTCCCCTTCTCCCATTAAGCATTTCCTCCTCTAGTGATCTGGGGATTCCATAATGATTATCAGGAGATGAAGGTAAAGCAAACAAACCTATTGTCTCCATGCATTTAGGACAGTGAGTTTCTCTGCCAGGACATGTGAGAGGGAAGGAGCAACCTGCAAAAACAGGATGGTATCAGCTTCATTCCTCTTGGGTTTTAATCATGGCTGCTCTGACTGTTATTAAGCCCTTATCAAATAGCAGTATTTATATTTTTATTTTTAGTGAGCATTTGTAATAAATGGTAAAGTTCAAATTACAAGAGTTTCTAGTAAAAGGTGATTCCTGTTCAGTTATATATAGCACATGTAAAACATCATGTCACATACAGTTAATTAGTTTCTGAAGTGCAACATGATTAATCAAGATCAAATGTCATGAACAATTATAAAAATGCCATTTTCTGTCCAAGAATTATTTATCTAACTTTATGCCAAATTTTTGGTTTCCAGTGAGTACTTCTTAAATCAGCATACTTTGTTGACCTTGCTGAAACATATGTTGATACAGGTAAATATAAAAATGACACAAAAAAACAAAAAATAGAAGAAGCTAATGCCCACAAACCAAAGTATTCTGGCCACATCCCACTGAGATATCTAAAGATCCACTCGACACCACAGAAAAAAGTAGCACAGGAAATGCTACAGCAAGCAGTGCTGTCCGACAGTAGCCTCACACAGGAAATCCAACACCTTTTTATGAGGCTGTAAGAAGTAGATAATGTTTTGCATACAGATAGTTTCACCCTGAGTAAGAACTTTCTGGCACAGAAAAAAATCTAGAAAGAACAGATGGCTGCAGGAACATAGTAAAATAAAACAAAAACACAAAACCAAACAAAAAGCCCTCCCAAAACCCCACAATCCCCCCCCCCCAAACCCCACAAAAAACAAGAAACATATCGAA
>NW_009953651.1:2184306-2201205 GCF_000747805.2 Chaetura pelagica | reverse complement strand
CTTTAAGAAGTTTAGATTATTTAAACCCCATAAGATTAAACACAAAATCTAAGGTACTAAGCACTTTATTCATAAAGAAGTGCCAGGTCAACATAGCCTAACTTGGACACTGCTAAATAGGTACTACAGGTGTTCTCAGATATTCAGGAACTGAGCAATATTAAACAGAAAAGGTCTTTAACATAGAATTCATCAAGCACAGTCTGGCTGTAAGTCTTACCTTGTTCTTTATCTGCCCTGAAGACAGGACATTGCTGGTATTTGTTTACCTGTGGAACATTTCTACAACATTTACAATAAGCAAATGAATCAATCAACAAATAACAATACTGCTGCGTAAAAAACCAAGCAGTATTCATAATATGAATAAAAGCTCTTAAATATATATATATAAATAAAATTATTCATTTCCAGTTATTCAAGAGGTGTTTGTCCATAGCTCTCAGTGTTATTTCTGGAGAGAGCATGGGGTTACACCTCCAGTCCACATCTGGGCTTGCTGAAAGCTGACATTTACTAGCATAAGATATAGTTTATAAACAAAACAGCCCCCTGGAAGCTAATGTAAGAGCTACAATCATAGCTACATTAGCAGATATACATGAAGTTGCCATGTGTGCTCACATCAGACTGCAAAGAGCACCAGCAATATTAATGCATTTTACATTAGAGCTACTACACCTGTGTGAATTCAGGAGTGCAAGCACAGGAAGTCTTCTCCTCCCTTGAGGAAGCAAACCATTTACATCTTGATAATCTATATACAAAACTTAACTACTTCTGTGGCCTATGTTAGGACACAGGGATTTACTTGATATGACCTCAGTTGAAGATGAAATGAAGTGTGGCTGTCCATGGATACTGTGAATATTTTCCCTGAAAACTGACCCATTTGTGAATACAGCATGGAAAATTCATCAAATGTCAAGACATTTGAGCAGACAGATAAGCTTAAGGAAAGAAGATGTAAATTCAAGTGTGAAGTTAAGTCTGGCTTGAATCTCATATTTGTATTTAAATGTGTGTAGATTCTTTTTTTGCAGTTTAATAATGAATTGTTTCATATGCAGTCTGATCATGAAGGTTATCCTTAGTATTCTTGATTAAAACAATATTTTAATGAAGTTTTAAGAATATCAATTTACTTCTAGTCTTTGGTGCTTTTAGAAACAATAATAAAGCAGCAAGAATTTCAGAAAACAACTGCTAATATTTAATTTTAATCAGAGATCAAAGTTATGAGAAATGGTAAAAACCACCAGAAGTTTCAAAGAACAGCTGAAAAGCCTTCACATCTGACTAATTAGAAGTATAGTAATCCATAATTCTAACAATGTACGGTATGGATAACTCCCATTTGGGTCACCTGACACAGCCTCTCCTCCCCATAGGCACAACTGCTCCCCCTACTGTCACTGCCACAGCCCAGCAGCTGCTGGGAGTTGTCTCAGAACTTCTCAGGTCAGTAGACCCAGGAGCAATTTTTATTCTGGTCTGCTTAAATCAGGATGATGATAATAATAACAATAATAACAAAACAAGAATAGTTTTCAGTTATATGATGACTCAGAATACAATTTTCCAATTGGAACAATAGGAACTGTTTGGAGAAATAACCCACAAGTTTACTACAATACTTAGAGTTACTGAAATAATTAGACCTACTGCATTCACAGAAGGAAACAAGAACATCAAGAGCTTTTATTCTCATTTCAACAGATATATGCTCCTGAATAAAAGGCAATTAATTAACAACATATGGTTAAACAAATTGATTACTTTCAGCAGTATTTTAGCTATTGTTCAGTTGTCTTCCATTAACCTACATTTAATCTCTTTATCGTAATATAAAATCTATATGAGATCGTTTGAGTTTCTGTCAAAATAATTAAGAAGACCAAATCTAAACCCAAAAACCTCCCACTCCAGGCCTCCCTCACAGTAAGAAACTGTTTTCTTTTGTTCAGATAGAATTCATGCGTTTTAGTTTATGCCCATTGTCTCTTATTCTGCTACTGCACACAACTGAGAAGAGTATGTGTTGATTTTCTTTGCACTCTACAATCAGATATTTTTAAACACTGGTAAGGTCTCCTTGAGCCTTCCCTTCAAGCGCCTGCATCTATGATAGACATGTAGCATGAACTGCCTCAATACCTTTTTGGGATCAGAACCACAAAAAAGAAGCCAATCTTCTAAGTGAGGCAGAGTACGCAAACATCTGCTACTATCAACAACAAAGGAGCTTGCCTACAAGGGGGTCAACACAGCAGTGGAGCCAAGCTCTTCAGAGTTTTTCCTAGAGTGAGGACACAGTTCAATTGATGTAAGCTGAAACATGAGACATTCTGACTGGGTATGAGGAAAAGCTTTTTTACTATGAGGACAGTCAGGCATTGGAACAGGTTGCCTAAGTGTGAAAAATAGTGACCCCACATTTCTTCAGGAAATAATTAAAACTTAATATACCCTTAAATGCTAGCATGCTTTTACAATTTCCCTCCTTGTCCACTTACACAACTACTCTCAACTACTGTGATTGTGTTCAAGAATCACACTAAATGACTGGAACAGTTTCTGCTTTTTACTCTAAAGCTGCAAACAATGAAAACTATGACCACTCATCTGTGACACTTCTGTTACATGGAATTTTTCCTTTGTTAGCTTTCCAAAGAGATATTTTTTCCTTTAGTAAGATCACAGTCTTACTGTCAATAAAATAAAAGAAAACATACAATAACCGAATAGAGGTATTTTCCAGATAGCCAAGAAATACCAAATATAATCCTCTGTTGTGCTACACTAATTGTTTACTCTTACTTCAATCTTTCTGACAAATATAAAATATAGTATATATGCATAAATTATATGTAAAACCCTAAAAATAAATGTTTCTATTTAAGAATTAGAAAGGCAGGTTGATGTTTAGGGCATGCAGGCTGTCTTCCACAAAAACACATTCACCATGGTTGAGAAAGAAACAAAAAAAAAGCCACCAAAAAACCCCCCACAAACAAAAAAACAACCAAAGAAACACAAAAACAGAGAGAGGGACAAAGGGAACTGCTGCTTTACGTAAAAGCAAATAGCAAGAATTTCAAGCGGAGCAGATGTTATTTCCTTACACTAGCCTCAGAAATGACTGAACACAGAATTCATGTAAGGCAACCATAAATGAAGAGCAGGGAAAAAGATGAGTGTCTGCCAGAGCCAAACCTCATCATTTTCTAATGTTAAAGAACTCATTACGAGGAGCATGCAAGATTAACTTCACAAGGTTTAGGTGTATCAGATTTATAAGGCCACAATTTGAATTGCTCCTCTACACCATGGACATTTTACAACTTCTTTTCTTCATCCTACACCATCCTCAAAGTAAGACAGTCAGGCTAGGCAGGCAGCATATATTTAAACTAGAATTGGGCCAGGGTTGTGGGACTAAAACTTTGGCTTAAGCTCAGTCCTTTTCCTGACTTCTAATGCTGGTTCAACATCAACACTGTAGCAATATCACATTCTTACAGCATCTGTATTTTTCTTCAGGAATTGGTTATCACTACTAGAAACTGTTAATTTCTAAACTCAGCTATCTTCTGACACATGGCTGCAGATGGATTTCAGACACCAATTATATGGATGATAAAACATTAGCTTTCCACAACAAGGCTCTACATTTGAGCCCTTCCACACACAGCTGCTGGCCAATTGTTGATTATTCACAGCAGAAAGCTCAGCTTTTTCACTGACAGCCCCATGTTTTTGATTCATCAATAAAGTATTTTTATCCTGTGTTTTCACTGGGAGATAATGTGAATCTATGACTCGAGCACACAAAGTAACTATTCTCAGACAAAGGCACACAGCACACCTTAATTTGCCATATAGGCTCTGAGGTTACATCACTCTAAGAAAGTTCAGAAATATTAAATCAAATGAAATCTAAAATACATTGATCCATGTGTACACATATTTCTTAAGAAGTAAAATGGCCATTCAGTGAAATACAACAAATGGAGAAAAGGAAGAAGTGTTATTTATCTATTGACTTAATGTGATTTAAACAAAAATGTTTAGTTGGCTTTAACTTAGAATGCTCCCATGTACATAAAACTTTACAAACTTCTATGACTTCAACCTATTTGTGTATACAACTAGGGTTTTAAATTATTTTTTTCCCCATATACACTACAGCTGTACTGCAATAGTGCTTTATACACCAGGCATTCTTCTAACAGGTCCTTCTATCCCTCTGCTGCTCAGCACGCTCTGAGATTTTTCTATTCAGTAGGTATCCTCCATTTTAATCTTGCTTCAGAGTAATATTACATATCTGTATTTAACTACATCTGACACTTATTAGCCTGGATACTTAATCTAAGTTCATTTGTACAAAATGTGACTGTATGGTTTCTCTCAATTTAGCATAAGTTGAAAAACTGGAAGCCTTTCTTTTAATACCACAGTACAGATATCACCTAAAAGTAATTTAGTTTCCCTTTGCCAGCTCCCTAAAACCTTCTTAAACTGCAAAATTAAATTTCAAATATTGCTTTTCCTCTGCTGTGGTCCTTTTCAAAATTTGATACACCATGGGCTTTTAAAAAAAATATTTGACTTGTTTAAGTATTAATTGAATATATGGAGTGTAACTATTTCACTTTTCAAGCACTAATTAACTAACCCAAGATGAAAGATGAAATTGTATCTGAGGCAACTGCCCTTAAAGACAGGGAGATTGGAGGTGCAATCCACTTCTTCAGGGGATATGGGCACTATGGCTCTACCCTCCACTTCATTAATATTTAAAATAATAAAACAGCTACACTGTAAAGATCCAAAGCCAACACTCTACAACAAAACATTCTATCAACTAACAGTGTGGACACTTTCCCAGCAGGCAGAAGTCATGGATTCAAAAGCATGCAGGAGACAACCCAGGTTTCAAATCCTGAGTGAGTCCTATGCTTGCATATGTTGTCATACTAAATTATATACTCATTGTCATAGCCACTAGCTACAACACAGAAGTGAATGACAATATACTGAAGATCCCTTCAGAAAAAATGGACTACAGGCATCTACGTGTTTTGGCAACCAGTTATTTCCAATTTTTTTTTTACTTTAAGAAGTGACAAAAATGTCCCAGATCCAAAGTTAATTTGCATCTAAAGCTAGTCAGCCAAAGATCTGTTCACCAAGAAGTACAATGTTATCCTCTACAGGCAGTTTCTGCTGCATCATAATAAAGACAAGTTTCTCAACATTAAATAGAAAAAAAAAAAAAACCACAACAATTTCCCAGTGCAACGTCTAAGCAAAATGTGTCAAGCAAAACTCCTACTCTGCCCAACTTACTGCAATCCAAACACCAGGTTTCGAGCACCCAAGCCACTGAATTATTGATTTTGTCAAAATACAGGAGAGCAGGTAGTTTTGACAAACTGGTGTCATCTACAGAGAAACATTTCAGAAGAAAATTTCTTCCCTAGCAGCAGTAATCAAAACCTGCATTTCAACAGGGTTTGAGGTTTCATTTCAGAAATAAAACCAAATCCAGGAGACTGGAAGATGCTGAAGAATGACAAACAGAAAGTAAAAACAGAACTGAAAAGCAAGTGTGAGGAAAATAAATAACTAAAACTAAAGCAAACAAGCAACTCTTGCCTCCAAAAAACCAAACAACAAACAAACAAAAACAAAACAAACAAAAAAAAACACTACCAAAAATGCCCAGAGAAACTAGAAAAATAAAGCGTAACTACGGTTCAAGAGAACCACAGACTTAAGGGAAAAAAAAACAAACCACATAAAAGGAAGTCTGCAGTAGTTATGGATTATGCTTAACAACAGACAACAGGAAACAGACAAACGAACAAGAAACTAAACTACTAAACTGTAATCCAAAAGAAAATATTACTGAATTACACTGAATGTTCCTTCCTCTTCAACTCAGAATAAATCATACTCTAAAAAAAATAGCTGCATTATATACTAATGTAAGAAAGAAAAACTTTATCACCAACAAAGAGGAGGATGGGACCTTGTTCTGCTGTACTTGTCTGAATGGCACTGAAAGGGTCTTAAAAAGGATTGTCTCATTATTTTGGGGGAAAACTACTTATAGTCCTTTCTATCTTGCTCAGCCTTCCTAAACATCAGATAAAAAGGGACCAATTTCTAAAACTTCAAACAGGCAAAATGTTTTCCTTATGACCTTACAAATCACACTGCAATATTTAATATTAACTTTTCAGAGCTGTCTCACATTATACTGGAATGTATTAAAGCTAAATAAGTGTTTACCTAGCATCAAAATTAGAATCAGTTAGACATTAAGAGGTAAAGATAGAGGTACTTTATTCTTGGATACTTAACTAACTGGAAGGTAGATTTAATGTTCTGAGAAATTCTGAAGTTTCAGTAGCACAATAAATTGTTCCACTTCAGAAGCAACATTTTTTAGATCATTTGGAGAAGGGGACAGAAGCTTTCTCAAGCTATTTGTTAAAATAAAGAGATTTTCCATTCATTCAGGTGAAATGAACTCCCCTAGCTATATAGATTTCCTGCTGCCAGCATGGTAAACTCTGCCTTACAGCTGGGATTCCTGGGAACTGTAGTTCCCTTAAAGTAGGAAAGAAAGTAATTCTATGAGACTGAATTAATATTCCTCAAGAAATACTAAGCTGAGTAGTCTGTCAACAAATGACATTCCCTCCAGAAGTCTCTGGCCAACTCTACACTGATACCTAAAATTCCTTCAAGCCTTATGTAAGTGCAGCTTTAACTGGTAAAACAAGCTCACCTCAATTACACACTGCAGTAGGTTTAAACCACTGTACATGGAGCACACTGTTCAGTGAATACCCATATTGAACATTTTTCCTTCAACAGCTATAAACCCAAAACTTCTCAGTCTTTCCCAAAGCTTCCTATATAACAACTCATGTAACTGTGTATGCTTTGGTTGTTCCATCTGTTTTAAAAAATAAAATTATAATAAGATGATAAAAATAAACCTCATAATAATCTTACTATCCTCATTAAACTCTACGCATGAAAAATTGTAATGTATCTGTTGCTGTTATTAAGAGTTCACAGTGAACAAATTTCATGGGATCAGGATCAACAGCACATGACTGCACAGGCAGAGACTGTGTAAAAATACCAATGCACATGTAATAAGTCATATGCAGAGAAAATTGGTATTGTTGGGTTCAGAATTTAAAAAAATTACTCTGCAATCCTAATCTTGCTCTGAACCTTTTTGGCAAGGAATCTTTAAGAGAGAAACACAAAATCATCTCCATCAAAACAAATACTTGCAATTTAAATCTAGACAGTTATTTCCTTCCTCATACACATATATATACACAAGAGATTATTTCCTTTTAATAAATGAGAATATCCTAGGATCACAAAAAGTAAATTAGAAACAGCAGAGCAGCTCGTATTTTTTTATCTATGGTATAAAGTAATATAGTCAGCTTAAACAGGAATAGCGTGTTGAAACTTGCATAGTATTATTCTACAATTGGCTAAAAAGTTAATTGCCTTAATCAGTTTATATGATATTATCATATTTTTCTTTAAATTAAATTTTACACACTGAGTATCAAAGTGTTTACAGAACCAAACCAAACCAAACCAAAACGCTTTAACAGCATTTCCTTCCAGTGCAAGCTAGCACAAATTTAAATATCTCCCAGTGGGCAATATAGAGCTATGTTCAATGCTGGATGCTTCTATTGGCTTCTGTTTGATTAAAGGAAACTGCTTCATTACAGAAGCAAAGTCGAACAAATTCCTTGGAGTATTAAAGCACAATATTCTGCGCATTTGAGCACACAAGGATTCAAAACAAAAGATATACAATGCTCTTTTCTGAATATCTGATAACCTGACTTTGAGGAATGACTGTTTAGTGAAGATTTATGTTATTTCCATTTTCTAAAACTCCATATGTAGTTATCATTAAAGTACTCTTTTCAAGATTAATTTAGTTTTGAAATTTCAGTTTTTCACTGGCATTATTTATGCTATCAGAATAGAGGAGATACAGTACAAGCATAAAAAGGCAGCCACCAAACATTCAAATTAACATCTTAAACTTCCATAATTTTGCTGAGGGGATATTAAAAAAAAAAAAAAAAAAAAAAAAAAAAAAAGTGAAAAATCAAAAGCATTAAGCTCTCTAACCTGCTAAAGAGGCCTAATCTCTCAGGATTTTTTTGCAGTGTGCAGGCACAAATCTTACTTTAGGATCCAGAAAGTTGGAGCAAACAGAAGAATGCAGTAGAGTATAAAAATAACAAGCCTTTTCTTTTTCTTTATTCTCCAGTGCACATGTCAGATTTTGAATTTAGAAAACCCTAGAAGCACAAAAAGGTCTACACTTTGAAAGGCTATTTTTAAGGCAAGGGAAAAGTATCACAGCCAGAAAATCAGTGATGCACAGGTTACTAAAAATACTGGAAGACTCGACATTCAATAGTATAGAACAAAACTAAAGCTGTAAAATCAAATTCTGTACATTAAGTAAACAGATCAAAAAAAACCCAAACAACAATAAAACACCATCAAACTAAATTGAGCTATTTATTTACAGAATAAACTAGAGGTAGCATGTGGTACAAAGGAAGCAAAATCAGATGATTCTGAGAGTGACAGAACATAAATTTTGGGGATTAGATCTAAAAGATATCCACCTCCTGCAACCTACAAAACAAAACAAACAAACAAAAAAAATAATTCTTTTGTGCTTGTTTTCATACTGCATCTTAGGAATCTATCACTAAAAAGTGTCAAAGTTGACAATTGTAAATTATTTTCTATCTTAAACTTGACAGTACATTCCTTTATAAATTTTACAATGGGAAACCCAGCCACGTGGGAATTACTGTGAGGTAAATCAGGAAGATGCTCAAGAATCTGGCTGTTACAAGACATGAACTTGTTTATCCTGAGAATTATCTGTGTTGTCTTCATATATGACAGGGTCACAAGATAAAATGTTTCACTACAATATCTGCATAAGTCTTATGTAAAAAAAAAAAACCAACACAAAACAAACAACAACAACCTAGAAACAATAAATAACAATCTCTGAAATTTTGTCTAACTACTGTTTGCACAGCTTGACTGCCTTTCATTCAATAAGGTCTGTTTACTGTATAAAATGAACAGAACAGCTCAGTTGAGTAATAAGGTATTTTTATGGCTATAATTTTAACTAGTTAAGCCAAGGAAACAGATGACAGCTACCTTCTTTTTAATCTTACTGTTGAAGTAAAGCTGTAAACCTTCTCCTTCCAGAAATAATCCTCAATCTGATTGCTGTCAAATGATTGCTGGAGGGAAAGGCTGTCAACCAAAGAGGGTGGAGACAAGAAAGACAAGTTTCCTCTTTCCATAGGTAATCTCTTTCCACAAAAATACATAAATTAATAAAAGCTAAATCTGCCATAATCTTTGTAAATGAAAGCTCTATTCTGTATGAACCTTTACAAACTAGTTCTGTATAGTAGCCAACACATTAATTCAGTAAAAACTACATCTGGCTAGACTCCATTATCAAAGAGATACGATGCTATTCAAGTGTTCAGAATGAAACTCTGTATCTTTGTTCCTTAAAAAAGAAAACACATCTTGTAAGAGCAGACTTTTTGTATCGAAGTATATGGTATGCCCTTTATATGCTGATATAAACTTGTATCAAAATTCAAACTCCTAGCAGATTTCTAGGTCTAAAATATATGGACCCCATACTGTTCATTTTTAGAAAATCACCTACCCATTTCAGAGGGTGTAATGAAGAGAGTTTTGTACCTTGTAAACACTATATAAATGCTAAAATATGACATGGACAGAAGTTGCTCAGTTTCTGTCCATTCCAAACTAAAAAGTTACACATAGCATTTGGATTACTTTAATTCACTCATATCTAGAAAGCAGTATGACTATTAACTGAAACTTTGTCATTTATGAGTACAGTCTATATCCCTATTATCTTGCTTTTGGGCTTTCAGATTTTTTTTAGATATCCACTAAGCTGTCATTGTCAATAAATAAACACATTTTCTATAATTGATCTCTGCAAAACAAAAGTAAAGTCTTCTGTTTGCAGTTTATACAATGTTTAATTAGGCATCTTTTTTCTGTTTAAACCTTTTTTAGACAACAAAAAAGTAAGACTACTTGCAGACTCTTCCAGCCTTCTGCTGGCAAAGCTAGTTAGTGTGGAATAGCAAAAAAATTGTGGAATACTAATGCAATTCTTCTCAAGTTTGTTTGCTTGTTTGTTTTCCATCTGAAGCAAGCATATATTTAAAAGCCCTTTAATTTTACCAACATAAGACACACAATTGCTTCAGCTGAATGAAAGGCCATACAGGCTTCATGAACTTCAGCAACAGCCTGATTAATTCACCCCCATTTCACAATCAATTTCAAGACCACTCATTTAAAAATCCCCATAACTATATCAATCCCAGAGGGTCCCTCTCTCTTAAAAATGTGGAGGAAATCAATTAATGCAAAAAGATGCATTGTCTATGTGACATATAAAATAATAGTATCTTCCCTGTCTCGAACACATGGTATGGGCAATTCACAATCATATGCTAAAACATACACAAAAGGACAACTGTCAATTAGTATGTGTGTGTACACAAGTAAGGATGGTGAAAAGACTTATCTGTTAATTAGCCTGGCCCCACAACACTAGAAATCTACAGAAGTGAGGTGAAAAGAAAATTGGTGGAACTGTGGGCTCCGAGGATTGTGATCAGTGCCACATATTTCAGCTGGAGTCCAGTTACTAGTGGTGCACTCCAAAGGGTTGATCTTGGGGCCAATGCTGTTCAACATTTTCATTAATTAGCTAAATAATGGGACTGAGTGTGCCCTCAGCAAGTTGGCAGACCATTCAAAATTAGGAGTACTTGTGCTGCAATTCAAAGGGACCTCAACAAACTGAAGAAATGAAATTCAGCAAAAGGAAATGCATATTCATCATCCAGAGAGGAATAACCCCATGTGCTAGTAAAAAGCTAGGGACCAACTCAATGGAAAGCAACTGGGCAGAAAAGAATGGGGGTAGGCAGTTCTGGTAGACAAGAAGTTGAACATAAACCAGCACAGTGCCCTTGTGGCAATGAAGGCTAACATTCTCCTGAGCTGCACTAGAAAAAGAACTGCCAGCAGGCTGGAGAGGTGATCCTTCCCTTCAGCACCAGTGAAGGCACATGTGGAGTAGTGTGTCCACTTCTGGACTCCCCAGTACAAGAAAGACATGGACATTGTGGATGCATCCATTGAAGGGTTAGAGAGATGATGCGGTGATTGGAGTATTTGTCATATGAAGACAGTCTGGGAGAGCTGGAGTTGTTCAGCCTGGAGAAGGCTCAGGAAGGATCTTATCAGTATGTTTAAATACATAATGGGAGGGAGAACAGCAGACAGACAAATTCTTCTTGGTAACATCCAGTGGTGAAAGGACAAGAGGGAGAAGTTATGAACAGAAATTCAAGAAATTCCATTTGAACCCAAACCCAAATATTTTTCATGTGAGAGTTGTCCAACACTGAAACAGGCTGCGTAACAAGGCTCTAAAGTATCCATCCTTGGAGATACTCAAAACACAACTGGAGACAGCCCTCGGCAACATGCTTTTTGTGACCCTGTTTTGAGCAGGAGGATTGGACTAAATGATCTCCAGAAGTCCACCTCATCATCTTCAGTTCTGTGTTTCTGTGGCTATGTATGCATCTTTTGTGTAAGCAGCTCCATTACATATAAAAAAGCATACTATTGCTATTTAGCATGATAATGATAGCTAATATCCTAGCCTGAATTTTCAAAGTATGACTTGCATGATATACTACACTTTCTTATCGACAATTAAAAATTTTAAATGTAAAGTTAGAGTAATACTACACCAAATTTCCATGGAAATCCTGTTGCAATTTGAGGATTAAGCAAAACCAAAACTAGTGAAGGGCTTAAAAACACAGTTGCTATGTCAAAATGCAAGAAAAATAAGATTAATTCAAAAGACAATTTTTAAAAAAATTAAACATTTAAATAATATTGTTTTTTTTCAAAACCATAGTAACTTAATTAAGGAAATGTACCCATATTCTTATTTCAGCTGAAATTATTAAAGTCATTGCAGCACATATTTCCCTTTAGTAGCTTTTCCACTTCACATTTCAGTTGGAAATATCTATGTCTTTAATAACCTCTCTTCTCTAGGCTTAAAAACTTCCTGTTATATTTGTTAGTTTTAACCAAGGGGACATAAATGTGTTTTTTTCCTTGTAGAAATTTCTTCAATATTTGAACTGAACAGATTCTTACATTAATAATTAGAAAAACCAAACTAAATATGCATGAAAGGGTAATGGCTTTTTGAGGATACAGGTGGAGGTGTAGTCCTGCAGCAACAATAGCAGAAGATTCTGGTCTGTTCCATAGTTTCCATTCAAAACTTTGCAGGCAAAAGAAAGGCTGATAACTGTCTGGTTATCTGGTAACTGTCAGTTTTTTTCACAGAAACCAGTAGAAATGAGCACTGGATTGAAAATATGAACCTGGTCTACAGAGAAAATACAGACATGCCAGGAAAAAATAATAATAATAATAATAAAATAATTGCTGGAGAGATTCTTTACTTTTGAGCTCAAGGAAGCTTGAAAGTAAAATTGAGAAAAAGGCTTCAAAGCCCTGTCAACAGCAAGACAATTTTCTTCTGTGAAGCCACATCAACTAACTGTTGTCCTAAAGTACTATGTAGAGAATTACAGTATATTTTAAATATTTTAACAAATTAACTCTTTACAAACATAGGTCAGTCTGTTATTTAACAGAATAACGTAATTAAATTTAAAATTATGCAGTCACAATTACTACTTTCCAATTCTATAGTGCATTTTCAGTACTAATTCAGTGACTCAATTTTCAGGCGTTCCCCAGGTCATAATGAAAATCCCACTATATTCTGTCTCTATCCTGTGTTTTTGTTCAGTCTCAATAAAACACCATCTGATTAGAATTGCCACAGGATTATAAATAATATCATTTCTGTGATTACATAGTGTCTTGTAATTTTGAGACCAAGACGAAAAGAGGAATCATGCACTCTTGTCTAGTTCACTGCAAGAAGAATAAGCCAACCTGGTATAGCTGTAAAATAAACTTCATCTTCACAAATATCTGATAATGTATTTTCAGTAGACCAAGTGGAGCATTGGCACTATTATTCAAGACTTTGAGGAAACACTTCAGTTACAAGGTATTTGATGCAGGTGAGGTATGATCACAATTCAGGAGAATCAAATGAATAGGCTCTATATCTTCCTATTTATTCTGTTTTACTGGACAGACTAAAAGGTGCTTGATCTGCTTGTTTGATCCTAACACATAAAAGCTAAGGAATGCACATGATTAATGTTTGTAGTTTATCAAGGGGTATGATCTAAGGAAGGAGCTGTTTTTAAATAACAATATTGAGATATTAAAAATTAGGAATAGAGGAATTTATTTGGGCTGGAAGTTCAAAGAAATTTCTAAGCATTAGGAGAGAGGATTTGAAACATCTTTCCAAAAAGAGCAACAACTAGCTTTAAGGTAGACTATGGCAACTTTATAACCAGGATTAGATAAACTGGTTGCCTAACTCAGAAAGGCCTTCTCATCAGTCCTGAGTTACTATGGTGAAGAACCACTCCCTTTTCTATTCCTCTCCTTCCTGGTCTTTTTGTTCCCCCTATGCCCATTGAAGTTCAGCTGGGGCTACGAGAGCACTACACAAAGTTTTTTTATCTTTAAGAGAAAACAGTCTTAAGACTTAAACCCCTGCTCCTCTAGTTTACATGTGTTTATAGAATATTGCATCAAAGCAGATGACTAGAAGTTGTCCTTGAGATCAAAAGATTTAATCAGCAACTAAACAGAGAAGTGCATTGCAAACATACTGAAATGACATTGCCTCTCTAGGTCATCATTAAATATTTGTCCTCCTTGCCAGTTTAATAGACTCCTGCTTACTATATAAACAGCCAAAAAAGGAATGTGGCTGTGCTCTCTGCATATATGCCTCAAATGCTGGCAGTATCCTTTCGACATTTATGTTGCTATCTAAAAACTTCACGTAAGCTTCTGTTCAGACATACAGCATTCTGCACCCCTCATAACGTACTACTTTTATGTTAATCAGTGAACAACCTGTTGAAAAGTTTTCTTAACGAAATGTGTAACTCAAAAAGAGCTATAGAAAACAGAGGGGGCATGTTCATATGACTACAGATATGAACCAGTCACCACGTAGCTATTTGTATAGCATTAAAAGAACATGAAGCAAATTTGCAGTTGTCTAACTCCATTCAGCTCCTTTCAAATTTATGTCCATCAAGAGACATGCAGCACTACGTTTTTTTTGACACAAAACCTCAACCTGTTGCAAATGTTAAAAATGAAGGTGGGTCTGTCATTCACTGAAATCATCAAATCCGCATCCATTATGTCAAACACAGTCAAGTAGTTATCTTATGCACAATAAAGTCTAGTAACTGTAAGCAGATTTCCCTACATCCTTCTGGCTGATTTTTTCTTTTTAGATTGGAAGAGAAGCAAATGTTTTTCCAATGTATTTTGATCAACACCTTGGCAGCTGCACATAAATTTCATTTTAAAATGTACACTGGACTGCAACATAAGCAATGATAGAAATTGTTCAAACCCCTAATTCTTCCTTCCATGTTATCCACATATAATGTACCTAGCCAAAGCACTGGGCAGAACAATGCTGGTTACACAGAAAAAGTATTTCTATTAAAGAGTTATCTCAAACCAATAAATGTTCACCACAGAACACCTTGATGACTTCAGGGACTGTTGTTCGTGATAGCATTTCCAGTTAGAGACAGAAGAATAAGAGAAGAAAACAAATTGCTCTCTTGTTCCAAGTTAAAATGTGAAGTCTATCTTTATTGACTGTCACTTGACCCCTACCATCAGTTTTTCTGTGATAAACCAAATCCCCAACAACAGACTGTCTTTTAAGTGGTTTGTTATAGACCAAGATTTCCACCTTAATTGACATAAACTTCTGTATATTAGAGTATGATTTAGTTCAACAATGACATGCAGTATTGAATTTGGCAGTAAGACTCAATTTAAAAGTGTTTCTTCCCCTAGTCTCCTTTAAAATGTTGGTCTTTTTATTTCTAGCTTGTGCTTATTTTTGGCTCCCTTATTTTGTTGCTGTAGAACAGTGATACAAAAACTACTGTATACACACCTTGTTTTCAAAGTAAGCATATTGATTGGTTAGCCTAGCTCACATGTTCTTGCTAACCTCATATATTTTCTGGGTTGTTATTATTAGGGTTTTTTACTAGCAGTTTATTTCATTAGTATAGCCTTCTTTTGCCACAAACATACACACACTTTTACAATAAGCTCACAACTTAAGAAACTTGCTGAAGAACACAAACTCCTCAATGCTCTCTTCCTGATGACATGACCAAATCCAATGTACAGCCTACATCTATAACATACAACATCCTTTTAATCCAAAAGCAACTTTTTAAAATGTAACTGGAATGAAATAACTTATTATTTGTCTTTTACAGAATTATCAAAAATATGTTAGGCCACTAAAGCAATTAACCCCAGTCTAAATTAGTTCCATCTGAAATGACAAAACCTCAGTATAGTTTTGCCAGCTAGTGGCAAGATATATTTGACTAGTTAGTAAAATATATGAAAATTCACAGATGCCATAAAATTAAATTATTCGTAATTTCTGCAATATGAAAACTTGACCTTATCAGCCCCCAAACCTTATTTCCTCTTTTATTAATAAATACCTGCCACAGGAATAAATATCCCTAGTCACAAACATCTTACTCAACAGTAGTTCTCCCCCAGTTCAGCTCATTTAACAAGCAAATGTCAAGAACTATCACAGTATTGCCTTAGAGGCAGTAAGTGAAATTCATGAAACTAGCTTATCATATTTTCAAAGTTCTTTTTCAAATGTTGGAAGTAATCAAAGCAGACAGCACACAGATTTTAGTTGCTGCATTTAAGGAAGTCAGCCTTTCCAGTGGCATTTGTGGTGTCCCTAGTCCAAGTTTTCTCCATTCAGTATCTCAGAAAAGATGCTTTATCTACAGACTAAAAACTGCAAGTAAAATTTAACAGCCTGGTTTTTCTCAGTTTTTCCGTGTATAACAAAAATGATCAGATGTATGTAATTCTAAATCATCATCCTATACTGTCAGCCACTTCCAACTCTGCAAGAGATTTCAGGCTAGACTGTGTAAATCACTACTCCATGCTCTAACAGCACTTTCTATTTAATCAGGAGAGAAGAAAAATCCCCTCTAGAATTACAATAAAAAAACTACAGTTTAGTTTTAAATGAAATGAGGTAGTTTATATCTGACCTGAGTTTCAGTCTTTTCCTAGTGGGAAATATAAATTCGGCGTTTGGATACATAATCCTACAAGCTCTCAGAAGCCGACTCCGCCGCGAACACTTCACATGATTTACAGCTCTCCTCCAGATCCAGATGACAAGTCTCGGCGGAGCAGGTGCAACGGGGTATTTTTTTCCCTTCCTTCCTTCCTCCTTCCGCGATCATTCCCTCGTATGTCAATTAATTAGCAAGTCTTCATCACTCTCGCGTAAGGGGGGGGGAAGATGAAGCTAATGGATTATCAGGGTTTGATCTCTGGGGCGGAGGGAGGGGGCTCGCTGGTGCTGCTGCTGAAGCCACGACGTTTTTGACAGCGTCAGCGGCGGTGACAGCGGATCCCGCACAGTTATGCCAACAGAGCAATTTTTAAACCACGGGCAGGGCTTGGGGGAGACCTCGGGAACGTGAGGCG
>NW_009953651.1:2166419-2183706 GCF_000747805.2 Chaetura pelagica | reverse complement strand
GTGTTCCCCAGTTCAGCTGGACGCAGCCCGGGGCCGGGAGGTGCAGCCCGGGGCCGGGAGGTGCAGCCCGGGGCCGGGAGGTGCAGCCCGGGGCCGGGAGGTGCTCCCCTCGCTTCTCGCTCCAGCCCCGAGCTGCCCGCTGCCGAGGGGATGATCCGGGCCGTGCAAGAGCCCTGATGGCAGAAAGGCCGCTGAGCATCCGTGTGGCCGTGACAGCATTAGAAGGACAGGGCTTATTTGCACAAAAATCTCAGCCTTGTTAATAACAACTGCTCGGCTACTTGCCAGTTCGGGGCTGCCCACGCCACACACCGGCACTGCGCGCGGGGCTGGCGTTGCTCTGCTGAAGCGGCAGCACCGACTCCTTCCCCAGTCCTGCAGCACCTTTCTCGGCACGGGGCTTTCGCTGCCCGCTCTTCTGAGGGGCAGCGCTGATTTATTCAAATACCATTTGTTTAACTTTGCAGCACGCTAGACTTGCAGCTTCTTCCCAGCAGGGCTAAGCAGCCACTCAGATTTTAAGGATTTCAGAACAGCTGTTAAAGACAGGAGCCGGTTTGCATTTCTCCGCCTTTATCTACCATTTCAAATACAGGTAGGAGTCCTGCAAGTCGAGCGTCCCCGTCCAATATTTACTACCAGATGTACCAAGTCTACAGTTTCAAGCAAGAAACACTTGCTTTCACTGCCATCTCATTTTCTTTGTCAGGTAGCTCCCTTAACAGGTGATGAAATTTGTGTAGAACAGATGATTTATCACCTATTCATTACCTTCTTGCCTCAACCTATAAAACTAGGTTTGCCCACCTGGTAGCATCATCATGCTTCAAGGGACTGTATTTTAATAGGATATTATCAAGGTTTAACAATTCTTTATTGATTATGTGCCAGGAGCAAAAGTTTCTTCTGTCACCTCTTGTGGATTTTAGATTAGCAAAGGATTTTCAACTCAACACAGCTATATATAGAGATTCCCAGGTATCAAACAGAATTCATAAGCTTTACATAGAAACATCCCCCAAAACTCTGACAAGACCTTAAATAATCATGTGTAAGGAGCAAGAAGAAGGAAATGAAATTAAAAAGTAGAACTATTTCTTTTGTGAAAATTTCATTTACATGACACACATACTATTATTTCTCCTCTCCCATTATCCTGTAGATTTTGTTAGTTGTATAAAAAACAGTAATTACTTGGTAACTCCACAGCTGAGGTTGCATTGTGGTTTGCACTTGCAGCAGGACTAAAATCTCCGTGTTTAGTTCTTGAATGCTTGCATTTAGACTACACATTTGGCACAATAACACTTGAAAATTACAACTGAATTTTCTTTTAAAAAATAATATTTATTTGCCTTCTGCAGACAAAAATCTTAATTGCACTCTCTTTCAAAATGTTCACATTTTCTTCACATTTGTGAATTCTGAGGGTTCCCATGTATTGTGCAAGCCATTCTTACTGTAGGATAGGAACACCAGTAAGGCCAATTTTGAACTTATAAAATTAAGCATATAATCTCATTATTTGACACAGCCCAATTACATTTGACAGAGATTTGTCAGAGAGAGACAATTCTGATTTTACTTTTAAAAGTGTGTCTTGGATAAGTATTCTGATTAAACAAAGTTTCCTTTTAATTCTGGTGTCCGTTTTTCATATGGGGTTGATTTTCTTTATGTGTTCTAACTGCTTTTGGCTATAGCCACCATACTGCTTCATTGCACTTAGTACTGGTGTTCCAACGTAGTTACATAGTATTAGATTAGTTTCACATAGTATTAGTTTGTTTCACTGTTTCTACTGGAGGCAGTGCCTGAACATCACTCTTCTGATTAGAAATGGTCTCATTTGTTTCTCTCACAATAATGTTGTGTTGTCTTCTGGTCACCTTTTGATGTATTTATATACAACTCTCAAGTCTTTATTTAATTGACCCAGGTACTATTTTAATCTCTTTTCATAAAACAAGTTCTGTGTTTACCTGATGATGTCTATGGTGAATTACAGTTTGAATTAGCCTGTCTTACACAGTGATGACCAACACACAAAATTTTATACTGGTAAACTCTTACTGGTAATGTGCTTAATAGCATTTTCTCTCATCTCCATTTAAACAAAAATAAAGATGAGATTGGCCTTACTTTCTTTACTTTATTAGATTGACAGTTTATAGTCTGCCTTGTGCTCAGTACTAACAATTTTTTCTCATGCTGTACCACTTTTGACTCTCAAACTACTAGATTATAACAAAAGTTTCTCTTAGGTTCTAGCGCATAATCTTAAATTATATTATTCTATGATGTAATATTTCTTGGCTCTAATATCCTGTGTGCTGTTGACAAGCTGCGAATCAATAGTTAATTTTCTAATATTACGGACTAGATGATCTTTCGAGGTCCCTTCCAACCCCTGGGATTCTGTGATTTGTGAAATTATTGAAAGATACTGAAATAATAAGACTGATTCTTAAAGAATCTAGCAAATTCCATGTTATGCATTGATCTTCTTTTGCAGCTCCTTATTTGCTTCACCATTTTTAAACTAGTTTTCATCTCTTCTGTTTAAATAGCTGCCCACACACAGACACCTGCTTTCAGGTGGCTAGCATTAAACTCTGGAATAAGCACAGGTGTTAAAGGATGGTGGGTGAGGTGTCATATGTTTGTGACAGAAGGATAAAAGTACAGTACAATTAAAAGGATCAAGGAGAAAACCATGTATGGCTAGCCTGGTGAAAGTCCAGACTATCTGCTGTGCTAGATTTCCTACTTACAAATGTCCTAGGACTATGTCTCGAAGAATCACCATGGCTAGAGAGGGGAGAAAGGACCAATTTTCAATGATTTTCACTTGTTTCTTCTGAGTATCTTTGAAAATTCTTCAGATTCCTTATCACAGAAGTCAATTGTATGAGCAATTCCATTCATGAATCATCTCAGTGACTTCTGTAGAGCTATGTGCCTACAAAAGCATGCACAATTTTAATGCCTGGATTTCTTCTATTGTTTTTATTTATTGAAGTACAACTTTATGTTTTTACTAAAGGATTAACATCCTTGCTGATGCCTTATTGGTTTTAAAAGATGGAGAGACTTTTATTACATACAGGTACATAGTTCCAATACTGCAACATCTGAATTTATATGGACACAGATTCACTGGAAACATTTCAAGTAATAGGTGTGCTTATATTGTGGATCACTTCAAGTTTCAGTGCTGTCACAGCTAGACATTTAGTCTTCCTGCATCTCTATCAGACTTCAGACAAGATCTGGATCACACAAAAGTCAAAGAAATTCTGCTAGCTCCTCTGTCAGGGATAGGATTTCATTGACTGCATTTTCTCTGAGGGGTCACTGTATTTTATATGAAATTAATAATTACACTAGCTTATATAAAATATAAACATATAAGTTTTCTAGAACATATATTATATCGAAGGAAGTATATTTTGTGATAGGATCATTCGTCATTTAGTAAAACAAAAAGCAAACTGTATTAGTACATCTAGGTGAAGTATCTCCAGCCTCAAGGCCACATGACATTTGCTTGATTTAAGGCTTAATACTCAAAGTTTAGTCACAATTATTTATCCATTAAGGTTCATGAAACTAGCCTGATTTACAACTAATTCTATCCACCACATAGAAGCTGTGGTTTTGGTTGAATTACGATTGTGTTTTTGTTTCAGTTTGAAGCACAGTCTCAAACTCAAGGCAGAAAGGGTGTGTTTTGCCTCAATTTTTAATTAATTTTAAACTGAATTAATCATCTGATGAATAGTGGCACCAATCTAACTTTCTGTACTCATCACTAGAATTCATGAAGAGTGAATTGAACTCAACATTTCCACATTCTCCAAAGGCCTTTTTTTCAGAGTGTTATAAAAATGTGAGATTATCTAGACAAATGTGGATTGCAATCCGCTTAAAATTTACAGAAACTTTATGATCTGAAACCTCAGGGCTTGGCATAGGCGGTTTCTGGTATTCAGTACAGTACAGTACCAACCTTTTAAATACTCTAGAGAAGTGTTCTTTCTCTCATAGTTATTTAGTGATTGAGCATTGTAAATCTTGACATGTTAATTATCATTAAATGACTTTTTCTCACTGAAATCAGGATGACTGCTATTAGCGGTAAAGCAATAGACACAAGTTACTGAGAGGACATCAATGGTGTTGAAAGATGACATATATATTTTTTAAAAATGGGGTAATTTGGTGATTCTTGAAAGGTTATTGAAGGCATTCCAAACAATGGTAGATAATTTTCAAAGCTGAAACACACTGCCATGCACTCTATCTCTGATATTTAAAATTGCCCTTGATTTTAAATACCCTCACTCATATATCCATTCCACTGCTCTAAATTGTGTAACCAGAGGCATTGAACTGAAGAAAGAAAAGAGAGAAAATAGGAAGGGTGAATGAACAGTCACAGCAAGGAATAGATGATCCAAAAAAAAGACATTACTCCAGATTGCTAGGCCAGCTTAGTTGTGTCTTCTGCAGAATCAGAGCAGACTGTAACTAAAAGTAAAATTGATTTGTAGTTCTCTCACTCTGAAAACAGTCCAAATTTATTACTGTGCAGCTTGGATAAGTTGCAGACAGGGCTGGTGTCTACAGTTATGACATCTCTGAGCATTCTCCTGAAACTGTACAATTAGCCAAAAGCAAAGGGTTTTGCAGACTTGCCCTTCAGAACCCTAATGCATTTCCTGCTTCTGAAGGAACAGACATGAGATCACTGGAAGGAAAACTCACTACACCACAATGCTGAACTGTGTCCTTTATTATTTTGCTAGCTCTGAAGTTTCAGCTGAAATGTGGTTTCTAATGCTGTAAAATTATAGGTCAGGTAAACCTCATTGCAGCTGTTGGATATAACTGTTCCTCTTCATTTAAGATAGATGTAAGAAGCCATTATGCACCTTTGCTAGGGAATGACTGTAGTCTCTAAATCCCAAACACAATTACATGTCTCTCTACAAAACAAAAGCTTGAAAGAGCCAGCTCTGAATGTGCAGTAAGTGGGTGGAGCAATTTTGCAAAATGTTAAAAGCAGAAAATAAGTACGAGTTAAAGAAAGAGACACTATGTGTGCAGGACATACACAAACATGCAGGAACAGCCCATATGTAGAAGGAGCTAGTGTCAAATTACTGCCAAAGAACAGGTAGCAAGGAGAAAAACTAGATAGGATTAGGACTGCTGACACAGGCAGACATGGGTTGAATGCCTGAAAAAAAGCTTTTGCAATATGTATAACTTCTGATATGCCTAAGGATACAGGTTTTTTTTTAATGTTGCTTTTTAGAAATGGGTTTGCACTGAAAAAAAGGAAAATCAATCTCTATTAACAGGTCCTCCTTCTAGTGGGAATAGTCTGCAAACTCCCAAATTTTGATCAGCCGTGGGGCACAATAGCAAAGCTGTGTGACAGAGTGATAAATCTAAGATGTAAATATACATGCTGTTATTAAAGTGATAAATCTCAGATATAAATATACACACTATTATTAATTGATTTACAGAATTCCCACCTCACATTTTCAGAGGTACACCTTCCTTTAAGGTGCTCATGAGAATTATTTATCCTTTGGGAGCTGAAACTGGTATATCTAGCAATCATCCAAATACCCTAACACCTGCTAAATCAAAAATACATTCTAATACAGGAGAAAGAGTTTTTAATTCTCAACTTCTATGGGAAGATTTAGGTTCTGTAACCTGTCCAGCTTATCCACCTATATTTCCTTTTCAACAAGTCTAGGTGAAAAAAAAAAAAAAAAAAAGCGGGTGGGAAATCCTTTAATTTGCCCCAAAAGCCTGGGGGGGGGGGGGGAACAAAAAAAACAAAACAAAAAAACCCCCACTTATAAAAGGGAAAAATCCTTTGGGGCACAGTGAGCTGACACTGGCTTGGAGCAAGTGGTGAAAGAATAATCCATTGCCTTGTGCAGGGAAACAGGATTTTTGTACTTTTCTGTAAGCACAGAGGATCAGCTCGAAGCAACAGCCATACAAGAGGACAACCCATCAGGCTTTAACCCACTGTCAGCTTGCTAAAGTATGACCACATTCCTGACTTACACAGACAGGAAACAGTTATTTCAGGTTATCTTTCTCAAAACTTGAGGGTAATCTGAGCAGTGGAAATGATAAATTTTCTCAGTGCACACATAAGGAGGGACTGTATTATTAATAAGTTTTTTTCTATACCTGTAAAAAATGAAACAACTTAGATGGAAGATGCAAAGCACTCATGAATGAAACATTCCCAACCTGAAAGAACAAATCAAATATTTAAAATGGGCACCTCTGAGCTTTCTAAATCTCACAGTATCAGTAAGGACTCCCAAACTCTTTAAGGTTAACACCCAAGTATGGAATGCTGTGTATAATGGTTACATTAGAGTAGTTGGTCATTACTGTAAATAAGGTAAGTTTAGATGTTTAAAATAAACACACACACATATTTTATTCCACAGAAAAAAGAACAACCTTGAAGATGACAACTGTGATTGCTCTAGTTCTCAATACAGAAGAAAGTTCTGGATATTAAAAAAGCATATGAATGCCATGCTGGAACTGATCTGTGCTCTGTCTCCAGTGTATAGTCCATCTGCTTTTCTTCCTTGGCCACTAGCAGATGGTTAAAGACTATAAAAAGGGCATGTACAAACTGGTCCTTTCATAAGAACATCCTCCTACCTTCTGGCAAGAAGGAGTGTTACGATTTTCTGAAGAAGTTTAGAACAGGCTTGTCATGTTTAATAGCCACAGATGGACTGAATGAAGAAGAACAACATAAACAATGATTTAACACTTACTGAAAAGGCACAGTGGCAGCTACTGAATCTTCAGTGCCACCACGTACAGCACCCTCGGATATTCCTCAGAGGTCTGCTGTCTAATTACTCACCATGTTTGACCTGCTTAGCTTGTGAGATCTGACAAAATCACAGCCTAAGGTAGAGCAACTGGGATTTAACTTGTATTTAGAAAAAAAAAAAAAAAAACCACAATAAAAATCTCAGAATTGAGTTTTATTTATCTTCATTTTTTCCAGCTCTTCACTGTTAAATCACATAACAGCTTACAGATGCACATACAAATACATAAAATGAAGAGTAAAAGCAAACCACAACAGTCAGTGAAGTTACTTTCTATAGCAATAGTAGTGCTGGCATTAGCACTTCAAAGGGAAAAGCTATTTTAAAATTTAGCTGCCCGGCAGATGCAGCAGATATAGAACAGGAACCAAAGAGAGGTAAAGAGAGAGAGTAGGAAGAGGAGAAAATGAGTGGGGAGGGACAGGAAAGCAGATGAACTGTACATTAATTCAAGTTTAAAAAAGCCAAATTCTGTGTAGTGATAGTAATATGTTGGTAATGTGGAACCTAGTAGCATTACTATTTTCAGTACTAGATTGGAAAATCATGAGAGAAACCTGTCCGTTTTTATGGCATAAATTGTTCACACCAGTGGTATTCAAACTATAAACAGCCATTCATCATATATTAAACTCCCGTATTTTGAAGCAACTGGTATAGATTTTCGGCTGCCTGATTCTTGGGATTTGTGATAATCTACTACACTGCTGAATTTTTAATGATTTCAAAGGGAAGGATTTAAAACAGTGTGTTTAGTCTGTAATGCAAGATATATGAAATTGTTAGTCAGCCTACATTGATGCATAACTGATTATTCTTCAGGCTGAAAAAATATTCAAGGAAAAGCATTTTATATACAGTCAGTCTGATTGCTGTGATAACACTGAATAACCTTAGCTGGCTCATTAAATCCATCTATGATATAATTTTTTCTTTTTCTGTTCTTTGCCAATAGTAGTAATAATAATGTAGATAAGTCATTAGGCTACTACAACTTTGTAATTTACTCTTAGATCCTTTCTGAACAGAGTTCAGTTGGCATGGTTGAAAAGTTACCACCCTTGCCACTGTTGTTCAGGTAAAGTGTGTTACAGCAAATATGAATAGTTGTACCCATGCCAAAATAAGTTACAGGAAGATATTGGCAGTTCCCCTTGTAAGCATTGCAGGACATCCTTCACATGAAGCCATGAAGGAAAAGAGATGTATTCCCAGTGCTCCTAAAACCACCATGGCAGAGGCATACACTTTTACAATGGGTAATCAATTCCAGGAACCAGGTAAGGTTTTCTGAGTGGCATATGGGAAGCACATACAAGCTCATAGCTCCAACTGTATCTACCTCATGGAGAAGATCAGAATACAGGAAATGGCAAAGGATGAATCATGAATTTATGATTAAAGGACTCTTATTGGTGCTTTATGAGGGCTGTAAAAACATGATGGAACTTCACAACTTAACTGAAAAAGGAAAATTTCAGTTTAGGCTTTTTGTGACAATTTATTTCCTCTCTTTTTCATAAGCAGGAAAATGAGAACACAATAGACTGTTGCGAAATACCTTACCTATTTTTTTTGTTTTCCTGAAAGTTGTTTTTAAACTTAGCTTTGTTCCTGTAGGTGCTCAGAAAATGTTAGCTGCAGTTTTTATTTACCTAGACATTACAGAATGATCATTATTCTCTTACTAGGATAAAAACTCACTGGTTTAATTTATGATAGTAAAATATTCAGAAAAGACTAATGCAAAGAACAGGGTTTCCAAAGGAAACAGTTTTCAAAGGAAATGTGAAGTCAATCAGCCAAGTGAAACCTACTTACTTCTCCATGTCTGTAAAGTTCAGGTCATTCAAAGTTCCTTTACCTGTATGGTTGGTTGACAGTTATTTAATTACATTTTAAAAATCTGCAGTTTTGCTCCATGGCCTCAAAAGTTGAAGTCCTTGGCAAAAAAAAAAAAAAAAAAAAAAAAAAAAAGACAAGGCTTGATAGCAGATAAGGCTCAAGGAAAAAACATTTGAAAGGAAACACCCAGGGTTAAAAATAAAGAAATATATCTAAAATGCAAATTACTTAATTCAATGTAAAAAATAATTCTGCTTTTATTTTCACATATGTAGCTGTGGGTTAAATGAATCTGAGGAAATGTGGAAGGTTCCGAACATAAAATTACAAAAATGAATACTTTTAATACTTCTAAGTGAGTTTGTTACACTTTGTTCAGCTCACTCTATTTTATAGTAGCCTGGAGACTGAATCTGCTGGAGCTTCTTTAATACATTGCAGATTTCAAAGTTCAGAGTTCTCAGCTCCTGGAAGGATTGCTTTCCCATTGAAAACATCTTCAGTTGTTTACACACATATCATAAAATGGACCTTTCACATCTGTATCTACTTTTGTAGAAGTCCACTGAGACTTTCTCATTGATGCTTGACAAAGGAAGTTGAAAGAATTTGACTGAAGAGTGCAAGATTTGCATCACAAAAACAAGGTAGATACTTCTCTGTCCTTGCCTGAAAGAGCTTTACTACAAAATACCAGAAAAGAGATTAACATGGAAATGTATATTTTTTTATAGGTGGGGTATTGAGGAAATTAAAGTAATTAAAACAAAAAAGAGGGTGGACCTTGTACGTAATTTATTTTTTGATACTTGGTCTCTTTGTGATTGTTTTATTGATATTTTAGTTAGATTAATTTCTTGGTAAATATCTACATGAACTGGGTCATTTTAACATATTAGAGCAAAATAGGATACTTTCATTAAATAGAATTAGTTTCTCTTGGACTCTAATCCATCAAATAAGCCTATTCAGTAATGGATTTAGTCTTTTAAAGAAGAGGCTGACATTCAACTAACAACTTACTGTACTTCTCAAAAAAAGAAGTAGCCTAAAACAAGGAAATAAAGGTGTCTGTATTATTCTGATGTCGATTATCTCTTCTGTTGTGGATTCTCTCTCAAATAATAAACCTAATCTATTGAGCAACCTTGCCTTCAGTCTGGGATACATAACTCATGTCAGTCAGCTCTTTCACAGCTGTGCCTGTGACAGTGGAGACCTGCTTAATTAGACCTCCTTCCCAAAGAAACAAAGAATAATTGTATTTCTGTGGTTTTAGGTACCACAAAATGTTCTAAAACCAAAACAAAAGGCCTATGAGTGAAATAAACCCTCCACTATTAAGACATACACTTTGCAGGCAAAGGATACAATGCAGGCTCTATCTTTACCCAGAGGACTCTATTTGAAAAATCTCCAACAAGGGAAGAAGTCTTCTGATTAGAACTAACTAAAAGACTGAGTCCAGGCCTAAAGGATAACACACTGAATCTGATAAAGTTAACAGAGCATCTATCTACACCCCATTTTACCACCAAATCCAGGTTCAGCCTGTTTACATTTTAGTGTTACGCTACTGAAGCTACACAGCTGCTCATATTTATTGAGAACTGTCTCATGTTGCTTCAGAGAAGAGCAGGCAGAAATAATGTTTGCCTTTAAAAGCTGATATAAATATACCTGAGAGTAGAAGAAGAACCAACCTCAGAATTTTTGCTGAATATGACCACAGCTTATTTTTCTTATTATGCTTTTAAAAATTGTTACCGAGTACCTTATTCTTATATTCGCTGTGGATGCAGGCACTCAACATTTGAAACTAAACGTATTCACAGGGCACTTTGGTCAAGTAGTCTTTTGGGTCATTTTGCTCTATTTATTCACAGAGGTTAATTTCATTATGTGTGCATGTCCTGGTTTGAGCCAGGATGAAGCCAATTTTTCTTTTTACTGATTTTTTTTTTTTTTTCCTTCAGTAAGCTTTCTTGTAACTAGCAACAGTGTGTTCTGCTAGGCTGATAAGACAGCGGAATGTTTTTCTAACTACTGAGGCTTCAAGGTCGCACCTGCACTCTGCCAGCTCAGACACTATGGGGAGATCTGTGACCCCCCCGTAGGAGGCTGAGTTAGACAGACAGCAAAATTGGCCAAAGATATTCCATTCCATATATCTACGTAAGCTCAAAGGAAGGTCAGAGATCACAGAAGACAACTTCCTTCCTTTTTTTTTCTTCCCTTCTCTTCCATCCATGGCCGGCGTCCAGGGAGGACTCTGTTCATCCATCACCGTCGATCCTCAGGCTTGATCTCTCGTGACCCCCATAACTCTCTGCTCTGTTCCAGCAGCAGCTCCGGGATTCCTCGGGACTCTTCCCAGTTCAGGGAAGTGCTGTGGGAGTTGCTGGGGTGGGGGGAGGCTAGAGGCTTTTGCCCACACCTGAATATATATCTGTATATAATTGTATATATTTTCTTGTATGATTCATTAGTGTTTTAATTAAAGCTGTGTAGTTTAGTTTTCAATCCAGCCAAGTCTCTCTCTTTTTCTCTCTCTCCTTCCTTATCTGGGTGGGAGGGGGAGGGGATCGAGAGCATTGTCTGACCTGAGTCAAACGGTGACAGTGCAAAACCATAGTCTAAAGAAATACTAAGATACTTAAAATATAAATTTTTTAAAACTAGATTCCTCCCATCCCTCAAATTTGCCAAGTTAGCAAAATACAAATTCTTTGATATGATAGATAATTTATGATGCCAAGCACATATACCATCAGTTGACACTGACTAGAAATATGACATTTTCAGAAACATAATAGCAATTAGAATATTACTAAAATACATTTAATACAATGGGTAATTATGTAGATAATCACAGAGAACAATGTATACTGAAGATCACAAAATTTTTTGAGCTAGAAAGGACCTAAAAGATCACTGAGTTCCAACTCCTCTTCATGGGCAGGGACACCTTCCTCTAGAACAGGATGCACAGAGCCCTGTCCAACCTGCCCTTGAACACCTCCAGGGATGGAGCCCCCACAACATCTCTGGGCAGCCTGTTCTAGTGTCTCACCACCCTTACACTGAATAATTTACACCTGATCTCTAACCTAAATCTCTCTTCTTTCACCTTAAAACCATTACCCCATGTCCTCTCACTGTAAGCGCCTGTAAAAAGACCCTTCCCAGCTTTCCTGTAGGCCCCTTCAGGTGCTGGAATCCATTGGTTATTTAATTTATGTCTTTAAAATCTGCACAATTTGCAAGAACTCTTTTGTTATTTAGAGAAAGGGAAGGAACATATTATCACTGTGATACTAAATGCATATTTTATAACAGTATTTAAAATGTGTTTGACCACTAAGGAAAAAGGGAGCCACTTCCAAATCTCTGGACTTCAGGTCTGTCTTCTAAATGAATGTTTTTAAGTTTTCATTACTTTTTCATAAGTGCAGTATCCTTCAGTATCACAGCATATGATCCATGAGACTGGAACTCACATAAGACATAGGGAACAAAGACAGAGGATGCTGGAGCGAAGCAATTAAGAGAAATGCACAAGGCCATTGAAGTAATGATAAAAATTGCTTCTTGTTACTGAGAGCACTGTGGCTACTTCTGGACTAAGAGGTTTATCAATAAGAGATGAATGGTCTTGAGTTTCCATATCCTACTAGCAGATGTGTTATGCAGCATGCCTGAATTCTCAAGAAAACAGGATCTGATCCTGGATAGAACTCCTGTGTGGGCCTATAGATGTTTGGATCCAAGGTATTAAGGCATTAACTAACAGGATGTATCTCAAACCCTGAACAACCAATTAAGTTCTGTGCTGGAAAACCTTTCATTTCTTTCCAAAGATTAACACATGAATAACATTTGTGGTGAAGTGAGTGGCTGAAATCCTATTCTCATTTTAGATAATGCTAAAACTAGCCTTGCTTATGCCAAGAAACATTGTGTATGAAGACCAAATTTTACATTCTGTTAAAGATCACTGACACCTCATACCTGTTGTCAGTGCTGTAAGTAATTTTTATTGTGACTCAACATTTATAGATCAACACATCAGAACAAGGTTTATTTCTTATTTCAGCTAGAAAGCCATGTGGTCTTACAAAAGGACATGTATTCTGTCTGGCTCTCACTTCCTCATGTGTAATCCCTTAGTAGTATTTTCTTCATCTCTCTTGTCTATCTGAAGTATCAGCTTTTCATGGCATGCAACATCTCATACTACGCAATTCCTCAGTGTCCAGCACAACCAAAGGAGTGCTGGGCAGACCACCCAGACACTGGAGTCCCAAAAGTTAACATTCAGTTTTAAGGATGCAGAGGTATGGATTTAAAAAATAACTAAAATGTACGTTTTAAACAGCCATGCGCTTGTACTCCATATATTTTTCATAGCATTGCTGCTTTCTAAATTTGTGATAACCTTACAATAACTCCCTCTGATGCATATTTGACGTGAAACAATACCTCCGATAGAACAGTTGAAATGAACTGTGTTAAATCACTTTTAGGCATTTTTTCATTTTGCAAAGTGACCAGAAGTTACAAACTACAGATTAGATTCATTTAGTTGACATCTCAAGGCACATCTCAGCTTCTTGTTAAAGTTAGAGTTTTAACACTTTAAAGTTTTTAATAAGCATTTTAGTATAGTTTGCTAACATGGAAGCTGCTCATTATAAGCTAATTGTTTCAAAGGTTTGCTGAAAGTGCTTAAGTGTTGAATACATGCTACTGTAAGGAAATACTCACAAATCTTTCAAAACAGATGTTTGAGAAATGGTATGCTGTCTGCTCACAGTAGCAGTTCACAAAGAACATGAAAAAGTGGGATTTAATAATAAATACCCTCATAACTACATGGATTCTAATCCACAATGTTTCTTTTTTGTTTTAAATTAAATGCATAAGACAGTATAACCCTAATAGGTTTTATAAGGCCAAGTTCTTTGCAAACACAAGTGATTCATCATATCAGAAGAAACGTCTTTACTGTGAGAGTGACAGAGCACTGGGACAGGCTGCCCAGAGAGGCTGTGGAGTCTTCTTTGTGGGAGACATTCAAAACCCACCTGGACATGTTCCTGTCTGATGTGCTCTGGGTGATCCTGCTCTGGCAGGGGGGTTGGACTAGATGATCTTTCGAGGTCCCTTCCAACCCCTAAGATTCTGTGAATCTTAGCTCTCCTGTTCTCTCATTCACATCTCTCTGCACGTTTCCTACCTACTCCCAACACCTACTCAAATGCCTTCTTTTCTTCTGTCAGCCTGTGCTCTTCATATTTTCAGTCTGTGCATGTACCACCTCTTTTTTTTTTTTCTCCTCTTAACCCCTTTCTATTATTATTTGTTTGGGAGATAATGATTTTGATGCCAAGATATCTAAAACTCTATAAGGCAGAGCAGCAAGGTTGGAATATAAAGGCATTAAGGGTGCCATCCATTACAGACAACTCCAGAAACACTGAACAAACACCAGGCAAAAGCTCCATTGTCCTCTCTCCCACCTTTTGTTGTTATTTTTCTTGATATGTCTCCAGATCAATAGTATTCTTTTGATTGATTCCTGGCATATTCCCTGGTATTGACTGGCTAGGACATTCAGCAGATACTGTACTACAAAGGCATAGACAGATGTTTTTACATTTTTAATCTGGCCTTTGAATTTTAAGAACATGTATATTTTTACTTTCCTACTTTTATTTTGTATTTTTCTGATTTGTGGTTGTTTTTGTTTTGTTATGGTTTTGGGGTTTTTTTGTGTGTTTGTGCAGTTGGTTTTGTTGTTGTTTTTGTGCTACCTTGTTTACAGCTATTTTTCTTTGGCAATCTGATATCTGAATACCATCTAGTTTTATTTATGGTGGATATCTCTGGTAGTATTTAAATACAATAGCACATAATGATACTTTGTAGCCACTAAGGCATCTAGGGGAGACATCTCTGCAGTACTGTGCTCAAAACCTGGGTAGCAGGCAGACACTTACACCTGTGCATATTGCCAACAAAAGCAATCAACAGCTAAATGAATGTTACATGAAGTTAAATAGATGGGATTTCTGATCTTAAAGCACTGAACACAAGACTGAAACAGAACTAATTGATGTAGTTCAAATCTACAAAGTTCCAAGGTAGTAAATACATTACTACAACATTATACTTAGCCTGAGCTTTTTTTCCTACTTGCCAAACCTGAAGAGTTTTTTGGTGGTGTTTTTCTGGGTTGTTTTTTTCTTTTTTTTTACAGATTATTTCTTATCTATTTCTCTTCCCTCAGGAAGTCTCTCAGCTTTTTATAATACTGAATCAGAGCTAAAACGACCTTCTGATCTGGTTCCAAGAGTGAATTATAAGAGCAGCTCTGCACAGACAAGCAAAACTTGACATCCAGTCTCCCTTAGCTACATTTTTCTGTACTGCTACATTTTAACCATTATCACTCATTTACTGTAACCTCCTGTGGAGTTTGATATACCCAGAGCTTCTTAGCTTGTCTCCACAAATTTCTCATGACCCTTCTGCTCACAACTGTGCACCTCCCCTCTTCCTATTATTACACCTTTTCTGTTCATGGTTAGCCACACACAAGCTGTGTCAGAAGCTCAAAATAATAAATGGAATTTGCTGAATCAGCAAGTGCCTTGAAAGACATTGAAAAATACTTTCCTGCTAGGGCAATAAAGAAGGAGAAAATTTCTTCCTTGCCAAAAGGTCCAAATTCCAGTCCTTAGGCTCCTTGTAATATGAGTATATTCTTGCACTATTTTTCTCTAACATTTTTATTGAAGTACACCTCAATTAAATACCCCTTCAGTTAACTCTCTTTGCTAACTATAGAATATGGGACTGGGCTGTTAATGGCTTTTTCCTGTATTTGATGATTTGTGTGGTGTAAACAGGGATGCCAGGGTATTTAATATGACAAACCAGCTTGGTTAGTGTCAGTAGAGAAGCTGCAGAACGTCTGAGCAACCTCTTGCAAGCAGAACTCCACCCATCACTGTAACACAGGGACTCTTTTTTTTTTTTTTTTTGTTAATTTGAAAATACCAATGTTCAAAGCAGAGTTTGAAGGGCAGAGCTGAATCAGAAAGCACACTCATTTTCACTCCATGGGTCTTGCTCCAATAGGAAACTCTGAGAGTAGACAAAGATTTCAGTATCTTTGGAACTGAACCCTTAAAACTTTCTTTAATTTTGTAGAAACCCTGTTGAAGCTTAAGAAAATATTCCCTAAGTATTAGTTTACTTCACCAACCTGATCTGCCACAAGAGGGCAGAGGATTATGTCACTCAGTTTAATCTACTCTCATGCAAGAATGTCAGAGATCTTTAATGGGGAAATTTATCATCGTTTAAATACCAGGGTGAAAAATGAAATTCCATTAACTATTTTTAAATGGCTTTAGGCTAAAAAGCCAAATGCAGCAACACAGCTCTGTCATCTCTGCTGCAATGGATACAGCTGCCGTAGTTGTTTATAAGGTATTAATTACTATGCAATTATGCAAAATGGAAACTATATAGAAAAAAAAATATGTATGGACCAAGGCTTTGTTAATTCGAAAAATGTGTCAAGCCAAGATATTGAAACTTTTATACAGATAAGGTCAATCATTCCATTGGAGAAGGAAGGTGTTAGTAATCCAAAACTATCATGCTAATTTTCTGGCAAGTCACATTTGAGATACAGTATAAACTACTTCATGAGTATAAAGTACTTCATGGCCCCTTCCTCTTTTTTATATATTTATTTATTTTACATCTAAAGATAGACCTAGAATAACTTAAATTATCTGCATTTGATTAGGAAATGCCTCACAGTGAAATAAACAGAATTAAGACATTTAGCAAGCTGTACTCAGTACTTCACACATGTGTGCTCCCCTTAATTATGTCTTGCACTTTACTGGAAAAAGAACAATGACTGGAGTTTGTATCTCTAGATTAGCAAAAATATGAGAAAACTTTTATCTGAAACTTGATCCAGTCTTAAATTATGCTCCAGAGGATTTGTCAGTAAGGAGTTTGAAAAATGCTAGTTTAACAATACAGTGTAGCTGGCAAAAATAAGCAAATCTGTTGCTACAGGCATAAATAGGCCTTATTTTAGAAGAAACTGTGTTAGAAACAATGGGTACATAATGCTATAACCTGCTGTCATTACAATACAATTACTGCTGGCTTGTGGCCGGTTGGGTAGTAGAGAAACTCAAATCAATACACTAACATGTTATACTTATATTCTGCACTGGCACAGTGATCTTGATGAAAAATGAGGAAATGAAAAAAAAAAAACAAACCACAAAAAAATGAACAAAACTCCACCAGATCAATGCTTTCATATTGGAGTAATTTCTGTTGCATAAACTGATTTTCACCACATCAAAACTTGTTGCTAGAACTATGACTTCAGGATTTGCTGGTCTAGAATCTGCCCCTCTCCCCTGTTTTGTACCATTGCTTCATAAAAAAAAAAAAAAAAAAAAAAAAAAAAAAAAAAAAAAAAAAATTTTTACACACAC
>NW_009953651.1:2146049-2166297 GCF_000747805.2 Chaetura pelagica | reverse complement strand
AAAAAAAAAAAAAAAAAAAAGCAGAATATTTTCTCAACACAGGAACTTGTATACATTGCTTATAATTATATTCAGATTTAAAACAAATATTTTTACAGTTTACTGGCTGATTTAACTAATGAAATGAAACCCTCAATATGAAGCGATGTATTTGTCATTAATATCCATTGCTTTAAAAGAGCAGGAATTTCCCTTTCCTCCTACAAATATTGCAACTGTAAAGCAAGAGTAGTTCTTACCTGTCACAGAAGATTTTTTCACTAAGCATTGGCTTAGTAAAAGACTATGCTACAGAAGCAAGCAAGCGAGGAAAAGTTACTGCTCTGGAATTTAGTTGAAGTATATTCTTACAAAGTACAGATTTCTTTATAGTGAAATTACTACCATGTCCTCTCTCCAATGCCTTTTTAAAGATACTGTTAGACACAATAGATAGGAGAAGATACAGCACTAATCTCTGCACATTTACAAGCCCACAAAACTGATGGTGATTCTTGTAATTATCAAGGACAAGATGAAAGAGGTAGTTACACAATTCTGTTAAGATAACTAAGTTAACACACTGCTCTGTCAAAAATGAGAATCTACTCATAAGAGTAGAGTAAAACCCAACAGCCTTTTCTCTATCTTAAAGAATCTGGAAGAAAAAAATTTAGAAAACTTCCTCATTTTTCTTCTTAGGACAAGTGTTACTACCACATTAGCTGTGATTATTACAGTCGATCTGACTTATTTCCAGCACTCAGGTTCCCCTCAGTCTGTAAGAGGACTTAATTAGTCTGGACTCAATTTTTCTGGAACTTGGCTGACTGATGGTATCTGCCTTTCACAAAACTCACCAATCAGGTTAATCTGTTCAAAAGCCTAAAACCTGTGGTTTTGTTCTCCTTAGCCTGTGTGAATTCAAACCTATGCCTCTCACTTTGCAAGAGCATATCTTAGCCACCAGAGTGGCTCTTCAGTCAGTCTTTTTCCAAAGTCAGGACATGGCATATTTTGCTGAGTTAAAATCAATTGCAAATTCCCACAGACTTCAACTGAGGCAGATTATCACTGCAGAACAGTAACACCAAAGACAAAGAAATTATATAATGCATTTTCCTTTTATAACTGAATTAATTTGGACTTTATTCATATTTTTAAATGTCATTTTTATATCCAGAAGGTCAGCTATCATTCTTGTACCCTTTGAATAAGACAGCCGTGAAGGGAACTGATTAAAAAAAGCTGTCATTTTAATGAAGTTTCCATTCTTGATTGGTTTTCTCCAACAATCTTACACATGCGTAAGACCTTACATATATACCAGGCCTGACTCTTAGCCATTAGTTCTGCCAAGTCCAGAAGACATCCATAACACTTCATAGCAACGTAAAAGGCATCATCCTGCTGACTGGCCTGCCAGCTTAACTAATCTTTTTGCCACTTAATATGCCTTTATATTAGACATCTACTTCTCACACTACTCTCTACAGACTTCATAATTTCTTCAGACCATTTTCAAAAACCTAAATTGGAATACTCCTTCCCCAAAGATTTAATATCAGTGAAGCTGTATACAGCAAAGAAAGATCTGACTGGAGTCACCTGTTAGAAATTTCGAACACTACTACAGCAATTAGAACATCACAGGGAATTATGAAAGAAAGTGCTGAAAACATCACATCGTTCTGATGCAGTGATTTAAATGGAGTCAAATGAAATTAACAAGATGAAGTTGGCCAAAATCTTTGTTGGGAAAGGAGAATACTGTGATTAGGGTCCAACCCAAAAGTCGAAAATATGCAGGCATCAGTTACTCCCTGTGTGGGTGTGCCATGGGTGTTGGACAAGACAGAGGATACTCCTTCAATCTTAGAACTATCTAATTTCAAAATGATATCAAAGATGTACAATTAAAAGATACTACTGTGAGAAAACATGTTGTGGCTGGCTGTCTCACTAAAACAAACTATGACCAGTATTACAGTTAACTCATTTGAAAATATATAATTCAAGTAGTGTTAGAGAACTCAAATATTCTGATACACATAAATGTAAGCATTTTCAAGTAATAAATTAAATTAATAAAGAGTCTTATAAAATATTATCCACTGTAGAACTTCTCTTTAAGGGAAGTAATTATTTTACACATTGTTTGCTGTATCACAGTAAACAGAAACAGTTGAAATTATTTAATTTTGAGATTTTTTTCAAAGCTGCCAGGCCTGTGCACTTGCAAGTTCTGACCTGATATAATTTTAACCCTTTCTGGTCGGGCCATTAGTTCCACTGAGAGGATCATATTTTACTCTTCTATGTTGGATATATGCCAGAAATAGAATTGTATCAATATTCTTCAAACTTACATAAACAAAGTTTCTTGCCTGAGAATAATAAAAAATTGTTGATGTTCAGAATACTACTTTATTACAACATCTGATGAAGGGAGCAATTTGAGATGGCAATGCAACTCTGGTTATAAATCCTTAATTTACAAGACTTTCCTTTGAAAATCTGGGAAATGTTGATGTACTACAGCTTAGAGTTTTGGACATTAGGAGTCTGTGCTGCAATGCTATGATCTAATTTTCTTAAAGAATCAATCATAATGCTATTGACCACTACTGAGAACATAAGATAGTTGGGAGATCCTATGAAACATTAAAAGATTGCAATTATGTGGCAAATGTCACAAAGAGACAATAAAAGCAAGACATAAGTGATTTCACCCATCCCTAAATTAATTAGAAAACTCCACAAAACCCACAAGTCATTACTACAGCTTATATGCAGTACAGTTCAGAGGATGATGTTGCAGCAGCAGGTGTACTTGCCACCTTCATTATAAATCTCCTTGTAAGAATATGACCTTCATTTAAGGTTACTATGCTTTTGTTCCTAATTAGAGAAATTCACATTTTCATTCACACTGTAATATGAGATTTTAACTTTCTCAATGTTATTCCAAGCAAACAGAAATTTGCTGATACTGCTTGGACCCTGATGGTAGTTGAGGCCATAGTATCCCTAATTTTCCAAATAAAGACATATAGGAGTGATTTTATCACAGCAAAGTTCACCATGAATTAACAAATTGGGACCAAATCTATATAATCCTGCAAGATTCTACAATAATTCACTTCTGTGCAGTGCCAGTGTAATGCACCATCAAAAGACAATTTTTAATATTCCACAGGGCATTTTGTGAGTCTAGACTGTGCCTGACAGCAGAGACCCAGTGAACCATATTAATGCATTTAAAGAACACTTAAGTATACAAATAATAGCCTGTGTTTTAACAACAAAATAATCACAACTGTGTGCTGCTTGACCTCAGCTTGGCTGAGGACAGTATATTAGAATGTTGCCTTCTTCCTGGAATATGTATTATATTTAAGGGTCTCCTACCACCTATGATTACTGGTTCAGAACTAGCACAGGAACATCTACACAGCCTTGCATTGTATTGTGTCCTCATCCAAAATTACTTTAAGAAAGAAGCACTAGAAACCCCAACGTGGAATGCTGCTTTACAGAATTACAATAAAAGGCAATTGAATAGAAACCATAAGAACCCTTCAGGGGACAACATCTCCCCTCAAAATCCACCCCTCCAAAAAGACCCCCCACCAAATCCAACAACAACAACCACAAAACAAACAAAAAAACACCAAACCACAAAAAACCTGAACAACAACAAAACCCAAACCACAGGGAGAAAGTGATAGGAACAAAACTCTCTGCATCTCTTGCTCTAAGAATTCTAGCAAATTCTTCCTATAAAGTTCAGCCTTTATACAGAAAACAAAAGTTACTGAATTATCCCAGCTACTTTGACAGTGCTTTGTCAGCCCAGTCTCATTATCTAAAGTCTACAGACCTGGTTTGAGTATCCATGAAGAAATTGGAGCAAGGATCCCAGATCTACCTAAAATTCATCTAGGACAAGACCCCAAATAATCCAAGCTATGCCATTCTCCTGATCTTTAATTAGACCAGCCTCTAGCACAAAGCTGCCTGAAAATGTATTCCCTAATCTCACCACCACCTCGTGATTGCTAAAATAGTTGTATCTGCAACATCTCTTGGCAAAACTTTTGTAAACTAAGAATGTGACCTGTTAGTTCAGCTTTCCATATCTTTTTTGCTGCCAGAACAGTATAAAATGCAGAGAACCCATATTGTTCTTGGAGCTGGTTTCTTCTAGAAGTGCTTCCAGGAATGAACACATAACGAATAATTCAGGAGATTCTGTTAAACCAATAGGAGATGGATGGAAAGCAAATGGTTAGTCCTATCACTTCCAAATTACCTGTAGGCCTCTGTTTTGGAACACCAGGTGGCAAGAGACTTCATCCAACATCTCAGCTTCTATTTTGTCTTCTTTGATTCAGCTAAAAGTGATGAGGGAGGAAAATGAAAGTGAACTCCATTCTCTCCCTCTAACATATTTTTTTTTCTCCACAGACTAAAGATGCAGCTCCAGCAAATAAAGTAGAATTTATTTTTATTTTTCTCCAAAAAATGCTCCCCAGTTAAAGTGCAAATTTAAAAAAATCAGTTCAGATAAAAAATAACATTAATAATCTAAACCCAGCTTTATATAAAATACTGAGTCACATTATTTTTACCATTCATATAACAGTCATCCCTGTTTGCATTCAGAAAGGTTAACAGCCTATGTAACTTAAGATATAAGTCTCAAAATACTGACAAATGTTATCCTTATGCTTGTAAATTATTATGATGGACAATGCCAAGATAAGAGTGCTTTTGCCTCCTTGCATTTAAAACCCAAATTCTACTTTCCCCCTCTTTTATCACTAAAATTGTATAGAAAAAAGTAAGCTTTCAGTGTGAAAACATTTTTTACAGCAGTTACTGAGTTGCATTCATTAGAAACATAGTCTCATATTAGAAAAAAAAAAATAATTAAATCCATTTTCCTTACAGTAAAGCAAGTGTTTATCAATTTCTTTAATAAAATTCTTGTGGTTTTCTCAGTTGAGTTAGATACTGAATTGCCTTTGAAAACCTTCCCTCAAATTCTAAAGTAATCTGCCTAGAGACAAGGTATCATATGTAAACAGCTGCATAAATTCATTTAGCTATCACGTCTCCTTCTCTGTATGAAAAGCAAAGCACATTGGGATCTCTAGAGAAAGAAAGAAAATAAAGACATTGAAATAAAATTTAGCTTGGTTTCCTTGGTGGACACAAAAGTATGGCATGCTTCATAAAATGTAAACAGGTCTCTGGAAACAAAAAGAGCCTGCTTTGTAGGTATTTACTGTCACAAAATTCAGCATAAAACATTATGGAAGGGGAGAGTGATAATTCTTTTAAACAAAACAGATTCCAGTCATTCACTCTCATTCTCTTGTATTTCATTCACTCACATTCTTGTATTTTCCAAGATGTGTGTATTCCTGGTCTTGCCACAATCTCTGTGGTTTGGTCAAGATCTCTTGTACAAGCATGGAGGACATATGATGGCTGGTACAAAGATCTTCCTTTCTTAGGTTTCTCTTAATTGCTAATAATGAACTGGTTATTGGACTGGCTTTTTAAATCCTTTCACATGTCAAATAATTATGGCACAGTCTTTTGCCTCAGAATCTCACTTACTTCCACCTCTGTCATTCTGAGGCCAGGTTATAGTTCATTGATTTTGTTTCCTCAAGTTTGGTATCTATATGGGAACAGTCTGTCTTTCTGTTGGGATAACAAGGGGGATGTTGCCATTTTCCTGCTCTCAGAGTGAGGGTTACTGTATGACTATAGATCCATGAGTGATCCTACTGAAGCATAACCCTTCTATAGTCTTGCTGCAAAAAAGCACATCCCACAGTTTATTGGTTTTACTGCTATCAGTCAGCTCCTTGTTTATTGACACAAGCCTTTTTTTTTTTAAACCTTTACTCTGTATTGTTTTCTGTAATGCTTTCAAACTCAGACATTTTGATTAATTCTAAATGCTTAAGTCCTAACATTTTTGTTACAAACCTTTCTACTTGGTTGCTTTAACTAAACATGCGATAATAATTGTAAAAAATTTGAATCTCATTCTATATAGCTTTCAAACAGAGATAATTGTTTAGATGAAAAAGGAGTAATGTTAGACACCTTCACAGTGTGTGTGCAGTAGCTACTTTCTCCAAGTGCACATCAAAATCCAAAATTGACTGCCTTTAGAATAAAATAGCAAAAAGACACATAACTGACTCAACCTCATGCAGTGACATTAAATGTCACGTTGTTCCCTCATTCCCCTTCTCAGAATGTGGAAGGAAAGAACAAACAAGGGAAACAATCAGCATACCAAAACACTTCCCAGGAGAGAATTACAGAATTCTGATCTGTGTAAAAACTGGACTGATAACTGATAAGAGGTAAGTATTCTTCTAATTCAAACTCTTAATGACGTTACTTAATGATATGATCAACTGACTTCCCAACTTGGAAAAAAAGCAATAAACCAGCAACACTCTAGATATTTTACTAGTGCGGTGGACAAAGCTTTGCCAATTTCAATGGTTTAGCAGGTCTAAATAATTCAGAACCTGAAACGTAATACTGCTTAATACCTAAATATTGCCCCAGTTATAGTAGTGTGTTCCAAGCTAATGGAACAACATTAGTTGTTGTTAACCAATTTTTTATTAAAAAACTCAGTTTTAAAATTTAGATTTCTCCAAACTGGTTTAATAATGTAGATGAGAGCTCTTTATCTTCAATAGATCATTTAGGAATATTGGGAATGATGTTAAATTTCTTCTAGTTACATCAATTATCCATATGCATGTTTGAACGATTATACAACCAAAAAAAAACCCCCAAAAACATATCACATCAAACACTGTGTATGAATCTATAACAAGTTATTAGCCAAATTATTACTTGTTGGGGATTTGTTTTTCATTACCACAGAACAAATGAAATGGAAACCACTTTTACTCACATTGCACACAAGACTGTATATATGTGCACAGGGAATCTTGTGTGAATAATACCTCAGTAATTAAAAAAACCAACAGCAATATTATATGCATTGTGTTGTCCTGCACCTAAGTTCCTCTTAGGAAGTGTGTTCAGGGAGAAAGGGAACAAGTGAGGCATGTTTTCTCTTCATTTCCTGCTGCTGTAAGGTCTAATACACACTGCTGTAGATGGCAAAGACTGCTGCAGGGTGCTTCATTCTTTATGTTACTTATGGTGTTTTTGTGATTGTCAAGGATGCCCACGGCTTAATGTAGACACCTCTTCATCTATTAGTATAAATCTAAAAAAATACAGAGATCTCACAAGTCTGTGACTTTGTACCCGCCTGAGACTTTCCCCCTACTGCTCTTTATTAAATGTGTGGTGTTCTAAGTTACAATTCAGAATTATTTTGCCTGCATGCATTTGTTTGCATTCTGCTGGAGTGTGACTTTTAGCTTAGTTCTGAAGATGTCTTCATTTTAGAGAGCATGGAATACTATATAAGAACATTATTTACACAAGGCCTGCATGGCCTGTTTTGGCCTATGACTCTGAGGTAAATAGAAAATCTATGAGGGACGTTAAAGAGAGCAGAATGAGAAGATAGTGCCTCTGGTTTTTTTACATACAATTTCCTATGGCAGAACAACTGAAAACAGGTTCCTCCAAAGCTTCTTTTACCCCTACTGAAATGAAGAAAAACCCACAGATGTATTTTCCTGAGAAAAACACTTTTTTAAAAAACATCTGGTTTAAAGTAGATGTTCAAAGACAGATGTTCAAATTATAAAAGAGATCCTGACAATTTCCTGTGTGGTGCTGAGAAAAGCAAAGTCTCGTTGCAAAGCGTATTTGATCACAGCCCAGAAGATGGTTCTCCATCCTATGAACCTATACAGTATGGCAGGGTAAACAAAACTCTGCAATTAACATTGTAGAAGGAGATGTTATCATTAGGCTATCTTTGCCAACATGAGTAAGTTCTCCTTTACTCAAAGGTGCTGAAGGCCATGGTGGGAAACAGGAGATGCACCATTCCTTCATGCTCCTGTAATGCAGTGGACACTGCTCCTGCTAGCTCAGCAGCACAAAGGACCTCCACTGAGCCAACTGCATTGAAACAAGGCATCACACCCAAAAGACTTAATGGTGGCTCAGTACTGAAACTGAGAACGTTTGGGAAATTCACACAAATTTCCTTCTTTTTCATTGACATTTCATTTTATGCAACTATCAGTCTCCCACAAGCCTTATTGGTACATCTACTGGTTCCAAAGTTTCAGACAAGTTCAGTGCAATAAATCTGTTGCATATCTAATACATTTATGGAAAAGGAAAATAATACAGAACAGACTTCTACCAAGACAGTAAACACTGAATGAAGAATCAGAACAAATCACTTTTGCATATAGCATTGAGAAGGGCTTAAATAAAAGTATAAAAAGCTTAGGACATAATTTAATAGAAATTAATATCTATTATCAGTATAGACAATAAAATTTTGTTTCTGTTTAATTTCAATATAGTTCAAGTAAATGAGCTAGAAAAGATAATTAAACAGAGTGGCAGTTTACTTAAAGGCAAAAAAAAACCAACAACAAAAATTAAAATTCAGGCAGCCAGAGGTTTTGAAGTTGGTTATTTCATACTGATTGCCTTTCTTTAGGGGGCAAATGCCCATGAGTATCACCGTAGTGTTGTGCAGAAAGGCCTAGAGTAATAAATGAAAAGAGAAATCAGTGTAGGAAGAGGCTGCAGCTAATAAATATTTGATTAGATACACAAATTCACACAGTTTGATAATGCCTAGAGGAATTTGCCATCATTTATTAACTCCTGCCATGTAAACATATGGTATGATGTTTCTTCAGAAATGGCAAGCCAATACGCAGATCTTAATCTTTTCAATCAATTATTTTCCAGAATATATACATCTGAAATACTACTGGACTTACATTTGTGTAAATAAATAAATAAATAATAAAGAAGGAAAGAAAACAAAATAAAAGAAAAAAAAATACAGTTTCTCCTGCAGTATAGAAAATATTAACAATTTCTGAAGAATTATACCATTTTAGTATGAAAATAAAATATGTTTTTAGCAATTAAATTACTTTGCAAAAACAACCAAATCAGTCTACGCATGACAGAACAAAAAATCCACAAATCTAGTTCTTGTGATTGTCATGCATGAATTTGAGGAAGAATTAATGTAGATGAAACATTTTTACTGGGGCTGTGCAAGCTTCTTAGACTCTTAATTCTCACAGATTCTGGCAGATATTTATGTTGGTTTGTTTGGGGTGCATGTAAGAAATGATACATTTAAAACCATTTTCCTGTTTTAAATACAAAGCCTTCATATTGTGGCTGGGATCAAAATTTTTGCAATCATATTCCATGTAAACTTTGCTTGGCTTCTTTAGTTTGGAGAAGTCCATAATTCTTAATGGGTAAGCATTATTTTAAGGAATCTGTGCTGATCAGTAACCTCAAGTTTGAGGAGAAATAATTCAGTGTTTGAAATGTACAGCAATTTTAGTTTTGCAGAAGCTGGACAAAAATGGGATAAATTTAAACTCATTAGAGCTCTGTGTTAATATTTTAAACAAATAAAATATGTAGGCACATATAATTTTCCTAAAAGTATAAATTGCAGTAATTAATGTCTTGTCACATGTTGAAGTTTAATTCCTAAATTTCTTAAAAGCACAGGAAAGATACTGGCAGGCATTTTTTTTCAGAAAATTCTGTGAGCGAAAGCCTCAGCTGCCACTGAAATTTGATATCTCCTATGTACTTCTTTTAATCTCAGTGAAAATTCCTTCAAAACTAAATGTACATTTCAGCACTTTTTACTCAGAGACAAAAATCAATATGACAGTTTGAATACCCATACAAAAGATGGTCCTACAAGTTAATATTTAGCAGTAGAAGAGTACAAGAACCCACTGAGGCCACGCAGGAAGATATTTTCTGGAAATACTACAGAAATGTGCTAATAGTTTTGAGCCTCATGTAGAAGATGGCACTGGAACTAAACCATAGTTGGCTTAACAACATGATGAGCCGTAATATGATTGTTCAGAGAAAAAATCTTTTCACCTGAATATGGATGGTGCAAATTTTTCTGTGCTTTTACACAAAGAAATCTGTCAAGCTGAGGTTTTTTTGGCTTTTTTTTGGTGTGTTTTTATTTTCATTTTTAACCGTCATACAAGATAAAATTTAAACAGGTGATAGAAGGTGGCACACCAAATGGATTGAGCACTTTTTAAAGGTTAGTATCAGTCTCAAGGCCTAAAAATATTCTTTAAAAGTCACTGTACGTGGTGTGCAATTAGATGGATGAGATTGTGCATAATTTGGCATATGTCAGAGATAAGATTCTCTGCAGAGCTGCTTTGACTGCAGAATATAATAGATGTGACCTTTTAGGGTTGTAAAGACAGTAGTACAGTTAAAAATTGTGCATTTACAGGTATTTTAAAAAAGCTATAGATGCTTCAAAATACAAAAATGTATTGTCCCAATAGCTAATCAAGTCTAGTCCAGAAAAAAACACCAGAACTAAACTCACCTTGTTGATCTTCATCTTGCAAGCTCACTAGGGTCTTGGATCTAGCCTTTAAATAGGACAAAGCAAGACAATCCCACAACTTCTTATGACTGAGGCTTATTTCAGTAATGTCTTCCACTGTGACTTTCTAGAACTCAGAAAAAGAACAGATAATATAAGAAAGGAGTTATCACTATCCTTTATAATTCTTAACCTCTTGCCTGCACTTTCGCAAAGGGCACCAATAAGATGGCTTTAAATTAACAAACTATTTTACAAATAATAAACAATTCACTCCCTTCATTTGCATGCCTGGTAAACTGGCAGGTCTTCAAAGAAGATATTTACTCAGTGCCAACTGGCCAAATAAGGTATTGTAAAATTTGATCACAGAAAGTCCTCTCATTTGTTTCTATGAAATGTCTTTTTATTCATAACTACAGTGCTTATTAACTTGGTGAAAAACCCATGAAAGGACAGGCTGGCTACAGACGATGAAAGTCCACTGAAGATGATTACACTTTTACCAGGATTTGGACGTCTAGGAAGGGAAAAGTGTGATGGCATTGGCTGAAAATATGATAGTGAACGTGGGCTGCCTTAGAACAGAATGTTGCAGACAACTCAAAAGCAACTGCATTTGAGATTCTCAACTCTACCTGAAGATAAGCTAGAAGACTTACTGTGTAAGGGTCGATAGGAAAATGCTGAACTTTTTAGAACCATATAGAGCTATTGGAATAGTTACTGGAGTGGAGAATATTAAGTTCAGTTTGAAATCAACTTTCATTTGCTATTCAGCATGGTCTTAATTGAGTAAAGAAGTTCAACAAATTATCAAATTTGATTTTTATAGTTACTGCCAGACTATGAGAGTTCCTTTGCATTGTTTCACTTATTCTTGGCATTAGAGCAAGTTGATAATTGGTTGAACTATATTAACAAGTAAAATTCACTGCCTTTCCCAATTTACTAATGAGAAGTGAATGAACAGGGAAAAGGACTGCTGTGAGATGGATGCATTGATCATTTGTCTATGCAATGTGCATTCAATGAAGGTTGTGGAAAGCAAAGGGTAAACCATAGGATCTGAGTAGCTTTAAAAAGTGCATTAACATCTCTGCTGCAGCTTCTGCAAAGGTATCAGTCTTTCAAAAACCACATTAAAACAAAAGAAGTGTCAAGACATAGAAGGTATGTTTGGCCTGAGGACAAGTCCATCTGGCACTTATGTTTAGAATGATTATGAAACAGACAGTCTTTGAATGTTGTAATGGGAAAGATTGCGATGCATTTCAAGAGAAAGCACAAGAATGAGAGAGTTCAGATTTTTGTTGTTTTCTTTTAAAGACTGTACATTTCTTATAATCTTAGTGTGTGATTTTCAAATATGACTGCACATCTATGCATCACTGCATTGTGTCATAAGCCCTGGTCTCTGTCACTGTCTTAGTGACCTATCAATACTGGAAATCTCCATCTTCAGAGATTTCTGAACTGATCTGACTACTAGTCATAGAAATGTCTTGAAGAAGATGCCTGGAAGAGTGTTAATGCTGTACCAGTACGGAATAAATACATAAATAAATAAACAGTAGGGAGTGACAATAGTTTCTTTCAGGCTGGTTAGCCTTGCACGAACCCTGTAGAGAATATGGAAATACTAATATAGAAGTCAACTGACAAAAATTACAGATGGAAAACCATGTTAGCCATATTTGCAAATATGGCAGGAGTAAATTTACACTTATTCTGTATTGTCAAACTACCTTATTTCATTCTTCAACAAAAATTGACTTAATTGATTAAAGTAACAGAAGAGATGCAATAGCCTTTATACAGCATATGAATCAATGCTGTAAGATCTGATTATAAGTTAGCACCATAAAGTAGCTATAGATCTTAAGCTAAACAGAACAAAAACTTAATAACTGAAGGACAAGAAGTAATATTTATGGTGGAGTTCTTCAGATATCAGTATAAATCCTGAAACTACTCAGTACTTCCACCAATTAATCAAGAGTGAATAAAAAAGCTTCTTACAAAATCTGTGGATTCTGGAAAGGCTACAGAAGGTAACCGATGATAAAGGCATGGCAATCATACTTATCAATGCCCAAATATTCTCTCTATGACAACATTGTAACCCCCAAAGCTGAGATAATAATATAAACACATAAGACTGGAATAAGACAGACCATGCAGATACAACAAATCGATTTTCTATCGATTCTAGAAAAATGTATTAAAATGTTTACATTTTTATCCTGCCCCAAGTGTGCTCTTTTCAGATATGAAAATGTCAGTTTCATTTTCATATGCATAGCATTTCAAATACTCAGCCATTATGATTTTACATGGTTTTGTCAAATGGAAAAGTCAAAATATAAAATGCAAAAGGGTGGATATAAAATCTAGAGTATTTTGAATGAGAAAAATCCAGGGTGTGTTGTTTTTTTTTTTTTAAGTTAGTTATGGAACAACTGTATTATTTTTCCACAAAATGCTGTAGAATTTTCCAACACTGTCCCTTTAAACTACAACTCTCAAAGTTCAAGAATCTTACTTACAGCATTTCTGTTTCACACAAGATTATCTGAGGGCCATGACTGCCACCTGGGATTTTTATCTTCTCTTGCTATTCATTAGTCGCCAGCAAACTCTCTTCTGGCACTGGTTGCTGCTTAACAGCCTATCCATATTGTTAGATAAGTTGACTTCATTTCCTTGACTTCAGAATGAAGGATGGAAGATCAAGTAAATGCGCGACTTTGAAGTTTCTAACATCTTTTCCACTGGGAGTAGAAGCATCATTTATCTTTAAATTTATGTGCATGACATACAAATCAGCTTCCCCATCCAATACATCTCTCAAAAACTACAAACATCTTGTGTTTTGATAGTGTCCATGGATATCTATACTAAAGCTTATTCTACATGTGGAATTCAGAGATATCACTCTTTCACTCTCCTCTCTCCCCTTCTAGGAACTGTCAAACAGAAGACACAAGAGTCCCACACTTAGTGCGAGAGAAGGAAATACCTTTTTACTTCTAGTTACTTGTTGACTGCCTAGTAAAATATGAGGATACCTGAAAAAACACAGACAATACCTATCTGTGACTCCAACTTATGGTACCTGAGCCCTTGTTCTTGGTACACATTACGTCTATCTCTGTGGTGAGATATATAGGCATATATGGTAAGGAATTGCCTCTTTCTCAGATTCTTCATCTGAGTTCACCAAATTTGCAGTATTCTACAATCTGGACCTGTGGAATCACTTCCTCATTCTTTTCTTTTTTTTTTTTTTTTCCCCTTCTACACATAATTTTGTTTGATACTGCTTATAAACATATACAGATAAAATAATCATCCTTAAGCAAGGAGAATTCTGTACTTCCTATCATGAAGATAAAAATAGGTCTTGCATTGTATTTTATATGGAGCATAGAGTTTGGAAGGATTAACTATTAAAAAAACAACCAACCAAACAACTCACAAAAAACTTAATCAGAGAGGATTACCTGTGCACAGGGACTGTTGTGGCAATAAATTAAACAGACTTTTTTTTCCTCCTGTTTACAAGAACTATCAGATTTGTATTCCTAAATAAAAAAAAACAAAACAGAAAATTACTTTGATATTCTGACAGCTTCTTTCTATTACTTTGGTCTTATTTTCCCAGAAGTCTTCTGGAAAAATCCCCCATCTATCACACCTTTTCAGCTGCTTTGCCTCATCTCCCTTTAATATCCTGAGTCCTGCTATACGATCAGAAAAAATGCAACGAAGGTTCTAGTCATTTGCCTAATGGTGTCTACTGCCAAAAGTTGACTGACAGTTTTGAAACAGAAAAACAAATTTAAATGACCATATGTACTTGTTTCTGGCTACAAAAGAAAAAAAAAAAAAAAAAAAAAGACACTGGTGTCAGGAAATATTTGGGTTCAATTTTCATCCACATTCTCTATAGAAAACTACTAGGAGACAGAATGTTTTTCCTAGGTTTTAAATCACTCTGTCTCCATAATACCATTGTTTAGGTTAATTTAAATGGAGATGAACTGTTGATGCCCCAACTGCCTTGCAAATTGAGCATCCTTGGTTTAAACTGTCCAAGTAAAACTCAATATTGTGTCTAAATACTACCAGTGTTTCTAGTGTCCTAGAAAAAAAAACATGAACTGCTGTCTGGGCAAAAGCTTACTGTTCAGGAATGTTAATGCCCCTTTTATTTTTGTTTGCAGTTAGTTATATAGAATACTATTAAATACTATATATGTATGGGTGCAAAACATTTGCATGTCTTTGAAGTATATTTTGTTCATCTATGGCACCACACTTTCAAATTCCCCCTTCCCTGTGACATTACCTTCCAGGTTTTGAAGGTTAAAAATGCCCCTCAACAGTGAAAAATGCATAGTGTTGAAATACTCACCCCTCGTGGGCTTGGTTGTTTGCCAATTATTTTATAGTCAAAAGCAACAGAAATTGCTCAGTACTGCAGATTCAGCACCTGAAATACAGCACATGCAGAAAAAGGGCAGGAATAACCTTAACTAAGCAAGGAGTTAGCTACCTGCTGCAAAATGTCATTTTGCACTGTCTTTTTGAGAGATCAAAGGTCAAAGTAAAGAGAGGAATATTACATACCTTTCATTGTATTTTGTAGTTTACAGGTGTCTGTAAAAGTTCATAAATGAACTTAAAAAATAAATAAATTACATGTGTGGTGTCTAAGGCTTTCTTCACAGTTCTTTTTTTCCCAACAAACCAGTGAGTAACCTCTCGTATTAATGCATAAAGCCTTACATATAAGTCTCTTGATATAAGATCTTATAATTTTACCAGCCTGTACAGAATTCAACGTGTTATATTCTTCCTTGATCTTCTCTTATACTTGTCTTCAGTCTTTGTCTTATCCAGCTATGTGGAAAACACTGGAAAAAAAAAAAAAAAATAATTAAAAAAGCTTTTTTAAACAAAGACCTGAACATTCATTATGTATTTGCAGATAATGGACTGTCCATGGCTGAATGTGTCAATACTGGCATGCTTGAGTTGAAAGTATTTTTATGGGGAATAATAGCCAGTCTGAAAGTTGGCAGTTGGTGATACCTATGAGCCATACTGCACTAATAGCTGCTAATGGCCACTGTTAACCCTTGTCACCAATGTGAGCTACACAGGAAAAAAGACTTACTAAAGAGAAACCAACTTGAAGACCAAACAATAAGAATGTACTCTATATTAAAAGCATCCTCTCCTTTAATTTGCAGTCATTGGCTAAATTATTATTTCACTTTATACCAATGCAGCCTGAGTTGACCAATAAAGTGGCAGGACAACTTGGCTGATTAAATTACTCTAAGATGATTCATGAGGTGCTAATAGTGTGGGTACCAACAACAAATGATGGTGAATAATGAAATGGAAAGAGATAAATAAGATTCAGTTAACTGAGATTGATTTTGCTAACAAGTGCTGAATACAGTCCATAGCTATGGCAGTGCTGAATGAAATGCATGCAGTAAATGTCTCTAATCCTGTAAGTTGTAGTCTGCATATTACTTAATTTGTGTGCAGGTATCCTGTATTCTGAGATGTCAGCAGCAACCTAATTGCTATCCATTTGCTCTAATAACATTTACTTTGAGAGAGTTTCTGGAAAAAAAAAATATATATAAGAAAAAGGGAATTATTATGGATGCAAAGCAGAGAAGTCACAGGTACTTGGGAGTATTTACCATCTGCTGACTTTAGTTTCCATCTGTGTGTCTTATTTGCATGAAAATTCTTGATTCAAAATTGATGAAACTAACACCACTATAAAATTGTGATGTCATCTGATGGTAGCTAAACTCTATAGAGTGATGATTGGTATTTTTGGCTCTGGGTGCATGTAGGACCAGCTCAGTCTCTGAGACTACAAGGTTTGAATCCTTTCAGGTGAAGAAGGACCTTGATTTTAGTTCTTAAACATTCTCAGTAGTGTTCTGAGTTCTAGACATCATATTTACAGAAGCAAATATGTACATAATTCTGGTGGGTTTCAGTGGGACTCAGGTTCCCAAAAAATAACTGAAGAATTGGACCAAAGCTTGTTGTATAAAAGGGGCATTGACACTATCATGTTTGTTCTACTTCAATGGTTAAATTTTAAACAAAGACTAAAGCTACCTGAAATTTTCAAAAAGAAGGATTAAATGGTTATACATTGGAAAGGGATACTGATTGTTGGTCTTTAGTGGACAGTTATGAAAGGTTAGAAATTATATGCACCTTCTCAGCATTTCCTTCTTGGAAATAATATAATAATCTCATAATATTTCATATGAACCTTAGTATGTTAATACTCAAATAAATTTGCCTTTTATTTTATATTTGGAGATAATAGCACTTCTTTCTGTCTTCTAAATAAATGTAATATTTTCTGTGGAGTCCTATTCTCAACATTCAAAGTAATTTCTAATGCCATTATTGTTCTGTAAGATTTTGGTAACAATGCCAGTTCACTACTGATGGTGGAAACAAAGTTTATCAGTTATTATTTTACCATTTCAGCTGTCATGGGTAATCCAGTGGAAAAAAAAAATCACTGCTTTAAAGGCAATTTTTTATTCTCTTTGCAATTGATTGAAAACTAGGTCAACAGCCACTCTAGACAGACAATTACATTAAATGGGGGGGTAAATGTTATACAGAAATAATTAAGCACTTGCTATATTAAATTGTGATAATATTCTTCCAGTTGTACCCACTGACATATAAGTTTGAAAGCAAATTATTTTCCTTCATGTTATATTCAGTTTCACGACTGCAACACAATGAAAGCATCACTTTTCTTTGGTGCCACAGTAATTTATTTATGATAAACATGCAGACACACTGCACGATAATGAGTGGACTTATGCATAGAAACTAGTAATTAAATTTCTCTTTTGTTTTTCTTTTTTTTATCTACCTTAATTGTTAGTTAATTTATGCACCTGAATTTTCAGGTGCTTGTACATACTCATTAAAAATGACCTCCAAGAAAAGCAGGTTGAATGCTGAAAAAGGAGGCAGAATGACAGGCTGGTTGTTACTAAGTTTAGCCTTTTTCTGTGATGGGAAATGTTTCTATACATACTCTAAGTACTTTCCATATGATGGAAACATTAAAAAAAAGTTCATATTCAACAATATTACAATGCTGGTAACAGACCCATCAATATTTCTCTTTCAAATCTCTAGGGCAGGAATAACCTTAACTAAGCAAGGAGTTAGCTACCTGCTGCAAAATGTCATTTTGCACTGTCTTTTTGAGAGATCAAAGGTCAAAGTAAAGAGAGGAATATTACATACCTTTCATTGTATTTTGTAGTTTACAGGTGTCTGTAAAAGTTCATAAATGAACTTAAAAAATAAATAAATTACATGTGTGGTGTCTAAGGCTTTCTTCACAGTTCTTTTTTTCCCAACAAACCAGTGAGTAACCTCTCGTATTAATGCATAAAGCCTTACATATAAGTCTCTTGATATAAGATCTTATAATTTTACCAGCCTGTACAGAATTCAACGTGTTATATTCTTCCTTGATCTTCTCTTATACTTGTCTTCAGTCTTTGTCTTATCCAGCTATGTGGAAAACACTGGAAAAAAAAAAAAAAAATTAAAAAAGCTTTTTTAAACAAAGACCTGAACATTCATTATGTATTTGCAGATAATGGACTGTCCATGGCTGAATGTGTCAATACTGGCATGCTTGAGTTGAAAGTATTTTTATGGGGAATAATAGCCAGTCTGAAAGTTGGCAGTTGGTGATACCTATGAGCCATACTGCACTAATAGCTGCTAATGGCCACTGTTAACCCTTGTCACCAATGTGAGCTACACAGGAAAAAAGACTTACTAAAGAGAAACCAACTTGAAGACCAAACAATAAGAATGTACTCTATATTAAAAGCATCCTCTCCTTTAATTTGCAGTCATTGGCTAAATTATTATTTCACTTTATACCAATGCAGCCTGAGTTGACCAATAAAGTGGCAGGACAACTTGGCTAATTAAATTACTCTAAGATGATTCATGAGGTGCTAATAGTGTGGGTACCAACAACAAATGATGGTGAATAATGAAATGGAAAGAGATAAATAAGATTCAGTTAACTGAGATTGATTTTGCTAACAAGTGCTGAATACAGTCCATAGCTATGGCAGTGCTGAATGAAATGCATGCAGTAAATGTCTCTAATCCTGTAAGTTGTAGTCTGCATATTACTTAATTTGTGTGCAGGTATCCTGTATTCTGAGATGTCAGCAGCAACCTAATTGCTATCCATTTGCTCTAATAACATTTACTTTGAGAGAGTTTCTGGAAAAAAAAATATATATATATAAGAAAAAGGGAATTATTATGGATGCAAAGCAGAGAAGTCACAGGTACTTGGGAGTATTTACCATCTGCTGACTTTAGTTTCCATCTGTGTGTCTTATTTGCATGAAAATTCTTGATTCAAAATTGATGAAACTAACACCACTATAAAATTGTGATGTCATCTGATGGTAGCTAAACTCTATAGAGTGATGATTGGTATTTTTGGCTCTGGGTGCATGTAGGACCAGCTCAGTCTCTGAGACTACAAGGTTTGAATCCTTTCAGGTGAAGAAGGACCTTGATTTTAGTTCTTAAACATTCTCAGTAGTGTTCTGAGTTCTAGACATCATATTTACAGAAGCAAATATGTACATAATTCTGGTGGGTTTCAGTGGGACTCAGGTTCCCAAAAAATAACTGAAGAATTGGACCAAAGCTTGTTGTATAAAAGGGGCATTGACACTATCATGTTTGTTCTACTTCAATGGTTAAATTTTAAACAAAGACTAAAGCTACCTGAAATTTTCAAAAAGAAGGATTAAATGGTTATACACTGGAAAGGGATACTGATTGTTGGTCTTTAGTGGACAGTTATGAAAGGTTAGAAATTATATGCACCTTCTCAGCATTTCCTTCTTGGAAATAATATAATAATCTCATAATATTTCATATGAACCTTAGTATGTTAATACTCAAATAAATTTGCCTTTTATTTTATATTTGGAGATAATAGCACTTCTTTCTGTCTTCTAAATAAATGTAATATTTTCTGTGGAGTCCTATTCTCAACATTCTGTGTAATTTCTAATGCCATTATTGTTCTGTAAGATTTTGGTAACAATGCCAGTTCACTACTGATGGTGGAAACAAAGTTTATCAGTTATTATTTTACCATTTTAGCTGTCATGGGTAATCCAGTGGAAAAAAAAATCACTGCTTTAAAGGCAATTTTTTATTCTCTTTGCAATTGATTGAAAACTATTTCAACAGCCACTCTAGACAGACAATTACATTAAATGGGGGATAAATGTTATACAGAAATAATTAAGCACTTGCTATATTAAATTGTGATAATATTCTTCCAGTTGTACCCACTGACATATAAGTTTGAAAGCAAATTATTTTCCTTCATGTTATATTCAGTTTCACGACTGCAACACAATGAAAGCATCACTTTTCTTTGGTGCCACAGTAATTTATTTATGATAAACATGCAGACACACTGCACGATAATGAGTGGACTTATGCATAGAAACTAGTAATTAAATTTCTCTTTTGTTTTTCTTTTTTTTATCTACCTTAATTGTTAGTTAATTTATGCACCTGAATTTTCAGGTGCTTGTACATACTCATTAAAAATGA
>NW_009953651.1:2105159-2145991 GCF_000747805.2 Chaetura pelagica | reverse complement strand
GAATGCTGAAAAAGGAGGCAGAATGACAGGCTGGTTGTTACTAAGTTTAGCCTTTTTCTGTGATGGGAAATGTTTCTATACATACTCTAAGTACTTTCCATATGATGGAAACATTAAAAAAAAGTTCATATTCAACAATATTACAATGCTGGTAACAGACCCATCAATATTTCTCTTTCAAATCTCTGATTACCACTTCCTTACAAAATTCACTAAAGGCTGAAATCTGGTGTGTATCATATTAATCTGGAAAATAACTATTTTTGTATTGTTTTGTTGTATAAATTCTGCCCTATTTCTATTGGAAAACTAAGAAATTGTTTGTTATATTCTAATTTGAAGAAGCAAGGATATGAATGAGTGAATTTGATTTAGTCAATGTAAAATAAATGGACTAAAAATTTGGATTTAATATAAAACTGTAAGGGCACATAAAATTAGTTGCAGCACATGTACAATAACATAATTCATGAGTTTCATACAACTGTGCGTAAACCTTCACATCGACTGGCAAGTTGTGAAGCACTAGCTCTCTCCTTCATGTAATAAATACCTTACAGTGAAGAGCAGTGCATAAATGTAGGTCTTAATTTTATGCAATAGATGCATTGATAATACTTGAGATTTTAAAATACTCAATACTCCAATGGCTTTATAGACATAGGAATCCAAAGGGTTCATTTATTTTCTTCTGGGAATGTGTCTGCCTCATAATAATTTCACAGACATTAAAAATTCCATGTGCATCTGGTGTTAGGGACAACCACTTTCCTCACTGATAACCACAATCAAGTTACATAAATGCACTAAGAGAACCCTCACCTGCACACTCGCTCAAGCCAAAATATGTCCAGGATTTTCAGAACCTTCCCCAATCATTAATCCACTCTTTCTTTGCCCCTTTGGAATACATTTTTCACTTCAAGGACATCTATGGGTGTTTGGCAAAAGGCAAACACACCCACTAGTAGTTTTTCATTTTTCATCTAGCTGTGACTGAAATCCTCACCACCAAATTAAGGGGCTGAACTCTGTAGAGTATTATGAAGACAATCTTTTTAAGCTATTTAAAGTCCAATTCTGTATTGCGCAGTGTTAAAGGTCTTTGGAAACACTTCAAAAATGTTAATTCCAATAGAATTTCTTTGGTATCCTGAACTGGAACAAGAATGCCAAGATGATGGCGTGATCTCAGCCTCTCCATGGTCAGGGGTAACATGGAGTAAATAATTAACCAGGCCACTGTAATGTGCTTTACCTGTCATTTTCTGAGCTTACCAAAGTTTCATAGTGCAAACTGAGATGCAGAATTTTAGATTAGGGGCCACATTTTCCTAAGTACTTGTATGGTAGCTAACACAATGAACCATAATCAAGCCTTTATTGAAAACTAAATATTAAATAACAATAACAATTCAAATAATACACAGTTTCTCTAGAGCATAGTACATTGATTGCCTTGTACTTTTCACAGGATAATTTTGAAAGCAAAATAAAATGTGGACTGATTATACATCAAATATGGAGTGGCATTATGGATAGCACAAGCGTGGCAAAATGTTCTCTAAAGGAAAATGCATACTAATATCTAAAGCCCACTCTGTTCTGCTTCCTTTTTTCATTATAGTTGATGTTTCATTTTAGCATATACATTTGAAACTCACTTCGTGTTTTAATGGAATGCTCTGGGCCAAATTGAGCCCCAGTGTAATCTTACATGGGCATGTCAGACAGTTATTATGATTTTTTTATGGCATGAGTTTGAGGTGGCTGCATTATTCATGTGGGGCATATTGAAGAGAAGGTCATATAGGTCACTGCAAGAATTTAAAATACTTCTGCAGTTCGGAAATGTACTTTTTACATACAGACTTCCGGAAAGCGTGCTTTCTCTTTCTACTTTCATTTCTAATTGATGACTACTAATACTATTTATTTTACTCTCTTGTCTTCAAGGCCAAATTTCATTAGCTACTATTTGCAGGCTCAGAATGAAGCTAAGACTACAATCAGCTTTAAATAAGAAAATCCCCAAAGAAAACTCCAATGTTGTAGAGATTCTCACTCTCTTAGAAGATTAATGGAGCAGACTTGTAGAACATTTTCTGTATCCTGTGGCTATTCATTTAACATATTCATTATGCTGAACATCATGTTATGTTTGAACATTTGCAGGAACCTGCTCTATTTTTTAGAAACAAAGTTCCTGAATTTTCTTCATTAAGAAAGTATTGTTTGGTTCTGCAAGGCTGTCTATAAGAATACTTGAAAGGGTTCATTATATTTCTGACATCATTATAACAATAACCTGGAGACATGTTTTCTCTGCTGGGCAACTCTGTGCCCTTTCTTCTTCCAGCTCCTGCAACAGGAGATGTAGGCAAGGAAAAATGCCATTGTATCTATGTTGCTGTTATGTTATTCCCCTTCACTTTGGAGGTATGGTTTTCAGCTACCAACCAATGGAACCCAAGTAGATCTTGAAACTTACATCATGGACTAGAACATCCACAGGCAGCTCCAGTATTTGGGATGCAGGCACATGATATAGAAAATCATCCCAAAGTTTCATAAACTTACTATGTTCACATTGAGTGAAGATACATAGAAAATATTCTTCATTTGACATGGTAGCAATATGGCTTTGCCTTGACTGAGAGCCGAGTGACTAAGTGTGATGTGCCATGGCCAAGAGGACACTGGAAACAAGGCTTAAGCATAATGAGCCATGTCTGACATGCTAAGAGGATCTAAGTGTAATGGGCCTTGGTGTGGACCAGGGATCAACAACTGACAGGAGAATGTTACTTGAAAATGCTGGAAAGGCATACTACAATCTAACTGGCAGTTTTGTCAACATCCGGCTATAAAGATACTTGACAGTAGAGGCTGGGGGTGGGGAGAAACATTGTAATGTACACACCCAACACAGTGTACAAGGAGGGTGTCTGAGGTGGGACTGCTATGCATTGTTGCCGAGCCTTTGCCCAAAAGCTTGACATATAGACTAGTCAGAGGGACTGTCAGATTCCTCTGGGTTTCATTGTGCTGCCTAACTGGGCTGGCAATTGGGGTGGGGTTCAGTTAAGTGTGTGTACATGTGTGAAAACATTTTCTGACACAACTTATCTGTTGCTTGGTCCACTTAAATTGAACTTAGCAGTGTCACAACACTTAGTATTCATTTCCCTCCGTGACATCACATCATTCCATTCCTTATTGCAGAATTCGGGGATAGAACGTATCATTTAGGTTTCAATCACTTTTTAGAATCTTTGACCATCACTTGCATTCAATCTCTCAAATAATATTTAGGAAAAACACCATGGCCTACAGAAAGTAGGTACCAACAGCCCAAGAAGAGCTGGAGAATCCTTAGACATTTCTATGCATTGGGAGCATTTTGTGACAGTTACATACAACAGTGGTTGGAAAATATAACATCAGTCAGCAATGAGGTTTTGAAAAACCCTAGTAGGAGACATCAGACTATGGTTTAGAGGACTGGATCAACTAATAGTAAACCTGCATTCCCAAAGAGCAAACTTCACTCACACTGTGCTCTGAAAATTCTCCTTGTTTTGAAAGTATCCAGAGGTAGCTAATCATATCCTTTGCAATCAGGGAAAAAAGCCCCTGCTGATCTTGTTTTTCAAGAAATTATCTACTGTAAATTATTGAAAAGATGAGTCACTATTTCCACAATTTCCTGTAAACACACACATATTTCATGAGATTCTTTAGGAGAGGAATATTTTAGAAGTATAAAACCATAAAGTTATAATTAACTTCTGGACTTTGGAAATGTCTGACACATATAGGTCAAGCATTCATTTTTTAACTCAAGATTTACATTCTCACTATAAATATTAACCTTTTTTAAAAATTATTTCAGAGCTTTATGCTTCAACCATCACTTCTTTAGCTGTGCTTACTATCATCAGATTAGCGTATGCTTTCAAAAAGCACAGGGCATAGGAAACAATTTGTTAATAAAATCTCTTCTCACTCATTTACTCCTTCCTCTTGCAATCCCTGCCTGTTCTTGGTATTAATCATGAAAAAAACCTAAGAGTGGGTCTTGTTAAAAATGTAACTCAAGAATTCAGCATGACCTTTTACATCTAGACCCTGATTTAAGAGCCAGCACAGCTAAAAGCATAAGATAGTATGCTGCTGTAGCACATTAAAAGGTCAAATTCAAATGAGTTCAGGTTGAGATACTGTTCTTTATCTTAGGGAGAAATCAATTACGAACTCCAGTTAAATATGTAAGTCTCATTACTTTTTCCCCAGCATATATTGGTGAATTCAAGACATAATTGTGCTAGTATTAACAAATACTTAACATCTGACTCATCATCAGTCGTACTAGAATCAAGAGGTATTTCTTGTTTACAAAAGTAGGTATATATATTTGTTTTTGGAGGACTGATGTCTACTACAGTAAAGGTCTGTGGTATTTCCCAAACAATTTAATCCAAAGGGAGACTTCTGCCCCTAGCAAACAGTAACTTTTACTTTACACTGAGCACTAATGGTGTTTTTAACAGTTAAGACACCAAAGGAAGGAGTGGTAATTACCTTCAATGATTCTATTGTGGACAAGGGCTGAATACAAATGCAGGGTTCAGAAACACCTACCTTTTTCTTGGTTTCTTCATACAAGGCCTCTGTGTTAGCTGTGAGCTGTCCAAAGCACAGGAGCCAGGTGGAGCCTCTTAGAGCTTTTTTCCCCCCATATTTTGTCTGTGGAGGTTCCTAGCAAAGCCAGTATTCTCTTCAGAAGCAGCTCTTCATAAATGAATGAGTTCCATATACCTAAAGTCCCAAATAAAAACACGTATCTTACTCATCACAAACCACCCAAATAAAAACACGTATCTTACTCATCGCAAACCACCATCTGGGTATGTACAAATATATATGTGTGTGTGTGTACGTAAGTACAGATACACATATGTACATTTATACACATCAAGTAAGATAACATGTAAATAATGTGGATAACTCTTCTAACCATTGCTTCAACTTGTTTATTCTGAACATCGTGCTCCAGCAGAATCTGTTGGAATTTTGCCATTGACTTCAAAGGAATCAGATTCAGGCCACTAAAAAGCACATTTTTAAAACCAATAATATTTTAAAAGCCTGGTTTTGAAAGCCATGATATGAAGCTTAGAGTTGACTCTCCCCTATTTAGAAATAACTGGTAGGAGAGAGAATAGGACCTTCAGATAATTAACTGTTCAGTAAGTCTTAAGCAGTTCAATAGTACTTTTTATCTTCAAAGTGTTTTTTAAACATTCACTAAGTAATCCTCTCAAATCCTCTGAAATAAATAAGTTGGTATTTATTATCCCGGTGCATAACTGCTATAAATCCACAGGAAATGCTGAAAATAGTAATTTTCATTTACATTTTTTTAAATATGAAAAGGAAAAAAAAATATGCAAAAAACACTCCAGGTTGTGAATCTGCATTCTCTTGGTATTTACTCCATTTCAAGAGTGCTCCAAAGAAAAAAATATAATCTCTATGACTGCCCATTGCCAGAGATGGAAAACCTACTGCAGAAATTATCTTCCTCTGAACACTACTTCTCTCCTAGACAATTGTACTCTTAAGTGAAATTTTCCTGGCACATGCTTGAAATAGCCTTCACTGTCATGAATTGCCCTGATTTATGGAAGGATGGCTTGGCTGCAAACTCTTCACAGTAGATTAAATTTAGTATAGATAAGTGGAAAGTTCTGCACATGGGAACAAACCCAAAGGATAGCTATCAGAAAAATATTGCCAAACAGGAGTAAGATCCTGTGGTTGTGACACGTAGATCTATGAAAACCATCACTATGATGCCCAATATAATTTAACATACTAAATTTAACATTGAGAATTATCAGGAAATGTTCACTGCGGTTTTGTTTTATGAATATATTTCAGTGGATAATCTTACCATTCCTATTGATTTACAATTGTATGCACAAATAAACAGGAAAATACATTTCTTATATAGGATTTCAAGTTTTGCAATTATTTCATACTGGTGGAATAAAGCACATTTTCCACAACGTTTTTGAAGTAAATGGTATTTCTCTAATAATTCTTAGACAGGGCACTACAGACACCTGACTGTCTCAGATTTACATCTGTATTAAAAAGACTAAGAAAGTAATTCTAGATCATGTCATCCAAGAGGTATATTTGCACTGCAGACCATCAGCATCACTTAACTAACTTTGAACTCTCCTACAAAATATAGAGTGCACAATAAGAAAACACTAGGTCACTGACTTCCAATGGATGTTAGAGTTCATGTTAGCATTGCTCTTCCCTGTTTACAGGGAAATGAAATACTAAAAGTGATATGGAAAATTACAGAGCTAATTTGTATGATATTTGTATCAGTATTGATTCTGTTTGAATTTTGGAGATGCTCTAGGCATTACTTGCAAGTTTTTAAAAATCTAATTATAAAATAAAAAATACGTAAGAATTAGATAATATTCTGGGGAAAATGTGAATATTTTTGCATTGATTATAATGGTTCTTGCTATTGAACTTACACCAAAAAAAGTGAACTTTGAATATTTCAAACTTGTAATTTTTTTCTTTCTCTATTGTAACTTTGTATGTAAAGTTTTCCAGGGTCTGCATTCTAATACTTTACTTTTCCCCAGAAAATTAGATAAAACTGTCCATGCTTCCAGTATTTTCTGTATACATGTATACAGATGTATACAGTTTTCCATAACATTGTCATTTGTAATCCAATATTTATTACTATTTCCTCAATAACTTTTTCACCAAAACCTATTTTCCCAAAACTTTAATACATGAAGTATTTTTTATTAAAACGTCAAAAACCTGTAGACACTTCAGTAAAAATTAAAAGCATCCCACTATCTAAAATCCAGCAAAATGAAAGCAGTTTAAATTTTAATAGTAAGAAAATTATGTATTTTCCCCCCTCCTCAGATTCAAATTATAGCAATTGTAATTGATACCAAGCAAGATTCCAATTAAGTGTTAGGCTTTAAAAGGAAACCGCAATGGGTTCAGCTCACATCTGAATTTTATCTACAGTTGATTTTCTACTCCACAGTTGGTTTACAAGATAATATTTCCTTCAATTCCAAACATTCTAAAAGAAGGACCAGAATAAAGAAATTCTTAGAGATTATCTTACCTCTCAGTCTGCTGATCCAAATCTTATTCCAGAAACAAGCTGCTGTGCTGTCAAAGATTCTACTGTTTGAAAGCTTTAGATATTAAGTTTTTCATCCCCAATACACATTTGGGAATATGTTTACTAATTGATAGAAATGTTAAAAGCATATTTAAACTAAAACTTCAGAGAACCAAGGCTTTGAAATAATTCAGCTATAGCAAAGAGAAAGAAAAAAATGAAATCTACAATTTTAAGTTAATTTTGCACCAAGAAGAAATCACTGAAAAACTATCAAACACACTTCATGTCATAAGGAATAATCTGATGTTAGGAGAGAAGTATATCTCCAAAACTGCTGGAGACAGGAAATAATTTTTATATACTTGGGCTTGGGATAGGCATGTCAGTTCACAGCTTCCACATATGCTTCAAAAATGCATACAATTAATGAAATATTCTTTCCTAAAAGGAATCAAGAGATATTAAAGAGTCGTTCAAAAATAAATTCAAAGAAATAATTAATATATAAATAGTAGATATGTTTCATGTCAAAAAGTAAGCCAGTTAGTGCTTGACTCATTTTCAAAAATATTTTCCTTTGAACAACTGTTTCACTGTCCAGTCAAGCATCTGACACTGCCTGTTATTAAAGTTATGACACTGAATTAAAAGGACTCAGTAGTTCAGTCAGTTTCCAAAATTTATCCTACCCAAAACTAGAATTTCCACTGCATTTTAGAAAGTTCAGATCCTGACCAAAACAGCAACAATAATTTTAAAGGTACCTTCACAATCAGAAAAAGAGCATATAATGATTTGTACTAGAGCGACGAGTTCTGAGGCTTAGAACTAACAGAACCAGTTATAATGGTTAAAAAGAACTTGCTCAACAATGGGACAATTCAGTCACCATGAAACTAGGTGATAAAAGACACTTTAGGGGACTCTTCCACAAGCAGAGTTATAAGCTATTCATCGGGTATCTCTGCACCCAGCATGTAACTAGGGTTCTCTTTCTGGAGATGTCATTACAGAAAGATATTAAAATTACAAACGTCTGGTAATCAAATGCATGATAGTGTAGTACTTACATAAGAAACATGATTTATTCCCAAGAAAGGATATTAATTCTAAACACAGGGCTTCCAGACTTTCTGGAAGACAAAAACATGAAAGAAATGGAGGTGAAAGTAGAACTGTGTGTATCAGGAGAAAAATCAGAACTGAAAAATTGCTATAGTGAGCCTTGGAGAAATATAATGAATCAATCTGGGATTAAGCTACTAAATAGGAAAAAGAATAAGGATAGCACTAGGGAGGTAGCATAGACCTCCAGGGCAAGAAGAGACATGAAAATAAAATTCTGCTTAAAGATGAGGCGAGAAAAAGAAGGTAATAAAACTCCACAACACTATGAGAATTTGTAATTCCAACCAATTACCCAAAACCTCAGAGACACAGAGGAAGAGAAATATGGGAATGAAGATGTAGTGAATTATTACATCTGAATTAATTAGGGACACAAACATGTGAGTGCAAAGATCCTATTGCCAAGCATAATTATTTGGCATTAGCTAGTGACAAGGACGGCATTAATGCTTTTAGAAAACTGAAATAAATTTGCAAAACATACGTAATATGAGGAGTTGATAGGTCTTCTGTCTCTCAGTACAGTAATATATGGAATAAAGCTTGCAAAGGAAAGCTAGTTTTACATGTATTTACGCAAGCCAGCTGACAAAAAATCCACAACAAAAAAAAAGAAAAAAAAAAAGGTTGCTGAGTAATGGACATGAAAGACAAATTCTTTGTCCATAAAACAGTGCAGGTCCATTAACTTTTTCATACAGTTCAAGACAGGAAGGATCCATTAGATCATCTATTCTGACCCTGTATATCATAGGTCATTAAATTTCATTTTCAATTGTACTCAGTTCAGTAGTTTATGTTTTAATGTATTACAGAAAAACATCTAGTCTTGATTTGAAGGTAGAGAGATAGAGAATCATTGCCCTTGGCTTTTTTGCTCTGAAGGTTAAATACCATTGCTGCTGTGAAACTGAGCCTTATTTCTCATTTGAATTTGTTTGGCTTCAGCTTCCAGCCAGGAGTTCTTATTACATGATATTTTTCTTCTGCTAGTCTTTTAACACTTAGTATACTTTATTTTGCACTTCTAGATCATAAACAAATCACAACTTCTTTGGGAATCCAAATGGGACGAGTTCTTTTTTGTCATGCTTCTCTATAAGGCAGCTTTTTGCACCTTTAATAACTTACCCATTTTTTTAACAGCCTCATTTTTAGCAATGAGCACCCAAAATTCTTGTACTGGTCAAAGTTAATTCTTTACCCACATTTGTTCATCCTTGTGTATAACATGCAGTAGTTGTTTCCACAGACCATGATAGCTTAGTTTGAGCAATGCATCTACTGTACCTTTTGAGGCACTGAAGCTCAGCTAAGTTCTCCACATTTCGTATGTAATCAAGATACAAAGATAAGTTCCTTTAGAAGATGACTTATATTTCAGGTGAGTTATCCCCACGTATCTTGTGAAGAAGACCAGAGTCACTGAGACCCTCATTTGGAAACTCCCTGGTATTAATAAAACATTGTAGGAACAGGAGATATACACTAAGACAATTCAGCTGTCTACAATGTACCTGGAATGTTATTATCTCTCTGGGTAAATTATACAGCCGGTAGGATGAAAGCAAATTCCTCTAAACTTGTTACCGTAAGATCCTCTGTATCCACCTGCTCTCTCCACTATTTCATAGAATCATAGGCTTTGGAAGAGACCTCTGAAGAGGAAGTCCAAACCCCTTGCTGCACCAGGCACAGCTAGGGCAGAACACACACGAACAAGCAGGTCTTGAAATTCTTCAAAGAGACTCCACAACCTCTCTGGGCAGCCTCTTCCAATGCTTCATCACCCTCACAGTAAAGTCCTTTCTCACATTGAGGTGGAACTTCTTGTGTTGTTACTTGGTGCTGTTTCCCCTTGCCCTATCACAGGGCACACTGGAAAGAGACTGGCCTATTCTTAACATCCAGCCTTCAGATATTTACAGACATTAATAAGGTCCCCTCTTAGTCTTTTCTCAAGACTAAACCGCCCCAGCTCATCTATGTTTGATTTAGGGCTGTCTGCAAATTCTGGGAAACAGAATGACTGCACTATTTGATGAGGAATTTACCAAAAAATTACAAACAAATCTTTCTTGTCAATCTGTAATTGTTTTCTCTTTGCCTGTGTTGATAATAATAGTTTACAGGAGCAAAAGTAAAAAATGCAACAAAACCCTTTACTTATCTTTATATGCCTGCTTGTTTCGTACTTTCAAAACCACCGGCAATGCCATCAAGCACTCACACTAAGGCACTAATTTTGCTTCAGCACTTCAGATAAAAAATTACAGCCTATCAATGCACAGTCTACAATGAAAACTGGTGTTCCATAAAGAGAACTTGTACAGCAGGCTGATTCTGTACACACCATTTATTTCTTCTGATTATTTTTCCTAACTCACTTCCAGCTCTGTTTAGCTCCATCACACATGAGTTATGAGGTTATCTATAACTCATGGAAATAAATGATACATCATGAGTTATTCTTTTGTCAAATGTTGTGTTAATACATTTAACTTGTATAATTTTGATTTTTTCCTCAGAAGAGAATATAAATTTATGACATATTAACAAACATAATTATTGTACTGCATGTTAAAGTAGTATGAAGGCACACTCTTCCTATCACCACTATGACTATGTAAATAAATATTACATTGATATTTTTAAAAGATATATATATTTTGCAATATTAAACTACAAAACAGTGTGCATGAAGAAATCTTTCACTGAGCTGGAAAAAATTGCTACCCTAGGCATTTCCCCAAAAAACCTGCCGTTTATTCTTTGAGTCTTACAATCCAATTTTGTCATCTAGAATACTTTTATTCTTCTCAAACAATTTCCTTATCTTACACACTGAAATAAATGGTGCCTGGAAATGAATAAAGGAAAAATCAGTGCAGTGCTGTCAGTTTCGTTTTGCAGATTTTTTTGCTTATTAGAAGCTATTTATTTATTTACTTAGAGACCTTACTAAATCTGCTGAACACTATTAAGTTGCCTTCTCATAAATTAAACATTATGGTGTTTACATACTCTGCAATCAGCCTTTGGTCCTACCAAGGCAAAAACTTGAGTTTTCTAATAAATGAGTTACAGCAATGAGACCAGATGGCTGAGCTCAAGACGCTGAACTTGTTTGTCCTTTCTGATCTTGGGTCACTTTGTATCATCTCATAATTCAATTCAAGCAACCTTTCGATAACCATAATTTCAGAAGAGTGCCAATGTAACACTGAAAAACCTGATGAAAGTAAGAATGACAGGTCAGCACTGGGTCTGTCCAGCCCACAATTCAAAAAGGGGGCAAAGCAATGGGGAAATAATCTGTCTCTCAAATCTTGTTTAGTGATAATGATTGAACTCCAAACCCCCATAACTCTATCTATCAAACCCTATGTAGTTGATCTCAGCTGGTGTAATAGAGAAAGAAAAATAGCATGTTGCTAAGTTGATTTCTGTCCAAATCTGATTTTGCAAATACAATTATTTGAGGAATATTCTCTAAAAATCTCCAGTGAATATGAAAGTAGCTGTACCCCCACTCATTATAAAAACAGAAAATCTCCTTATTTGATTATATGGTATATTTAACTGAGTGTTTGAGCCAACTATGAAATAAAACACCAAAAACAAGAATACAAAATAAATTGTAGATAAATAAAATACAAAGTGAACAGGTATATCATCAAATTTGTGAATAAATTGAAAATATTCTATAAACAGTTATTTTTTTTCTTAAAATAGTAATTATAATAAAATAATAGTTTAATTACAATAATTGATATTACATCAATTTATATAAATTTGCATATTTTCATGTAGTGACAATTTTTAAATGCTTTACAATTACTAAGTATTACTTAAAGATTGACTTTCAAAGATTGTCATTAATAATGGCACAGAACAACACAACACTGGTAAGGGTCTCACTTCAATTTCTTGTCAGTAAATTTTTGAAGAGTGCTTAGACACTGCTGATTTCTTTTCACTGGAGACAAGCATCATTTCAAAACCAACCAAACACTATTCACTGGCATTCCACACAAAGCCAGTTAAGATCTGCAAGAGGTAAACCATGAGTTCTGGAGATACTTTTGTTTTTCTTTGTAACTTTCTTGATCAATATTGCCTAGAGCACTTAATGGGTTACCTGAAGAAGTGTGTCATTTCCATAGTGCCAGTATTCTTCCTCTTGAGAGAAGGATGAGGAATAGTGTATTTCTGCCTTTCAACAAAGAAGCCTTTGCTATTGTGGCTCTGGACAGAGTAGAGGTTTTCACACACATGACAGAAGTTTATTTTTGCCATGTATGTTTGGGGCTAAATTTCATCCCACACTAACTTCTTTTGCAAACAGAAAAGGAAATGTGCTTACAAGAAGAACTAGAGGAAAAGGATCTTAAGGAGACTTTTCTGTCAGAGTAGTGAGCTTTCCATTACTTGTTTACCTGTTTGGCATGTAAGGAACATCTCTGGATGAACTTGGTCTGGAGACTACAAAGCAGATTATACTACAGTTGAGCAATTCACGGCCAGGCAAACTGCCTTGTTAGTTGTTCAAATTGTGTAGGCTGTTTCAGACCCTGAATAAATTGCAGACAAAAGGGCAAGTAGTTGACTTTTAAAATTAATTCTTTGCCCATTCTTTTCCCTTTCTTTTCCTCCCAATTTGAACTGTAAATAGTCTGAGAGGATCTGATCTATAGTTCATGCATGTTTTGAGGTTATCTCATCACACAAAACAAAACTTCATGTCAATCAAAAAAAAGCCACCAGCTTCTTTTCAAAGATTGGAAAACAGGATTTTTAATCTTAAGATTTGGGTCACATATCACCTACAGATTTCCAGGTAATTAGCAATGAGAAATAGCATTGAAAAATAAGTAGGTAGGAAATATTCCAGAACATGCCTCTAAGGGATAGCAATAATTTAATAAGAGATAACTAGCATAGTGCAGCATAGGGGAAACTCTACTCACCTAATTTTGTGGATATTATAGTGGAACATAAAAATTTTAACAGCAGATGATATTATTTATTTATATTTTTAGAAAGCCTTTGATGAAGTTCCTAATAACAAACTTCTATTAACTATAGAGTTCTAAAGTCAGATAGTGAGAACCACTTAGTACCTAGTTAAAAGATACTATAAAACCCAGCCTAGTGATCTGGCTCATTGGACACAGTTCTTGTTCCACTGAGGTCAATCTCCAAAACTCATGGTTTTTTGTTTGTTATGGCTTGGGGGTTTTTTGCTTTTTGTTTGTTTGTTTGTTTGTTTTAAGCAAACATTCACCAGCAGTGAAAGGGTTTGGTTTTTTTCACCTAAATTTAGTAATAATCTTTAAAACAGGCTGACTGACCTAGGACTCATCTGTAAGTGTTTAAGATAAAAGTGATGAAGTTTCTGGCAGCTCCTTTTTCTCTCTAATAGTTACAAAGGGAGTTTGAGTGACAGAGTTACAAACAACTTTTAAATGGCTGAATTAAACCAGCTAATGAATCCAGGCTTATAAATTCTTCTCAGTCTTTTGTTCAGAAAGTTCATCAATTCTTTTTTGTTACACAAAAAAGTAAATTTGCTTTTAAGAAACTGGTGCTTCTAGTAAGAAAATATGCATACTGTAGATGACAGTGATCTGATTCCAAAAAATTCGAGGCTGTGTTTTCCTTCTGAAGAAACAAAGATAGTCCTTGGAAAAAGCAAAGTAATTATATCACAGTATAATGAAACAACATTGTAATGTTTTCAGTAAGCACATTCAATAGGCGTAAGGAAATGCAGAAGAAAAACTAACTTGGAACAGAGTTTATATCATGCTTTACAGGTCACCCTGAGTAGTGCAGTTTCAAAAAACGGATTCTGAGTCTAGAACATTTTGGTCTTGAGTCTAAATTTTTATTTTTAAAAATCTAGATAGCAAAAAAGAAAAAACATGTACAACTATGATAAAAATTATTGGTACTCTTCACAAAATCTGATATAATCCATTTTGGATTTAACTTGGATATGCAAAAAAAAAATGAAGGTAAGTACCACAATACAGAAAACAACAGCTGACAGAGCTGTAAGAAGTGCCTTCTTTTGTTATCCATAGTCACTGATGGATTAAATCTACAATAACTTGGGAAGTTAGGTGGATTCTACTGATTATTGATGATGATAGCATTTTAAAATTTGACATAAGGTAAGAAATTACAAAATTCCTTAAAGTGACTGTTGAAAACTTGTAGTTTCATGCAGGATCACAATAAATTCAAACAAACTTATGAAACTCTATTTAGAATTAAAGACTATCCAGAGGCTTTCTGAATTACCACTACAAGATTCAGCTATTTTCAAATTTCTAATTTATTTATTTCAAATTTCTGGAAATCCAGAATTACCCAGGGGCTCTGTTCTAACTTAATTAGTCTCCCAGCTGCAATTAAGCAAATCATCTGAATTTTGTGAGATCTCTCCTTCACCTCTATAAATGGGTGCAGTTTCAGAAGAATGGCAGGATGCTGGCACTAGTTTCCACTTGTTCCTTCCTTTGCCTAATATTCAGATCCAGTCTGCTCAATTTGCGATCACAGACAAAGTCACATTGTAACCATTTTAATAAGAAAAAAAATACAAAGAAATCCCCAAACATTTTGTTTTCTATGAGATCACCAAATTAAGGTGGGAGGGAAGACAAAGCATTACTGCCCATTTTGAGGGTAGCTTACTGACAGGCAGGTATAAGGATAAAATGCCTGTTATCACTTCCAAGATTGGATTACTCCTAAGGATTAATATTTAGATACTCAAAGTGAATTTCTACTGGTACCTGCCATCGTCTGTTGAGAATCTTTCAGCTCTCATGGGAGTCAATGAAAGATGAAGCAACTCAGTACCACACAAGGTAAAATCCCACTGAGCCAACAACCAAGACCTGAGACTTTAAAAGCAACAGGCATTCATGGACTTACAGACTGTAGCTCTTCAGATTTCATCATTAATTTTGCCCAAGTTAGAGATAAGCAGGTTGAATTGCTAAGAACATCCTTTGAGATACTGAACACCTGTGTCTCCTTGTAAGCTTAAGCCACACTGGAATACAAAAAAAAGAAATATTTTGTCCATTTGAACTCTGAACCTACGCTTTTTTTAACAGATATGCAAGACTGAGGTTCTACAAAGTGGTATTTGTGTGAATGTCTGTGCATGTAGGTTTACACAGAGTCAGAAGCAAGTAACAAGATATAATGGGAAAAATCCCTGATTTTTACTATCCTCATTAGCAAACTGAACACATGCTGTTACTTGTATTGAGATTTATCTGCAAACTAATGGGATCAACCACATTATTATACAGCACCCCAAGACTGCTGGCAGTTTGCAAAGTAAATTAAGAGACAAAACTTTCCCCCAAGGAATTTACAGTGTAATTTTAGATATGACACAGGGTAAGACAATGACAGAGAAGAAAACTGGGGACTAGAACGTTAAGTGTTAAATGGTGTCATGGTGTGCGTATTATAATGATTGCTTCAGATACTTTGTATGTAATTGTTTCCCTTCTCCTCTAGTTCTTTTTAATGTTATCCCTCTTCTGAAACTGGTTGCTGTGCAGACAATGGAAAGTTTTAACTCTGCATGCTCAAACAGATGAGCCAGTTGTCTTCAGCCTCATTATTTTTTTGATGTAAAGTTGTATTTCCTTCAAAATGAGAGCTCTAACAGAGCTCTTACTCTGATTGCAATCCCCCAGCTTATTGTATACATAGACTGGAAAATCATACGAAAGCTATAACTACACTTAATTAGGTGCAAAACATGGAATTACACCTGGAAAACAATGAAGAAAGCATATGTAATGTATCTGCTTAGTTTGAGACACCATAAATTTTTACTTTTACATATTTCCCTCCTAAAAAACGTGTAACTCTTTCCTTAAAAAATCAGTCTCTCTTTGCATACAATAATAGGTTTTGCCTTTTAAAGATTTTTAATAAAGTAAATCTGATGTGATTTTTTCATTCAGTTGGTAAATCACACATAAAATCATTATGTTTTAAATTCAGTATTCAAAAATATGACAGAAGCTACATGCAGAAGTCTCAGTGTAGTTATAGACTTGTCCTACAGTATATATGGCTGCAGAGTATGCATCCTCATTTTATTTCCTTAGTCTAACTTGTTATTTCTAGCTGTGTTTCAATTTGGTAAGATGACTGAGGAAACACATAAGAAATTTCAGTGGCATCAATTGTACTTATTTTGGAGAACAATTTTCTCATTGTTGTCTAACCAGTAAAAGAAAGGGATAGATATTCTTTGTGATAGTTTAAAAATGGAAAAGATAGTAGATCAATAAAGAAATCAGTAACATTATCTGGTGGATAATATGAAATCTTTGAGTGCTGAAAACTTCCAAAATTTGCATTCTCAGTCAATGTACAGAAAAAGCTAGATAAGGTACAAAGAAAAGATAGAAAAATATGAAATTGGAGGTATTGTTAACTAGATACATATTTTGCAATAAAAAGGGAAAGGAACAGAAAATAGTTCAAGCCAACCTTACCAACGTTTATAAGAAAGGGAAATGGGAGGGAACTATGTAAGTGAGAATGTTAGTGAACTTGGGTGTTATGATCTGAGTCTTCAGCTGGGATCATTGTAAACCCCTGTTCTTAAAAATTAAATTGCCAGCCTTAACTGAGCTGCAATCAGTTTGGAATCCATATCAAGCAAACAGAACAATGACAGCACACCTCTTCACTGCTCTGCTCTTTTTACTGATTTCCCTCTGAATACCTGGATTCAGCAAATGTAAATTCAGGAATAGGTTGCTCACCTTCAAAGCTCTCTCTATAAATTTGGACACATTAGCTGAGAAGTCATTTATTTTTGCAAGCATACCTACATAGTAAAATAAAAAGTGATGCTTCAAAGATCCTTTAGATGGTAAAGAAACAAGTTATAAAATAAAATAGTGTAGAACAGCATGGATTCACCTCCTCTGATTTGGAAGCAGGAGATAATTAGTCATTTAACACTATGAGAATAACCATGAAAATCCTATATCCTGTTGAAAATAATTTCTCAGACATTTCAATAGTACAAAATGTATATAGCCACATCAATGTGTCTAACCTGCCAAACATGTAAGGAAGGACTTGCCTGGGGTGTACCACAGATGATTTCTGGCCCTTTACACAAGTTAGGTTCCTGCAGAAATTAGAGCACATGAAAAATGGATGGTACGCCCTGAGCTTACCTAATCAAGCAGGTGAGCTATAACAGATGTCTGCATTTGCAGTGAAGTGATAAAGAAACCAGAAATTTAGATATCAACCAAGACACCTGGATGTAGTACATATTATACACTCTGTTATGAAGAAAAGATGTCATTACAATGATCAGTTCAATTTGGAGGAAACTTTTTCGTGAATTTAAATTTGTGCACATAACTAACCTGTTGTTTTCAACAGATGAAAGTTCCGTCAAAAAAGATCATAAGCATTTAGCCAAAGTTACTGAGTGAAAAAGTGATGACAGAATAATAAAATTGCCTGTATATTTTTATTTTTATATGGATATATATATATTTTTAAAGAGTGAAAGTCTTTACTTTTATGGCAAAAGTAGTTCCTTCAAAATACTGATCCAGTACAACACCAAAAGCCAACTGAAATGTTGCACTTTGAATAGCTGGTAGGTAATTCACAAAAAAAATTATGCAATCAACATGCCTTTGAAATGAGAATATAGACAGAAAGTACACTGTACAAAAAAAGGTCTTTGGTGAATCATTTAAAACATGCTCAGAGCAAAATTTTTAAATGCCTGATTTAATTCACAAATGAAATTAAGTAGAATACTTTGCAGAAAACAGACAACTTGTGTATACCTGTATATTCACAGACAAATAAATGCTGAATAAATGTGTGATGTCTTGTAGCATAAATTTTTAAAGCATGGAGCCCAGTGTAGTTTGCACACATCAGAGAATACTGGTTATTTCATAGTCTCCTAACTTATAAATAAAATATTTCTTTAAAATGCTGTATTGGGAAAATCTTGAATCATATGTGGCAAATCTAGTCCACATTTGGGGTTTTTCTTTGCAGCTGTAAGCTAGTCTTTTTACGATCTCAAGAATTTAAACATTGCAGTATAATCTAATTCTTCTTTCTTGGCAATTCTTTTTCTCCATTTTTCTTAGGTGATATTAATCCACACAGGTTAGGAATTGAAAAGAGTGAAATCTCTGAAGCTTTGCTGCCAGACTAACTGAGAAAAGCAGCTGTGTGTACTCTGGATCCCTGGCTAGCAAGCTTGTTGCTCAAGAATTCTTAGGTAGAATCTGATGACATGGAACACATGGCAACAAAATATTTGAATCTTACTGCACTTTTTTTAACTATTCCAATTGAAACAAGACTGTGAGTTTGATTATGTAAAAGGATAATTATGGAAGTTCAGGATAGCACATAACATTATTATTCCTCCCAATTAAGTAGAATAATTTTCCCCACCATAAAATTGAATACCATTGCACAAGCATTACATACAACAAAGTATAGAGTTAATTTCATGTAGAAATAAAATTTGAATTATTTAATTGTTGATATAGTAGTCAGTGGAGCAGTAATACAGTCTATATGCTAAAGCTCAGTCAATAGAATTAAAACCAAAGATAGGTGAGCTGGGAATATATTTCACATACTGCTCTCATAACATCTCCTGTTGTTTTAAATTGCAAATAACCAAATGAATTTTCACAGGCAATTAGTTGTAAGAAATACCTGTGAAAGCAAGCCTACTCCCAGTGTCTCCAAGTAATTTAGACCAGCAGGTGTTGAGGAAGCAGCACACCTTCAACAGAACACACATGTCCACAGTACCATCGGTAAGACTAAAATAAATTCATTTCTGGAGGATAAGATAGCAGATTGTTTCTGTCTTACACTAGAAAAGAAACAACCAAATACAAAAGCTACTCACACAAAAGCCATACCACTCTTTGCAGCTTAGTAAGCCCTTCTCAAGTGGAAGACGTTTCAGAATGCAGCACAGTGAGTGGTAATTACACCATAGAAGGGTGACCCAATAACACACACAGCTCTATTGTAAGAGCCATAAAACACCAAATTCCACCTGTTTTACCTAAGAATATGGACTTTTAATCTGAATATAGCAAGGTGATAAGCTAGTGTCATACAAAAACTGTGAAAAAATGATGAAAACTACACTTTTCAACACATGCTTGCATTTAAATATACCTATGTGTGTGCTTGCATGCAGAACTCTTAGATAAGGACTGTTGTGATCTTGTAGCTTATCCTTCATGACATATTTTAAGTCAAGCTGTTACCCTGCTTTCTGTTATAATAGAATTGTAGAAGCACTCAGGTTGGAAAAGACCTTCAAGATTATCAAGTCCAACGATTAGTCCTGCTCTATCAAGTCCAGCACTAAGCCATATTCCCAAGTGCCACATCTAGATGATTTTTAAACACATCCAGGGATGGTGACTCCTCCCTGGGCAGCAGGTTCCAATGTCTGACAACCCTTTCAGTGAAAAATTTCTTCCTAATGTCTAGTCTAAACCTCCCCTGGTGCAGCTTGAGGCCTTTTCCTCTTGTTCTATCACCAGTTTCTTGTGAGAAGAGACCAGCACTCCCCTCTTTACAATGTCCTTCCAGAAAGTTGTAGAGAGTGAGGAGGTCTCCCCTCAGCCTCCTTTTATTCAGACTAAATAGCCCCAGTTCCCTCAGCCACAGCTCACAGGATTTATTTTAAAGGCCCTTTACCAGCTTTGTTGCCCTTCTTTGGACACGCTCCAGCACCTCAATGTCTTTCTTTTATTGTCCCCCCAAACTGGACACAATATTCGAGGTGTGGCCTCAAAAAAATAAAGAAGGCACTTCAGTGTGCATCTACAAAATATCTGTAATTTAGGGGAAACTGAAGTAAAAAGTTCAGAACTGTCTCCAGACATCTTTCAATTCCTTGTATTTAAGTATACAGATCTTCTAGTTAGGCTTACATCTGGGTATAAAGCTGATTTTCTAAAATCTGCCACTGTCTAATGATGACAGTGATTTACTGGAAGAATCTGGAGCTATCTGGATCTAGCTGAGTAATACCCATCTGATAATTTATGAAAAAATATTTAATATATTATTTGACAAATAATATAAACATTATTCAGTTGATTAATTTGAACATGAAGGATTGTCTGTTAAAAATAGTTGATAGTCACAAAAACATATTTCTAAGTATTTAATTAAAAAAAACACATTGTATTTCCTTTGGAAAGTTTTATGGGTATATCCTTTGAAAATTTAATCCAAACACATTCAAAAGCACATTAATTGGAATAAGTAAGTCTTAACTCTCTATGTAGATTCTGTAGATTTCATTTGCTTTGAGATACAAATTATATGGACTGGATGAATAATCTTTTTTATTAAATAGTCAAATAAAATTTTTAATATAGCACAGATGATCTCAGAAAAATTATGATCACTATTTCTCTACATGACTCTGAAGATCCCATGTGATTTCATTATGGATTATGGCTCTGATGTAGTGTAAATAAAGCATCAACTGTATTTTTACATTATGCAAATGTTTTGACATATATGTCTATATAAACACTAGGAACTTGCTCAGTGATTTTAATATTAATAATTTGTACAACTCATCCTCCAAGAAAAAAACAGCTAATCTATTGAAAATTAAAGGAATGTAGGAAAGAAACGATAGAAAGAATTAAGGATTTTCTATTTGTTTTAAGGATTTAGCTGAGATATCAATATTAGAAGGTTTCTACTCTATTTTGAAAGAAAGAGAGAAGGCTCCATAATTGTTGTGAGTCTGCTCAGGAAACTGTGACACGGGTAGAGATAGTAAAGTCCTAGGCCAGGTATGTGCACTGACATTGCTTAGTCTACTGTGAGTAGTTAATCAGACTTTATTACTTACACTTTCAAGACTAAGAACTGTATGCAGTGAAAACAGTTATGATTTCGTGCAAAGTGATTTGCACTAAAGCTCCACTGCAGTTTTCTAGATAGACAGATCAATACTATGATGCACTAAATGAGTAAGTTAATATTACTAAGCATATCACTGTTTAATAATATCAGGTTTGCAGGTTAAGCTTGTGCAAAAAATATTGGCCGTTATATGTCAGCATCTGAATAGCTATGTTCATCATAAAGAATTTAAATCTATCTGAAATATTATTTAAGTGCTTTAGCTTCTTTCCCTGGAGAAAGCTGGTGTAAGCTAATTACAATACACTTCTTTTGAATATGAATAGTCATATACATCTTATTTCATATTTGTGTGAAAGGAATCTTTTCCTGATAATTAAATTTCTAAGCTATTTCAAGCATTTGGTTTTACTGTAATTCAGAAAATTACCTGTCTGTAACAGTGCATTCCATGGAATTATTTAGAGAAAAAAGGTTTTCTGTAGATAATAGTGCTGATATTTATTCTGTTGAATTACCTGGCACTTCACCAAAATAGGTGGTAGAGGGATATTAAAAGCAGAGCACAAATAATTACAGAATCATACACAATGTATGTGATCAAACACTTGTCTGGTTAACTTTCATATATCTCCAAGGATGGGGATTTCAAAATCTCTCTTGACAAGTGCTTAAATACTCAATGCTTTTTTTCCTTACATCCAATGGGAATTTAAGTAGTAGTTTACAATTGTTACTTCTTGCCCTTTCACTCTTCATCTCTCAGAAGAGTATCTTTCTCTCTTCTCTATAATCCTTCTTTACATAGTGGAAGACAGCAATTAGATCTCTCCTTAGCTTTTCTCCATACTGAATAAACACACTTCCCACAACTTCTCATCATATCTCATACATTCCAGGCCCCTAAATATCTTTAAAGTCTTTTAATACACTCTCTTCAGTTTGTCAATTACTATTTATTTTGGGTGAGGGGAGACCAAAATTGGACATTGCATTTCAGATGTATCAACATAAGTGCTGAAGAGAGAGGAATATTCACTTGTCTAACGCCATTGCCTCATTCTTGTTAATGCAGATAAATATGGGTTCAACTCCCATTACTAAAAGGTCACATTGCTAATTTATATCCCATTTGTCCACCAGAGCCCCACGTCCTTTTCCGCAGACGATTCCCAGCCTGAAGTGATGATACATGGAGTTGTTCCTTCCCAGGTGCAGTATTTGCTCCCCCTATCTGGTCTTATCCACAGGTCTATAATGGTGCACTTTGTTACATCAACCTGCTACAGATGATGTTGAACAGTCTCAGCTCCTGTACTGATCCCTGAAGAAAACTACTTATAATGGATTACCTAGAATACTGTCACCGTTTGACTCAGGTCCGACAACAATGCTCTCGATCCCCTCCCCCCCCAACCCAGGTAGGGAAGGAGAGAGAGAAAAAGAGAGAGACTTGGCTGGATTGAAAACTAAACTACACAGCTTTAATTAAAACACTAATGAATCATACAAGAAAATATATACAGTTATATACAAATATATTCAGGAATGGGCAAAAACCTCTCGCCTCCCCCCCACCCCAGCAACTCCCACAGCACTTCCCTGAACTGGGAAGAGTCCCGAGGAATCCCAGAGCTGCTGCTGGAGAAAGCAGAGAGTTATGGGGGTCACGAGAGATCAAGCCTGAGGATCGACGGTGATGGATGAACAGAGTCCTCCCTGGATGCCGGCCATGGACGGAAGAGAAGGGGAGAAGAAGAAGGAAGGAAGTTGTCTTCTGTTAGTTACAAGAAAGCTCACTGAAGGAAAAAAAAAATCAGTAAAAAGAAAAATTGGCTTCATCCTGGCTCAAACCAGGACAAATACCAACTCTGGAGTACTACTTTTTAATCCAGCAGACCAGTCAGTTTTGACCATAAATTTTAGTCCACTCAGCTAGCTCATATCCCCATAGCTAGCTACATGAATCCTACAGGAAGCTCTGTCAGAAGCCTTGATGGAGTCAAGGGAAATACTCTTAATGTTCTTTCCTAATCCACAGAGTCAGTCATCCCATTGTAGAAGAAAATTAGATTGATCAGGCAGAATTTGCCCTTGGGAAATCCACACTCAGTGGTCTCTATTTTTTTTCCTTGTGTTTTCATGTGCCTTGAAATGGCTTGGAGGAGGATCTGTTCCAGCATTGCACTGTAATCTGAAGCAAGTATGTAATTCTCCACCTTCCACTCATTCACCTTGAAGGTGGGATGGGACACCTGCATTTTTTCTAGTCATGGGCAACCTTCCTTTATTGCTACAATTTTCCAAAGCTGATAGAGAGTGGACAGTTGGCTCAGGACCACGCAGGTAGGAAAAAAAAAAAAGGTGCTATGAGCTTGTACATGTCTGGTTTTATATGCTTTTTTTATTTGAACATAGAAACTTTTATTTGAAAGAGTAACCTTTACCCCATTAAGTGGACTCGAGTATTTCTGCTTTGCAATTATTCAGTGGCAAGTCCGTATTGGCATACTGCAATAACAAGTATAGTGGCACTGAGTGATAAAAGTGAAAATATCTGTATTTCTAGTGATTATGTCACTCATATATTGCTTTAGAATTCAAATGTTCATTTTACAGGCCAAAGATGCATTTCAGCTTTCTCTAAATTCTGAGTTGCTTGGGGCTTAAACCAAAAATGGTGTCCTCCTTCCTTGTGATTGCAATGAGATTGGAGCAGGAGTTTCAGCTTTATTGCTGAGAATAATGGAAAGATTCAGGTACATAAATATGGAAGTTTGCATGTATAAACAAATGAGGAGATTCTCTGTCTTCCTGTCAACTATTGTAGTATTTTCTGCAACTTTGGCAGATAAAATTTTGTTGCAGAAAAGCAATTAAAAATGAAAAACTTTGCTACCCACTACTACCTTCACACTCAAATCTTTAAGTGCAGATTCATACCTACAAAAAGAAAAAATCTAGTGCAAATCAAAGCAGTACAGTGAAAGCTGCAAAACAATTCTAAAAATACATATGCTTTCAAGGTATGTAATTGAGATCTTTATAAAATATATATAGAGAGGTGAAAACAGGAGATGTTTATCACTTTTCTTGGCATTTATTACTTTTTTGATCTTTCACAGTTTATTGATGCTTTATAGATACTCAGCATTATATATTAAATTAGAATACATAACTATATTCCGCTGCAGAATGTAAATGAATTCCAAATTTCATCTGTAATTGTCAAACAAATTTGATTTACTGAACCCAGCATGAATGTGCAGAAAACCTGACAGGATTTGAAGGGAAAAAGAAAGGCTTGCGAGGTCTGCAAACATCTTGAACTAAGCTCTGAATAATTCTTATAAATATGTACTCAAACAAGACTAAAATGTTCTTTTTTCAGTGTTCTAGGATTCAGTCAAAGTAGGACAAACATTTATCAGGTCTGTTCATTATCTGTGCCTAGTTTGTCACAGAATTACACTTCAGTTCCAAAGAAGAAGTTATAGCATAAGGACAAGCAGTGAATTACGTAACATTCTTTTCTTTGGTACCTTCTAGTGTAGAAATCCATCAGCATAGAAATCCCGTGTCCTTAAGATAAATGTTGTCAGAACTGTTAAAGGATTTGTAATCTGACACTCAACCTATCCCTTATTATTTTAAACACTGTTACATTTTTCCCATGAAAAACATTATAAAATCCCAGAGGACTGGAATGAAGTAATTACATGGCAAGATACTTCTCTCTGATAATAAAGAAAATACACCTCTTGCACTGGTAGGAAAACGACCACCTAATAGGTCATTCTCACCTCTCCTTTAAATAAGTGTATGAAGAATCTACTTTTCCCTAATAGAGAATGTATCTTTGCTAATCTGAAGTAAAACTAAACGCAAAACTGCTTTCATACCAGAGCAGTAGCAGTGCTTATCATTGAAGCTTCAATGCATTTAGAATTTAGGTTTTAAAAAGAAAAATGGAATAGGTACAAAAGCTATAAAAATTAATGTGAACCGGTTTGCCAATCTCTCCTTTGAAGTTATGCACTTTTCATTTCTTTTAAAACTATATATCTCTTACTCTGTCCTTTGTAAAAAATAAAAAATAAGGATGAACTTTTAGTCAAGGAACTGAACTGGAATGCGAAGACCAATAAACAGACCTGTTTCAAACATCAAGCGTTCCATCAAAATGTTGAAAAAAATGCCTTTTTTTTTTTTTTTTAAACAGGAAAATCTGCAGATTTGATGATTTCACACAAACACAGTTAAGGAAAAAACAAAAAAAAAACAAATGTTACTTCTGCTCCAGCAAAACATAATGTTTACAATTTTTTCATAGTTCTTTTCATATGTTTATTTCCCAAAATATAAAACAAGTTCAAAGAAGAATACTTAAAATTTAACATCACGTAATAATTATCCACATATGAATTTTCAATGACTTTCCATAGGAATTCTCACTTGCTCTCATTCTATATTCCACAAAGAAAAATCTGAATTAATAAAAAATTTATTTTCTTTTTTTGCTCTAGTTAGTGCCTACCTCAATAGTAACTTCATGCATGACCTTGGGAAAACTTAATTTCACTCAGTTCTGTCTGGGAAAATAATCACTCCTCATGAGTGCTACAGATTGTAAATGAATTGATTTTCCGAGATGTTCTGGTATTACAGTCATATCAGCACAGCATACCAGAATTCATTTGAGAATAATTCTTCAAGAATTCTAGCCCCACATTCTTTTTCAATAGAGCTATGTTGTAACAGGTCTCAAGCACAAAGTAACTGGAGCAAATTCACATCTCTGGTTTTCTGCCAGGAGTGAATTTTACCCTTGGTGAACTTTACGGCTTTATTCATGCTACCAAATCTGTAAGACATCACTATAAGGAAAAGATCAAAAATCCCAGATTTTGCCACCTAGTAATATATTAAGTTGCAAATTATGGAGATGAGATTTGCAAAAGTAATATCTCAATTAATTTGTTTATATTCTTATAAGTTTATAATCTAATAAGCATCACTAATGATTAATCAGTGTGATTTACTTGAGTAGTTAATCTATTTCAGTGTGTAAATTATGAAATCCATGGCTTTCTATTTGTTTTTGAATGTAAATGTAAGTGCCCATTCTTTCTCGAGTCACACTTCTGAAACTATAGAACTTTATTCACATAGAATAGTAACTAAATTTAAAGTTGGACAGTGAGAGCTCACAAAAGTTTGGTATATTTTCACTTCAAGAAAACTATTTGTCTATGGATTTTGAGAGACAGATTTTTTTAATTCAGTCTATAGTTGCAAGCAACTGAGTACAAGTCACACCTTTTTATCAGCAGCCTAGTATTTGAATAGCTGGAATACTCCAAATCAGAAATTAAATAACATAGGATATTTATGTATTTATTACATATCATTATATGATATTCTACCTGTCTTCTCTGAACAGAGCCAGCATCACTGAAAATCATTTGCAAGTTTTAAAGTCTTGGGATGTTTAAGTAACCCAAAGAAAAGTTACATCTACCAGACTACTTAGTAAGATCACTGTTTATAGAAACCGAGTGAAGAAAGAGTTCAGAATGAGATAGGCTCCTGTGCTGTAATGAAAGCACGCAGTTAATCTTCTTACAAGCAATCATAATTTCTGCCAGAACTGCTGTGCTACAGAGGAGCAAAACCAGCCTCTCACTCTCCACAGATAACCCTTCCAGACTTATATGAGTTGTATATTTAACTGAAACAAAGAGCTTGTTCATTACTAATTATTTAGACTGACACATCTCTAGAGCCAGAGCAATGTTTTCAAGATGCACGTTTAATCAGGTAATACTAAAAAATCTAAGCCTTATCTAGATGATATCACAAGTCATACAGTAAAACAATGTATCAGACAGGGGTTCTAAAGGCAAGAAAAGAGGATTATTGTCATCTGTTGTCACCTGCATCATATAGCATAGTTTCACACAAACATGCCCATAATCAGCTTTATAACTCCTTGAATGCACTGTAATTTATTAAAAACAAAAACAAAGACATCAAAACATTCCTCCATATATAAATATTGGAAACAATAAAAAATGCACCCACTCTTTTGCTTTCCCAATTTTCCCTTGTAAAATACGTATAAAGTACCTAATTTGAATTTTTCTTTCTTTATCACATAAAGAGCCCTTTACTACCAGAATTTTTCTCTCCATGGGAATACCAGTAGATTAAATTGCTTCTCGTTTTTTTCTTGAATAACTAGATAGAGCTTCTTGTCTTTCATTCCAAGGCAGGTTTTCTGACCTTGAATCATTGTTGTGGCTCCTACAGGAACAATTTCCAATTTTTCAGTGTCTGTTTTAAAGCGTGGAGAATACAACTATAATGGTCTCATTAATGCAATGTAGTACAGCAACACTCATTTTACTCAGTATTTGCCTACTTGTAAACCAAGGAACTTTACTTGTTACAGCATTCATTTGGTAGGTCTTATACTTCTGGCTCTACACTATGACCTCTAAACCCTTTTGGTATCACTACTTTCTCAGGAATAGCTCACAACCGTTAAGTCATTTTCATTCTTCCTTTTAGAGTAACAAGATGCTAGAAAGATCTGGCAGGTGGAAAGTGGGGTGCACACAAATATGATCTCACGGCCAGGCCATCAGCCTGGACATTCACTTTCTACCTCCTGTGTAACCTTGGGTACTTAGCTTCCGGTTCAGATCCTTTATGTAAGTTAGATGGTGAATCCAAATGAAAATGTACCGATGGGAGTTCATTACCTAAATACTTCAGCGTTGAGGGTTCTGAACTTTAGGCTTATCATTCCAATTTCCAAGTCATAATACTTGTTACCCAGAGTTCCTAAAGCTTTCTATGAGAGACATCTTCCCTGCATAAACTGAGTTATTCCCTTAAAATTTTTATGTTTCTTCACTGACTACAGCTGACTGCATTCTTAACACCACCGCAACACACACAAACCTTCACACACTGCTAAATTAAATTCATAGAAAGTATCAGATTTTCAGATGTTATACCAGAGATTTATTGTCCAATTCTACACATTATCAAAAAATGGTTGCTGTGGTAATAGACTGCAGTAATAAATCACCAGAGTAGTGCCATCAAGAATATACTGGAGACAAGACTTTTATATTGTATTTATTGCAAATAAGAGCCTTTTAAAAATTACTCAGTGAAAATCATTTACATATTGCCAATACAATAGATTAGTTGAAAGGAGTTAAAAAAAATATATTTTAACCCAGGTTATTTTCAAATGAAGCCAGGAATGATTATCAACCATGACATACCATAGACAAATAATCAGCAATTTTTAAGCTTAATGGATTAAGTATGTCTATATCAGATCTCAAAGAACGTTTTGTTCTTAAGGACATTTCTGGAACAATACCTTAATAACATTTCCTCATAAAAAATAATCATCAGTTCATAGTTATTTACCCAGGAAAAGATAATTGCAATCAGATAGTTTGTTCTGCACCACATGGGAAGATTTCCTTGAACTGATTCCAGTTAGAGCTTCAAAATCCTTCCTTTCCAATCTTATCACTCCATTTGTGGGTCTTGTCTGTACCACTCTTATAATTTAGCATCTTCCTCAAATTATGGGTTGCAATGGAACCTAGGATTCCAAGAACACATACTATCCTGTTCCAACAAAGGTAGTATTCATCTTGCAATTTCTTTTTGGCATTATTCTGTTTTTGTACCTTAGGTCACATTAGCCCTTTGATTTCCAGTCACTATGATGGTTTACTAGCTTTCCATCCTGGCTTGAAACAGTTTTCAAAATTCCTAATTTGCAACATAACACCTCCCACGACATAGGTAGGGTCAGTATTACTAGTTTCTAGATGAGTTTCCATGTGGACATAAGAAATCAACGTTATTTGCTTCTCTTAACTGATAAAAAAATACCTTTTTTTTTAATGGGGATGCTATGATTAGTATGTCTATTCTAATAAGGATGCTTGTTATATTTACTCAGTGAAGACTTCTTTTAAAAGAATTGTGTAAGAAAACTTTTAAATTTACCTTTTTTAAAAAAAACCAACAATGGTACATAATTAAACAGGATTTTTTTTTTTTTAAATTGAGCATTTTGTGCATGTTATACAATGGATGAATTAATGTCAAAACAACCTGCTGAGGAGTTCCCTTTATTTCTCCCTTTGTAATACATAATAAAGCTCAGTGACTTTATGTCAGCCTATAGTTCAACAAATTTGAAGAGGAACTCTAAATCAATTCAATTCAGTTTATTTAAACAAAACAAAAACCCTGAGGAGACCTTCATGCATTCATTTAAATGAAAACCTCCAAAGTTAGGACCTAAATTAAGCTTTGAAAAACAAACAAACAAGAAGTTAAAAAAAATATATCCAATGTGCAAATGTTTTGTATCCATTTCAGTAAATCTAAGACTTTTTTAAAAATTAAAGTGAAAACACACATCACCAAATACCACTGACTTACTATTTGAACAAATTATAATTAGGATCATACCTCAAGAAAATTTTCATTTTCAATGGTTAAATGTATTAGTGTCTACAGGATGCTAATATGCAAAATACAAGACTTTGGAGTCTTATTTACAAGTAAGCATGCTTCTATAGATGAATCTATGAGTAAACAAACTAACACTGGTAGAGTCTGCATTTCAGCATAATCAGTTCAGTCTATGCATGGGTCCCTGAGGGAACTCCAAATGTAAAAAGTAAAATAAATCAAACAAAAACAGGGCACATTTTTTGAATGTTAAGTAAATTGATGAAAAGCTACACTATGTACATGACCACTGGAATGAATTCGTAGCAACAAAAACCAGGAAACTAACCCTAAGTCTCTTTATAAGAAAAAACAAATCTTCCGAATGTAGAAAAATAATATCATCTTATTCAATAGTAATTGATACATTAATCAAGAAAATTAATTAAAAACTAAGGAATAGAGTCTAGGTGGAAAAAAATATGCTAATTTTCTAAAAGGACTATGCTTAAATGGCACACTTTGCAAGAAGACATTACAGAGTTCAAAGTCAAGATGAAAAGGGAAGAGCTTGTTAAATCTATTTTTTAGGCAATCAATTGCACAAGGCTTAAATTACACTCTATTTCAACTGGAAGGTCTGTGACAGATGGCCCACTAATGCAGACTGCAAAGTCATCTGCATAAAAACAACACTGGAATCTACAAGGAATCACAAGGACCACTAATTTGCCCAGAGGAAAGATTATCACAATACATGGAACCCTTTGGGGCACCTTGTTAATTATTGCAGGGTCACATTTCACTGTAAGATTTTGTTCTTTACTCTAGAGTAGATTTACAGTCAGTTTGGTGTATGGTTCTCAAAGCTCAAGGTCAAAAAAGAGATTACAGTAAAACCCTGTGAAGGACAATTTGAGAGTTTTCATTAGTAGGAATCAGTTTGCATTAGTGGTGAAAAACTAATGACTGAAAACTAGTTCCAATCAAGATACAGCAGATCATATAATTTGGAGGTCTATATTCTAGCCTATTAAAAAAAAAAAATAAAAAAATTCCATCCATATTTATGGCAGTTGTGCTATTCATTCCTACCTAAATTCAGCCTGCAGTTTAAAATAAGAACTTTGAACCTTACTACATCATTCAGTGTTTTGATATGAGGTTATGTGTTCCAGGCTTCCAATCTACTAAGTTTTAGTTAGAGCAAATAGCACTTTGACTGGAGAGCAGCTACAGAACATTAATACTTTATTATTGCTTGACAATAGGATGAGATGAAGTAACAAGATCCAAATAGTTCATGTGCTCTTCGGGAACATCTGAACTGACTGTGTTGCTTATTTCCCATTGTGCTGTAAACCTTGAAACAGTGGTGTTCTCCAAAAGAATTTGCATCCTCTTGTCTTCAAACTGTATCACAAGAAAGGATATAGGATATCCCATCTATACCACTTACTATAATAGGATAAAGAAAAAAAAAAAGTGCACAGGATGAAAGACGGGCAATATTCAGAGTTTTCAGGAAGGGTGCAAAAATGAAGGGAAAACAGACATTAGCAACAAACACAAAACACACACTGCCCTAGGCATTAGCTACAGCATTAAAAATAAAACTGTTTCTTAGGTCATGAGGAGTTACAGACACTGAAAGCATGTTTCCCCCAAGCAGGAGATAACATCTATAGCACCCAATCAGGATGTTGACTCGAGATGTTGTTCTTTTCCCAGTTTCCTCAAGACAGGCAGTAATTTTGTTGTGAAAGTTTAAAGAAGCCATATAGAATAAAATTCAATCCCAGATTGAAAGCAAAACACTTCTGAATATCAAACATAAGACCAAACTTTCCTTATTAAACTGAAACCAATGGAGCCCTATCACTTACTTCACTAGGAGCAGTATCAAACACACAAATCTGATTTTGCTAATGGTTAACTTGATTATACATCCAGCTAGGTCACACAATCTGATTTGTAAGACATCAAGAGCTGTATATGGCTTGCTTCTGACCCCCCTCCCACTAAATTTCTGGATGACTTTTCAAAAACAAGGTTGCTGCATACTGGGACTATCCAACATAAGAATGCTTCAAGAACATTCTGCCCGTGAATCTCTTCATCACAAATGCTTCCTACTGCCTAATTCCTTTCCTAACAGTAATGCCAAGTTCATCCTATCCTCAACACACTTCCTAGAACTCCTTCCTTTTATTGCTACCTATGCTTCTGTAATACATGGTACTAATGTTTCCATAGTTTATTTCTAATTGTGCTTATGTAGCTACAATTTGAAAATTTTCTTTTCATTACCATGACGCCACCAAAAGCAGACTGCACAAACAAGGCTCTTTCTCAAATGAAAAACAGAGAACTTGAATTTTGCTGCTAAATAATGATCACCAGTCATACTGCTCACTGATATTCATTGAGATATCTTTCTCAGTTATTATTTCTAGATTGCTGTCTGCAGCACAGTAGTGGACTAATACTCTAACAAGCATTGTTCACACAGATCTGCATTCAAAATAGGGGCCTTGAAATACTTCTCTTTTCAAATATAAGCTGAGTTAGATGTGATGTTATGTCAAGCTGCTTTGAACTAGTCGATTCTGACCTTCTCCATTGTCAAGATGACACTTGATGAAACAGCTGCACTTTAAAGTGGAACAGAGAGTCAAATTGGCAGCCTACCAACTGAAAAAAATATTAAAAATATTAGCTACTCATATTAATAGTTCAGTTACCAAACTAATAGAATCAGCTAAAATGTTCTTACTGTGATGAAGAATATTTCTTAGCAGAGTATATCTCTGTAATCTATATATTATTATATTTTAGATAATATCATGTCAATAGGTAATATAAATAGGAAAAAAGGGAACAACCTACTGTTTAAAAGAAAAAAAGACAAAGATGAAGAGTCAAAGCTTTTTAGAAGCAACATATTCTATTCAAGTTCTCTAAATACTGAGTGCCACGAATATCAGCAGTAGCTATAATGTACTAGAAAGAAAACTTTTAAAGGCCATTATTAAACACACTCAACTGCACCTAAAAGAAAATCATAACTATTGTGTTGTGGATCATGCAAAAAGACCATCTTGTATATAATATATAATAAAATATATTCTTCCCCAGTATTTCTTTAAAAAGTTACTACCTGAACAGTTGGCAGAGTTACCAGGATTTTCTCTCAGACAAATGTTTTAATTGGGAAGTTGGATACAGAGAATATTCCAGCAAGGTTAAGTGTGGCTAAAGCCATGATTATCCATGTGTATATCATGTATTCTTGTTCATACTGGAGAAAGAATAATAATTTGATTCGTCATCTACTTTTTTAATACTGTACACTGCACATGTGTAATGGAGGTGGAAAATAACAGGGTGTTGCCCCTGACAGTGATTTTCACTGAAAGACTGTATGTAGTTTTGAAACTGGGATGCTGTTTATATGAAAAAGTTATGCAATGACTACTAGGCAATAATAGTAATCACTGTTAAAATATGAAAGAGAGCCAAAATTGGAGATATACATTTCTAATTGGTGACTGGGGAAAAAACTTTGAAAAAGTTAATCCTCTTTTGAAATAAATTAGTTATCCATTATGAAGCTGATGAAAAAGAAAGCCTGAGAAGTATGTAGGCATATTTATAAATCTCATAATAACCCTTGAGGCAGCTGACTTGCAATATTGAAGAGCTTTCATGCCTAAAAATTCTTACTTATTAAAATAGCGGCAGACAAGAAGGGTTAAGCAGGAGGAGAATGATCTGCTGAAATCAGCAGGCTTCTAACCCAGATGGGAAATTTGTGCAATCCCTCTGGGTTCCCTTCCATGCCCTCAGGATGGCAAGCTAATGTTATCTCAAGTCCCAGAGACGCTATATCCCTAGAGGTGGAGAATAGTGTGCAACGCATATTCATGCAGACAATTCTGAGAAGTCCCTCCTCATTCTTCTATTCATGAACAAGGGAAAGCATATGTTCCACAATCTGTGACCCCAAAACCTGTAAGGACTTATTTCCTGGTGTTCATGGAAATAAACTCAGCATTATTTTACTGTATTGGCTCACAAATTCATAAGGCACTCTGTGATTCAGTCTTTGCAAAGTTCTTAGTCTTCCAAGGCAGGTTTCTGCCCTTGCAGACTGAGAGCTTCAGGTGTACACACTCCTTGCTACAAATCAGGAACTTCAGCAGAAAAGGTATGCCTCACTAGTGAGGAGAGAGCAGATCAAATGTGAAAAGTACCAAAGGTCCTGCCCTTAATCCTGGCTTCCTCTGCCTAACAGGCACAACCAGACAGTCCCAAGTGGGTTGAGTGAGGGTATGAAGTCAGCAGAGCCTTCTCTTACCCACACAGCCCAGATACAGAGCAGAGTTTGCACTGCAGCAGACACCATGCCTGCCAGCATCTTTTCACAGCCTGGAGAGCCCTGCTGCAAAACCTTCTTTAGCACTGGATTTTTGCCACAGCTCTGCTGTGAACTACCCCTTATTCCACGGCTCCACCATACTTGGCAAGACCTTTTTTCTTTCCAGTCTCCCCATGCAAATTACAGTTACGTGATGCTATGCTCCTTTCATCTTATTCCAGATGTAGCATTCCCAAAACATAGCAATAATAACATTATTTCAACTGAGAATAGAACACTTAGAGGGCAAAACTCAATGAATTGCAGTATTTTCTGCTTGGGTAACTGAAAGAACACAGGCTTATTGAAGTTCTTTTATTCAGGTGAAGCTAGAAAGGTCCATTTACACAAAAAGTTTGCTGCACTATATAAGGAGCATCTATCTGAGATTTAAAAAAAATAACAATATATTAACAATTGATTACTAGTGAAGTGCAGAACTATAAATTTTTTCAAAGTCAGCTGGTCTTAGTTACAAATAGGATATAAGATATGGTAGTATGTAAGATTGGGCAGATTAAAAAAAAAATTTAAATAATTTGAAGTTAATCATGACTGCTGACAGTTACAGTCCAGAGGATGAATTATCATTTAAAAGAAATATTTAGAGCTACTGCAACCATACCAGGCTTTTAATGCAAAGCATCAAACACTTTTCATAGTTTTAAAAAAATAGATAGAAAATTATGAATTACTGTATTGACGCCACTACAAAGAGACTTTTTTATTTATGAGACTGTAGTATATTGCCTTTGTGCTTCTCTCCAAATGTTATTGATGAAATAATTACAGTAGAGGTAGGTTTTCATGTCAAAATAAATTCACATGAACTTTTCTAGGTAGTGAAGAGCTTGGTGTATTAAAATGAGTTCTGAATGTCTTCATCTCACTTCATTATCACTATACCATCTTAATATTTGTATAACCAGAGATGTGCAGCCTTTGTAAGACAAGGTAAGGCACGTGCTCTGGATGAACTAGACAGCACAGCAGTGGTAAAATTACAGGGTGATTACTTGATGCAAGAGACAGAAGATCATAACAAGTTAAGAGCAAAAAATCTGAGATCACGTTTCAGTGATGTGTCTCTTCATCAACTAGTGGAGGGCTTGCAGAACCACCTTGTAACCTCAATGAGCCTTCAAATTGCCAGAAGAAATTACAGCCAGAGTGTTAGGACATTAAGTCCTTATGGTAACGGCCCCCTATTTTCCTGCCATTGCAGATCACATTGCTTTTTCTTCTAGTTCTCAAAGACCATATATTACAGACTTTCTCCAGAGATACCACATACTGCATATACAAAAAGTGATGTGACACTTCCCAGAATCACATTTAATGATCACACACAGTATAGCCCACTCTCCTTTGTCAAGTAAATTCTTAACTGATTCCTATCTCCATCTGAAAGGCCAAGAGGTAGGAAAGTGGCCAGATGTAGGCCACTTACACTGTTCTAGCAGCAGCTCTGTATTCATGACCAACACATATTCTGTAAGCCTCTGCACTAAACCATTATTGGCACAGACAGCAAAGTCCATTCACATTTCTGACCTTTTCATTAATTTTGCTCTTTTCTTCAAAATTGATACCCAACCTTCTGCCCCTCTGGAGAAACTTCTAACTGCTAAAGCATCTCAGATTGTGGTCCTACTGAGAGTTTATCTAAACAACACTAGATCCAAAGAAGATCCAAAGGAGATTTACTGAAGAAAATTCAGCATGTTGTAAGAACTGGTTTTTAACAGTTCAAAATGTGTCCCAGACCATAAAATAGTATTAATCAATTAAAATAGAACTAGTGTGCTACTGAACCTGTTGCATATTTCCAAAACAATAAATTTGAAACACTGATCAGCTAAGCTTACTGAAAATTTTATGCCATATCAGTCAATGCCAGTAATACAAAATGTGATAAATGTAATCCAATTTTGTATCCTAGTTTCAGGAAGATACTTAGTTAATTGTTTCTATTCTGTATGTTCTAAAAGATTGTTAAGATTAAGTTCTTTTTAAAAGGCTACTGATTTCTAAAGCAGAGGAGGTGAAAAAAACAAACAGTTCAAAATTTATTTGTGCTTTATACACTGCAGAAGAAGAGGTTTGATCCAGCTTGTTGAACTCACTAACAATGCTAGTGTTTTGAAGAGAAATCTTTTGTAAACTACCAAGATCATTGTAGAAGTTCTGTATTTTCTCGTCTTCTCTGATTAATATAAACAGTATCACAGTATCATTCTGGTTGGAAAAAACCTTCAAGATTGAGTCCAACCACTACCCCAACTATGCCATGTCCACCACTAAACCCTGTCCCCTGGCACCACATCTGTCTTTTTAGATGTCTCCAGGGATGATGGCTCAACCACCTTCTCGGACAACCTGGATCACCAAGTCCAACTCCTACCCCAGAGGACAACATCATATCCCTGAGGGTGTTGTCCAAATGTTTCTTGAATATTGTCAGGCTCGGTGCCCTTCCTGCTTCCCCTTGGGACCCCATTCTAGTGCTCCACCACCCTCTGGGTGAAGAATCTTTACCTAATGTCCAGCCTAAACTTCTCCCTGCACACCCTTCTACCATTCCCTTGGGTCCTATCATTGGTCACCAGACATAAGAAGTCAGTGCCATTTAATAGTTCAAATATTAACTGCAAAATACAATTACAAACCTTCAGCTTCCCGTTCTTATCTAACAATATACAGACCAGTTCTTAGCACAGATATTACAGCTAAATGCCTGAGTTTACACAGTGTGAATACTCACTTTAGCTTTTACTCTTTGTCAAATATACTGGAAACAAGGGTGGTAAATATGAACACAGTATTTGCAATTCATTCTTTGATGTCCCTCTGTTCAGAAACTTTAATTCATGGAGCAAAAACATAGCATGTAAGTGAACCACAACACATTATAAACACCCACAGTGAGTATCCAAACAATCTGTGTCTGAAAGCTGTTCAGCCTTACCTACTGCTGTCATTTGCTGAACATATATTACATCAGGCCACAGGCAACCATATACGCTACAATAAAATAATACTTAATAGAGAAAAAGGACTGTTTTTACAAGAGTTATTATATTCATAAATAAATTTTACTTGCCTCAGTTACTCTGGGCAATCAGTATCTGGAAACAGTCAAAGTGAACTAGAAAATAAAAATATTTTGCAACAAGTGTAAAGTAAACCTCAAATGAGGTTTTTGTTTTGTAAGGCAGAGGAAGTAATTAAGTATTTGTACAATGCAAAATAAAATAAGTGATGTTTTAAAGTCTTCAAATACCATATAAATTAACAGCTTGCCACTCTAACGAGTTTTTAAATATGTGGTAACATACAGAACTTAACGCACTAAGAGGAAAAAAACAACAACACAAACAGAATGAATAAGGCATACCAGGCACACCTCTGTTTAAACACACCACTCATGGAGAAGGTTGAAATTATGAATTATTAAAAGCTACCTAGAAAACATTCACCAAGTACACAGCATGATTCACGTGAGTACTCAAATTCAAAGTGTGAAAAGAATCTTAGAAATACATTCAGACACTGCACTTGAAGAAACCTGGTTATACACAAAGATTGCTGGCAGCAGTGAATCATGAAACAGCATTTTAAGGAACTAAAAATAGCATTCAAAATACTTTACAATAAAAGACAAATCCTCTACAACATACTCAATAAAGCAAAAAAATGATTTCTCCCTGGTTACATTTGGAAAAACGTCATTATTTGTCTATGATGAATAGGTTCTTGCTAGCTAGCAGAGAAAGATGGAACAAGGGTGTTCAGTAGGAACTGAAAATTTTCCATGAATTTTTGTATGGTAGCAGCTCTACCTTTTTCAGAAGACCCTTCTGGGACTGTGTTATTGAAACATCTGAATTTGTCATATGAAAGAGGGAATATTCTTCACATTCAGCAAACATGTAATAACTTCATGATGATGTAAACTGGTAATAAACAGGCAAAATAAAAACCAGAGTCCAGCTGCACTTCGCAAAAAGTTTGTGATAATTTAATGTTTAATCAACTATTTTTTAATCAGTTTTTCAATAGGTCTTTACTTGTTGTTTAGGTAAAAGCATAGGTTTACTACACCTTGCTGCAGGTAAACATCCACTGGATGTTTAAAAAGGTTTATCCAAGCATGTTGTTAATAGACATGATGAACTAAAGAGTAAACCAGCTAGGAATATAACATCTAGAATCACAGTTTAATTGGGAAATTTGATTAATTACATATTGCTTTTATTTACATTAGACTCCTGCACCATCATCAAAACTCCAGGCCAAATAAAGGGATGACAGAAGTCCACCATAAAGAAGGAAGGCACTATTAAAAAAAAAACAAACAACAAACACCACCAAAAAAAAATTATATCACAGTGGAAACAGGAAAAGAAAAAACATGGTAATCTCAGATATAACTAGTGCAATTGTGAATAAAACAACTGGAAAAAGACACCTCAAATGCTCTACCAAGCTACACCTTTTTTTCTAGAGTACTCAACCTTTAAAAAATTACATAATGAAAGCTTATGTAATTCTTACCCCTTTACACAGCTGTTGTTTCTAGCAGTAAAATTCAGTTCAGCATTCAAGCATTATCTTAACAAGCCAAAGAGCATAAATGTTATTCTTGATAAAAAACATAGAAATCTGGCATGAGACAGGGGAATTATTCTGATCCTTCAGGATATCAAGCAAAGCACTAGAAGTTGAGAGTTCAGTGCAGCAGAAGGAAAAAGTTGCACAATACATCATATAAATGCAGTGTTTTAAAAAAATCTTGTTGTTATTTAAATGTCCACTACCTTGCCTTCCCACTCCTCCTTCATCCAAGTGTTTTCCCATTTATAGATTATTTCCCATACAAATGTTCAACATATCCAAGATTACTTTTCTAATTTACTTCCATGAAGTCCTTAAAAGGAGCCCACTGCCCTACTCCAGGAATTTGTGGACAATAAACTGAACATCTTACTATATCTAGTAACTATACAAATAGCATTATTTTCAGTTCAGTGAAAACCCCAACTCAGAAAAGGCAGGCTTGCCAAAGAAACTGGCAGAAACAGCTTTGTCAACATGGGCTTATGTTCTCAAAAAGTTCCACATTACTGATGCATAAGTTTATAATATTTAGGCACTTAGATATAAAATAATTAACTACATCTTTAAATATGTTTTTTGATGTTAAATATACCTCTGAATAGCTGATTTAAGAACAGATGTGAATTGAAATAACCTCACAGAGATTCAGGCACACTCTGCTGGTGTTGACTCTGAACTGGAAACCAATAATGTCAGGCTTTGCAGCAAGTGAAAGTGGAAAATCAAAAGAGACAGGTATTACATTCTCTACATTATAGAGAGCAAGGTTGTTAGAGCTATAGTTCAGGTTTTCAGAAATAATATAAGATTTGATGTTAAAGAGAATAAAGCAAACTGTCCATTATTTTAGAAGATATAAAATAATAGCTTCAGAATATACTTCCTAATTCCACAAAGTGAGAAATACAACACTTGAATTCCTAATGATCATGGTTTTATTTAGTATATTTCTATTGTGATTTTGGTAATACTCATGTAACTAATTTAAAGTGATTTCAGAGTGAATATTTTTAGAGTAGAATAATAATTTCATGAAAATATTTTTTAAATTCTGAGATGACAGTAGACATACAAATAATTATGCTCAAAATGCTCTTTGATAGCCCCTAAAACGTATACACAGGAAAAAAAAACACAACAACAAAAGAATCCCCCCAAAAAACAACAAATGCAAATAACTGGGAAATGTAAAACATCCCCAAAAAAATGCCTAGGGAAGTCCACTTTGTGACCTAGTTTTTCTCCAGTCATCTTACTGATACTCAATTTAAGCCAACTAACTGAAATGCTGCTTTATTAAAATCAGCTGGGAGCAGGCCAAAAATTTATTGTTAGATATTCTTTTTCCTGTCCAATCAATTTGAAATTTAATTCAAATTTAATCACCTACTAGTTCTAATTGCCTTCAGGAAGTACTCCAGGAGAGAGAATCAAAGGCAATTTTTTTTTATGGTAGTCTTTTTTTCTTGCAGTTTAAAAAAAGAAAGAGGTTATTAGCTGTTCAAAAAACTTAACTATCGTTCCTTCTGAAAGGTACATGCTGCATTATCCACTTTCATTTTAGGTTAGTGACCTAAGTCTGCTATTTAGTCCTCATACTTGTGTTTTGTGGAACTGAATCTAAGCATCATTTAGTCATTTTGATTTCTGCTTGGCACTGGTAGAGAAAATGATAGATTCCATTAAGTAAGTAGAATTAATACCCATACAGTTCTCTGCAATTTTTAAAAAATAAAGGCTGATCTTTCCATTTGCCTTCTTTTCATATATGCTTCAGGAAAAAAACCTGATCCTTCTAAGACAAAGATTTTATTTTGTTGTTGTTAAGTTTATACACATTTAATTACATAATTTCTCTCTTGATTTTTCTAACTGAATATTAATCAGCATAGCAGGAAAAATAAATTAACTAAAACACACAAGGAGAAGGCAATTTACAGATCTGCACAATTGTACCTGCATGTTCGCTTCAGTTGGAGAGAACTTGCAGAGATTCCTGCT
>NW_009953651.1:2052047-2105149 GCF_000747805.2 Chaetura pelagica | reverse complement strand
TTCACAAGATAGAAATTTTTTTGTGTCTGAAAATCATAGAATTGTTTTAATTATATAAAAGAAAGCACCATAAAGTGATAGAGGAGCAGAAACAGATGTGAAACATTCTTTAGTTGTGGCATTCATCTGTACCTTCTTCCAGTGCCTGCACATTAATTGCTCACAGCTACAAACTGGGAAATGAGAAGTTATGTCTTTATTTACAATTTAAAATGAACATGACTGAGAAATAGAATTACCATAAAAAAATGCTAGGAGAATACCAGAAAGATATTGTAAAGTTGTTGTTTAGGCAGCCTTGATTCTCCTCTCATCCTTACCAGCAGAAATCAGTTACTGTCTCATGGAAACTAGTGTATCAGTAAGTTAAAAAATAAAACAAACAAACAAAAAAAACACACAAAAAAACCCCAAAACAAACACAAAACAAACAAGAAAAACCCCAAACAACAACAAAAAAACCCCAGAACACATACACCCCTCCAAAACTCACCACCACACAAAAGCCCCCAAAATCAGAAAAGTGAAAACAACAACAAAACTACCCCCAATTGACCTCATTATGACTGAATTAGTATGTTCAAAAGCAATACTGTAGACAACTGACACCTAGTTTTGTTTTACAATCTCTTTTCAAATCCAATTAAAAAAAAAAAACACCCCAAAAAAATCCTTACCAATTGTTAGTTTTTTATTTGCTAGACATTTAACACAAAATCTTGGCAGAGCTTTCAAGGCACTGGCTTGTGGAAAGACATCTTGGGAACATATGGAAATTTCAATAAAAGCAGTTAAATTCATAGAAGACTTGAAATTTAATTTATTTTTAATAAAATGAATATTGTCAAACATTAACATAAAGATGACTAAATAGAGCTTGCAGTTTGCTGCAATGAACATTTTTCTAGAATACCTACACACACAAACTAGAGAAAAAAGCAACCAGTTATCTGTGGTGGCATTTCTGTACCTTGCAGGCAAGCTAAAATTAAGCATACAGATAATGAAATAATCATGCTAATCATTGAAAGATGTTTATTTGCACAAGTCTCCTGGAAAATTCATTAGTTGAAACCCAAATACGTGCTTTTGACCCATGTGAACAAGTTGGTAACTGTCCTTTAATAACTGCACACTGTTTGCCAAAGCTTTACACACTGAGAAGGGGACCATGAAATTAAACACAGAGGAATCTTAAAGAGCTGGCCACATGCACACAGAATGTGGAAGACAGCTTTAGAAGAGAAAGTGGCATTGATCCAGTGCAAGTCCAGTTGTCAGTTAAGAAGGCATAGGCCTGAAGTTGCAAGTGCCATTATGATAGTTGACTAGCATAGTAGCATCCACATCACACAGTGAGTCCTACAGGATGGTGTAATCCAGAACCTGATTATAAGATTTGGAAAAACTAAGCTTTTTGGTGTATAGTTTCATCATACATTCTAGCGAGCGTCCATCATGTTTTACGAGACCATGATGGTGAGTTCCAAGTTGTTCACAAATGACATCTACACAAGTTTCACAGCACAACCCTTTTCTGAAACACCAGGCTTCTCAGAGGAAAAGAGGAACTCACTATTCTCTCAGCAACATCTACTTCAGCTCAGCCTCACTATACACACTGATTCTAAGCATTCCATGCACATTTGGGTAAAGTGGGTGGACTAGTTCAGTTCCAGGTGAACACAGATTTCTTGTCCACTGGACAAAAAACGCAATGACTGGAATTAGTAACATGGAACCCCTAGTCTCTATCTGCTGTGATTCCACAGGGTGTAAAAAATGGAAACAGTGGCTGAAAAACGTAACAACTGTGAAAGTGTCAAGGACCTCATAGCAATGTTCTGTACAGCTGGATGGACAACTTATTATAACTGATCTTCAGCATACAGAAGTGTTTCCAAGGCAATGCATGGGAATAAAATAAATATCAATTTGTGCATATGCTCTTTCTCAGACTTTTGGAGACTGAGAAAGATCTGAGTGTCTGAATATTCTGTAGGAGCTGGGCATAGGCCATGTTATAGTTTAAGCAATCAAATAAGAAAAGATGCACTAGCACTTGCTACTACAGTTCCCCTTGCTAGTGATAGGTTTCTTCTGATCTACTTTTTATTTCTGGTTTTTCTTCAGGTTTCACTTTGGGTGAAACAGATTATGAAGTAACCAAGTACTGAGAAGAGTACTGAGTAAGTACTGAGAAGATATAAAAGTATCAATGATGGAACTACTAGACAGCACACTTATGTTGCAATTATAGTAACATGACACTGTTTCAATGAAAATTTTCTCAAACTTCAATGAGACATTATTTTTTACCATATTTTATATTTATTGCTAAAAGAAACATCCACTAGTTGGAGCTCATTCTTACCAACTTGGTAACCACAATAAGAAGAACTTTCTATTAATTTTTTTAAAAACATAGGCTCAGGAGTGTCTTTGACATTAAGTTAAAATAAATGCTGCTCAATTAAACAACATTTTAATTTTAGAACTAGCTAATGTGATTAATTACACACAATTCAGTAAGTGGAAACTCAGTTCTGGATTGTCATTTGGAAAGAAACAAATCAACTTCTCGCATAACTCAAAATTACTTGAAGTGTTACAAACTCAAAGCAATTTCTAAATAATTTGATGATATCATACAGATCTTTCTGCACTTTGTATTTTTTCACTGTTGTAGTAAGTCTCTAGTGTTTGGACTACCTTGACTAGAAAAAAAAATAAAAATGCATATATAGGGTTAGCAATTTGGCTTTCTTACCAATTTAAATATCTGAAGATATATCCACTGCATTTTTCTTAGTTTTTCCTTCTCAAGATTGAATACACATTAGGTCTCTTAGACAAGGAGGCAACACAGTTAAATGGGAAAACAATGAACTTGCATCCCTAACTATTATATGAGGACATTCATTATAAAGGTATGTCACATTAATGAACAGTTTGGTTCATGCCACCCGCATAGAAACATTATCAGCAACAGCAGCCCTGCAGGGCCTCAAAATTTGTTGTCACTTTGGAATGTAGAATCAAATTAGCAAAGCTGTGCTCAAAGGATGAGATTCTGTAAGGTTTTTAAACATCTCAGACAGAAATTCGATTAAGATTAATTCAAGCCAAGCAAGCAATTTTAGAGGCATTGGAAGCAATTTCCTTTCACATCATGGTTGTGTGCTGCTGACATGAGTGCCTGAAGAAAAATGTGCTAAGTTACCAGAGACAAGATCTTACTAGAGAGAGGCAACTATATTATGTCCTTATAAGTTAAGTTTTTAAAATAATAATACTAAGGTAATGTGTCTTGTAAAGAAACATACAAAATATTAATCATAATTCATAAATAAGTCACTCTAGAGATAGGGTGTTTCAAATATCACAATTGCATTTTCAAGCTGGTTTGTGTCATCAACTTTTAAAGGTGAGACTCTTCAAAAGAATTTGCTGGATGAATAAGATTTAGTTTGATGCCATTTTAGAAAAATGATAGCAGTACTCATCAAATTATTAGTGCACTGGTAAAGCATTTTGAATCTAAATCCTTCACCACTTCCATTTATTTTATGATGTTGAAAAGGTTATTCTTCAAAAACTGTCAACCAATTCATATAAAAGATTTAATGTTTTAAGGATAGATAAGAGGAAAACATGTCATTATATCTTTGAAAGAAGATGGATTCTAACAACTGTAAAATTATTTTTTAGAAGATGAAAAAAGAATACACAGGCTTTTCACTTCACTCTCAACTCAACACAGGCAGCCTAAAGCTATGTAATTATTTCTAGACTTAAAAAGGTTAAGGGAAAAAGACACTGAAGTTTTTCCGATTGAAATAATGTGAATTTAAACCCAGGAATATTTTTCAGCCGTTTTCAGTCTGTACCCCCTACCACCACCTTTTTTTTTTTCCCTTTTCCTTTTTCAATAGAGTTCTAAAGAGCTAATTTGAAGCCGTTAACAAGTTGTTCCATTTTCTTAGTCACCATTCACAAAATAAAAAACAACCTAACACCTTGACAGTCTTTCCTATATAGACATAAAAGGTTGAATTCTTATGTAATAGGGAGCTTGGTTTCAAGATAAGTAACCATGATAAGAAAATTACATCTAGGAAGCAAGTGTATGAAACTTAAAAACTAGAATTAATAACAAGTATAAATAAAATACAGAGGGAATCTTAAAATACATATGAGTAGTATAGCCATACAAGTTGGTTTGGAACTGTCCTTGCATAAGGATTAGCAAAGATATGAAACAGAGAAATGTTCTCTTTTACCTCCATACTCAAATCATTTTACTAGGGTTTTTCTAAGTAGAAAGACAGATAATACATACCAGCTACACTCCTCATAGTGTGGGACTTGCAGAGAATTTGCTCCAGTTTGCAATGGTTGAAAAGTCATAAAGCAATTTCTTTGCATACTCAAACAGTCTCAAGTCATAGTTAGAGATATTATTATGAGAGATGATTTCTTCATTCTGGACTACTGAGAGATCACATTCAGCTTTCACTTTCTTTCATCAGAATATGTCAAACAGTGAGTAGTGGATGCTTTTTACCTTCAAATGATGCTGCTACCAATATTTTTACCTCATCACAACCTCTCAAACTATTCTTCTGGTTTCCTAGGTTTTTCCCTAAGCTTTATGTCTCACCACTCTTAACATCAATCCACACATCCCATTATTAGAACTATCAGAAAAAACCCTCATGATACAAGAACTGTAACTGGAAATCATACCTTTTCATTCATAAAATTTACAGTTGTGGAAGAAGTATGCTGATCATCTCCTTTCCAACTTACTCTTTTGCCCAACGAAAAACAAGCTTTTGACACATTCTAGATCTGATAATTCTCATCAACAGAATTCAAAGTATCAACATTCTGTCTAACCACTCCTTCTGTGAAAAAAAAATTCCTAATGTCCAGTCTAAACCTACCCTGTTGCAGCTTGAAGCCATTCTCTCTTGTTCTGTCACTAATTACCTGTGAAAAGAGACCAGCACCAACTTCTCTACACTGACCTTTCACATAGTTGTAGAGAGTGATGAGGTCTCCCCTCAGCCTCCTCTTCCTCAAACTAAACATTCCCAGCTCCTTCAAGCATTCTTAAGTTTTATTCTCTAGGCCCTTCACCAGCCCTGTTGCCCTCTTCTGTACTCACTCCAGCACCTCGATATCTCTCTTGAATTGAGGTGCCCAAAACTGGACTCAATACTCCAGGTGTGGTCTCACCAGTGCTGAGTACAGGGCAGGACAATCACCTCTCTACTTCTGCTGGTCAAATTTGAACAGTTTCCTAACATCAGGATAGCAGGATCAAGATGAGAGTGACAAGCATTCGATATGAATGTAACTGAAACAAGAGGACATGAGTTATAGATTCCTGTGAAAGATGAGTTCAGACCATAGTCAAAATGAGCAGTGATCAGCAAATATATTGGCATAAGGAACGCAATAGCAGCAAGGTTCATTACAAGGGAAAACTCAGAGCTAAAAAAACCCCTTAAGGCGTCAATCTATTGTTTGTATTCATCTGAGTTCTCTTCCACCTTTATATGATAAATGCTATCTGCTTAAACCCAATTTTCCTCCTCATTTATGGGATTTTTGTTCACCACTTCAACATTCTTCAGTTTCAGACCAATATTACCTCTTGTTAAGCAGTGTTAGGAGTGCTTGCCAACTCCAGCAGCTCCAAGCTCTCTTCTTCAAATTTCTTCCCTTTCATTTCCATACAGCAAAGTAACACAGTGAGGAAAAATATAAGCAGCAGAAACGCAGAATGAATGTAAAACAAGTATACACCCTTAACAAGGGCAAGAATTAATGGTATCATTCGTCAAACATTTGGAGGGTGTGCACAACTGACAATGAAAGGCAATAGTGAGAGAAAAAGTGTTTCAGATGAAGTTATAATAACCTCTTGCAGTAATACTGATCAAAGCCACCAGAAATACATTAGCCTTACATTATGGAGAAAAAACAGTGTAAACGACAGCGAATAGAGGATTTTCCAGTTTCGAACTTAAGTGTACCCTTTTCTAAATTCTCTAAGCTGAGTTATATGGAAGCTCTTCCATTATTTTGATCACTCTGCCTGTCTTTCTCAGAACATTTTCCAGCTCTATGTGGTTTTTCAAATAGGAGCAGAACAGTTCAGAATTTTCAAAATAAAGCATGGGTGTATGATCTAGCATTATTATGTTGTTTTGCTCCCTATCTCTCTCCTAGTAATTCACAACACTTTTTAGTCAATATTGGACTGACATATTCATAGACCTACTGTAATTCCCAGTTCTCACTTCTGCATAGTAATGGCCAACTCAGAGACAATAATTTTGAATATGGTATTAGGACTCATTCACTTTCTTGCATGATTTCGCATTTATATGGATTGGATTTAATCCTTTTACTATTCAGTCTTGTGCCTTGCTATATCTTTTTGGAATTACTTAATAGTTCACCTCTTTCTTTAACACTCCAGATAACAAGGAAACCAATAAAGCCATCAAAACCTCTTCACCTTATTTTTCATGCCTTTTTACAAAGTCATTTGTGCATACTTTTGAAGAGCACTGGTCCTAGCACAAACCCTTGAAGTATTCTCTTGGTGATGTTCTTCCATTCTCAAAAAGAACTCAATTGAAAAAATTTCAGTAATTTCTACCCTGCAAGTGTGTTTTCAAATGGATACTGACTGATGCCCAAGCTAAAACTTGTGAGTAGAGAAAAACAAATTTCAGAGTGACCACGTGTCTGTAACTTCAATCAGCTTTGTCATCAAATGATGATTCTCACTTATGTTTTAATTCTTATTTTCAACAGAAAACACAGACTGCCTCAGTAAAATTATCTTAATACATAGCATATGCTACAGGGGAAAAGGCAAAATCCTTGTATTGATTTCACATCTTGAGACCAAGATGAGAAAGTGTGTTATAGAGACAAATCCATGACTGAAGTTCATGCAGAGAACAGGTGTAAATATACATAAACCCCATTTTCTCTACAGTATAAGGCTTTAATCAAACATGTTGAGAACAGCATAAAGGGGATAATAAACAGAGACTGCAGAGAGTGAAATGGGGAAGTTTTTCTTTATAACATACCACAGAAATTAATCCAGAGATATAAAAATAGATCAGCTAAATTGTTTCTATCTATTTCCTCTCAGTAAAACAGAGTTGTGCTTCAAGCCCTAGACAATCCATTTAAATACACTTGCATAATGCAGAAATGAAGGATTCAAAATTGAATGGTCATTCAGTTGGGCAAAATAAATACAGGCATTTATTTCAATACAAAGATGCTCTCTTAGGAGCCTATTTTTGCATAAACATCAGATTTGACATAATTCAAAAACTAAAAATTAACTATAATTCTCTAGCTTCATTTTTCTAAGCTCTTCATATAGAATCAGTGGCATGGAAGACTGGCAAAGACATTATTTTGATATCTCTGCCAATCAGAAAACCAGAAAAGCTCCACGTATGGAGTAGCCGAGACTGTTGAGAGACTGAAATGGATACAAATTGAATAATCTATGAGATAAATAATATAACACATGGAAAAAATTTGTTTCCATTTGGAAACATGATGAGAAATCAACAAGAATATCACTTTTATAATCATACTAAACTGCCAGGTTTATTCTCAAGTCATTATCCCTGTAATAATATAAAAAAAATTCAAAACCAAATTGTTCCCATTTGTGGTCTCTTGATCATAGCCTCTCTAAACTATTTTAACAATACATCCTGTTTAGATTAAATATTTGCGCCATCTGCACTGCAAATTGAAGGAAAAAATGGGTTTACACCACCTCCCTTTACGCCCTGAGTGAATGACAGTATTCCTCCAAGAACTCAGCTTCACTACAAGCACAGGAAAGCATTCTTCAGAAGTCAGTTTACTTACTCATTTGTATTTGAGGCACAAACTTCCCTCAACACAGAGATAAGCAGTTTCTACTTTTATACAGAGAAAATATGCTCTCCAGCATAAAATGATTCACACAAAGTGCAAAAAGAGCATTACTTCAAATATCTTCAACTCAAAAATAAAGTCTCCCAATTGTTTTTGTTTCCAATTCTTTTGAATTATGTTTCACACCAGTAGATTCTGTTCCTAGCTTGAGTGAACTGAATAATATTTCTTCAGTGGCCTGCATAAATTGATTGTTTGAATGCGGAAAATTATAACGGAGAAAATAAGAATAATTCTTTGAAAGATCAAATTTGTTTGCAAATCATAGTTGATATTCTGTGTGAATGTATTAGTATTTGTAAAAAAATAAATAAACAAAATACCAACAACTAACCAACAATAACCAACCACCTATTTTACAATTGCTTCCAAGGCAGGAAGGAATGAACATTTAACAAACATGATTAAATTTAAGCCCTATATTAGGATAAACTTTCCTATCCATAAAGGATTTCATTCTATGTTGTACAGATAATAGGTGAAACCAGTATTTTGCATGTCAATTAATATCCTCTGATACAGACTGATATACAGAACATTCAATGACATGCAGAATATGAAATTAGCAGCTATGTTCTTATATGCACAGACACACAACCAGTCCTATTTAGGATTATCCTCTTTACATTAAGATTCAAATACAGAACATTATGTCAGAAACATGTGAAGGACTATAAAATTGTAATACATTAAAATCTCTAGCCACATACAAACTATAAATGTATTACTGAAAACTGCAGCATCTGTCCTTCCAGCTTTCATTATCAAAGCTGTGATTTTCTCAGCATGTTCAATAGCAAATTGCACTGTTTTGAAATGAATAGCATCCATAACACTTTGATATCTATGGTATTACAGGAAGAGTACTAAACAAATTAACAATAAGTAAACTCAGAGACATCTGTCCAAGTACAAGTGATTTCAACTATGTTTGCCATTTCCAGTAAGAAGGCTTTATCTTTAGAAGTTTTGAATGAAGTGGGATGGATATCTTAAAAAAATAAAATGTGTCTAAATGGATGATAAACAATACTGTCTTCTGTTTCATCCAACAGGAGAAGTATTTACAGGTTTGTAATATGAACAGTTTAACAACGATGTGGAACTTGTTCTATACTGAGAAGCAGTATCCTCCACTGTGCCCCTAACCAATCTACTTCCATATATCTAACTGTGAAGATAATTATTTTTAACCAACCTTCACATACAATATTTACACATATCTAGAGAGGAAATATGTGCAAGTATATTTTAAGTACCTGCTCATGCCATTTTGGGGAGCTTTTACATTTGAAACCAAATTTCTGTTTATGAATCAAGCATTAAGGCTCAGTATTCAAAGGCAGAGATGAATACATTTATCACAGTTGTTATTGGCCATGCATTTCCAAAGCATGCATGTATGCATGCATAAATCGTGTCATACAACTTCCAGCAAGCAACAAGTCTCTCCTAGCTGGTCATTATTGGGTAAAAATGTATTGTGTATGCCATGCATTGCTATTAAATATTGTATTTACTACAACAGTGGATTTCTCTTCTTCTATAAAATGGTACTTTTTACCAATACATTCAAGTTATAGAAATGCCCACAGTAAATAATTGATCCAGTCTCTGTTAATGTCCAAACAAGACAGACAGACACAACTTGTCAAGAAAATATTTGAACATTTCCAGCAGAAGTTAACAAAGTATCACTTTGTTCAAAACTTGCCCATCTCATTGTCCGCAAGATGACAAACCCATTTAATAATTGTAACAGAATGTTAATAATTACAAAGTTGAGATTGTCACCATCCTAGTTCTTTTTGATAACAACTTACAACCTTCTAAAACTCTCCAGCAACCTGAAGTGATCAAAGCCTGCCTATCTTATTGCCTTTTTACCACTTACTCCATTTCAAAGGCAGGCCTAGGATATTTTCTACTTTCTTCAGATACAAATAATCCCTTTTATATATTTAAAAGTAATTAACTATGGAAAAACACCTATTTTCTCACACACATCTGCCCCCCAATCCTATGAGCAGAACGTTTGCACAGAGAATTAGATTATCTTTTAAAGAAGTCTTGCTTTTAAAGGACTGAAATAAAACTGATTTGATGGACAAGCAGAACCAGGTTGGACCAGATGATCCTTGAAGTCCTTTTCAGCCTGGCGTTCTATGATACTGTGATTCTTTGAAAAAATTAACAATGACAAGATGGAAAGGTTTGGTCCTAAATTCTGAATGTTTACTCTCAGCAGGTTGAAACTTTACTAGGGAAAGATTGAAAACACTGGAAAAACAAGCTTTAGAGATGTAATGAATAAAATAAATAAATAAATGTGAAAGATGTGACAGAATACAGAGTCATTTCTAGCAGCTGCAAACAGGTTTGATGTCATTGTAGTAGCTCATTTTTATGTCTGGATGAGAAAAAAGGCTGGTGCTATAGAAGGCAATCAAGATGTGCTGGTATATGGAGTCAGAACAAGGAAAGTTTTGTGAAATATTGTCACAAAAGTAAGTGGTATTAAAGAAGGCACTTTGTGCATTCTTATTTCTATTCCCCAGTGGTAGAAAAACAATGAAGTATTTCTAGGACAATGGAGTATAACAGTTAATCCTTCTAGATAATGAATGAATAACTGATTGTCAGTAGATATAAATTATCAAAACTGTGGAAAGATAGAAAATTTGCAGACTTATTTCCATTAGACCCAGTGAATATGCATTGTACCAGAATTATATTTTTTAAAAAACATAATTAAAAAGTCAAGAACAAACCAGTAACTAAATAAGAGCAAAAAAATTGCCTTCTCTGAGTAATCTAACAACCCAAGCCAAAACATTTTTTAAACGATAACAGATTTTTGTGCTTCACGCTTCTAATCTATTTGAAGATTTGTGAGCTAAATATGAAACACAGTGCTGAACGCTTTATTATGTCAGCAACACTTCAACAAGAATATTTTAAAAACCCTAAATGAAACAGATGTTCTTAATAGTGTATTTGTGTAATCATTTATAGTAGTAATAGCTAGATACTGTAATTGCTCATCTTCACTTTTTTATTGTGCTTTGATTTCTGCTGAAACTATCTTCACTCTATAAACTGCCACATATCCAGGTTTACTGATTTCTATAGACATTGTTCCTGTAGCATGTTCATGTGAACCTCCTTTTTCCTCAGTTATAGCCACTGCCAAAATGTGTATATTTGTATACCAAAAAATCAAAATACCATGTCATCATAGCCTGTATTCTACTCTAAAGCTTAGTATTGTTCACACAGCACATTTCAAATGGTTATACATGAGCCAATGTAGCACTTCCTCAGACAGTCCTATCTGCAGAAGACAGGAAAAAACAACTGTATGACCGATACCATTTGCCAAAAACACCAGGTATTGTCAGTTTGCCAAATTCAATGTTTTTGTATGATCTGAATGCTTCAGCAGAAGGGAGAATTTGGAACCACTCACACAAGTGTAAGAAAAGGCACTGTCTCTCCTGCATATAACTTTGACTACAAAAGACGTGCTGTAATCATCACTATTCATTGCAACAACTATTTCATTTTCTTTCTACTTGTATGGGAGAAAAAACAACCTTTAACCACTGTCCTCTGAACAGCATGACTCCACTGACCCCAATGGCAAAAGACTGAAACCCCCATCTCCAGTGTGTTGGTAGATATCATTTCCATAACAAGTGAGTATTTCCTAGTTTCTTCCATTAGAAATATAAAGGTCTGGTAGTGACATTCAGATCATTCCTTATTTCTAAAAAGATTGCACTTTCCTATAGGGTCAGAAACAAGTTTCAGAACCTCTCATAACCAAACTTATCAAGCCAAATTTATCAAGCTCCATAGAGAAGAAAAAACATCAGTATCCTAAAGGTCTAATACTGTCAGACTACGTTACAGCCATTCCATTCTAGATGCTAATATTTCTCTCCCTTTTATTCTCCAAAATATTCTTAAATCAGTTTTTCAAATGAAATTTTATCCAGAAATTAATACCTTTGTCAGTTCAGACTAGTATAACACGACTCATCAAATATTCAGTAAAACAAAACATTGTTTTTACAGCTTCTCTCTGCTGCCTCCAATTTATTAATGATTCATTCTCCTTTCTAATCAAGGAAGAGCTGTTTAAAAGTTCTCTGCAAAAAAAAAACTTTTCTAAAAAATAGAATACATTACTCAATACTTAATTTTCTTTATCTGTACACCAGGGATGTTACTCACATACTAAGAAGCTTCAGAGGTAATAGAAGTTCTGCTGGTTGTTGCTGATTCTGCTGCTGGTAAGTGGAGTAACTGCTAGCCTACCCTACAAGGAAATCTCATGTCTGCCAATCTAGAAATCCTACAGCAGCTGGAAATCATGATTGTGAAGACAGCAAGTTTTCCATTATAAACAGTTTTCCTCTCATGGTTGATCAGCATTATTAAAGAAATAAATACATATAAGCATGAAGTCTGGCCCTTTTATAAAGCTGTGAGAAAATACCCACTGAATTAAATGAAGCTGAGATTTCATCCAGGACATGGCTATAAGCTAATGACCAAGAAAGTAGTGTTAAGTTATACTAGATAAATGCACACTGCATCTCAAATGCCACCATGCATAATGAAGTTATTAGCAAAACTTCTAGAACCAAAAGCACATGATTTTGCTTCTACCATCAAGGTTCTCACATGCTAACTCTCTAGTTTTGGGTTATTTTTCCCTGCCACAATATATTTTTTCTCCTCTTTATTATAATTCACAGCTTTTAAACACAAATAACAAGAAACCACAATGCCCTATAATTCTGGATTCCAAAAACCTGCCTTATTTCCCAAGTGTGATAAGACTCATCAAAGCTGACTGATCTCAGCTTTGCTTAGACAATTAACTCTAGAAGACAAAGCACAGGAGGAAGAATACATGCAAAGAGTAGCATGAAAGAAGTGTTCCTTGAGCAAAAGGAAAGTAACTTGGTGGAGGAATGAAGAAATAATTTCTTGATGCGGTCACATTATTTCTTCACTCATAAAAGTTTTTTTACACAATTTTTGAAATAATTTTATTTGAAGGATTTTTCAACCAACATGTTACACCTCTGTAGATGAATTTCTTCAAAAGGAAGTAAAAAAAAATCAAAACACACAATATATTACCAACATCTTAAAACAAAAACAAATGAGATTTTTCTATAAACTCTACTCTAAACATATCAGCTCTAAATAAGCTCTAAAAAACTGCATCATTGTGTGGTATCACATGCAGTTTCTTTTGTCATTTGTTTGGTGCAACTGGCAATTCATGTCCTTTCTAGTAACGATAAGCCACATATAAATATTTCATGCCACAATATTTTTGCAATCCCTGTTTGTCTTGATAGTGGTTCCCATCTACAGAAGTACAACTTTACTGTATTCTGTGTGCTCATTTGAATAACCCAGCATGTCTTGATCAGCATAGGAAATGTATGCATTTTATATATGTATATCTATGATATAATTCTTCTTAAAACAGACAAACTTAAATTATCATATCTGTTGCTTGCCAGGTTTCTGAACAAAACAGAAATCCATGCCATTATTTTGCACAAATTCACTCTCTACTTTTGTGAAACACCATACTTGAAAATATATATTTGAATATCATATAAATTTTGCAGTCAATATATCATGCATGTAGTAGATGAATTCCCACAGAAAGACTTCATTATTATCTTAATATCTACTGGGAGTCACAGAGGTACCCTTTTCTTTGTCTTTCACAAACAATTAACCTTTTGCCATGTATGCAACTGCCTGAGAGCAATCCTAAGTGGCTCAGAAAATAATTTACAGCAGCAACTGTACAAAGTTAATTAGTATTAGTCTAAGAAGGTTATTCATATATTATCAAATGAAGGTGGTCAGCATGACCCTCATGGAACTTTTAACTACAGCTGAGGTTTGTTGTCATCAGCCATAGAGTATAAATGCTAATCAGGCTCAAGTGCAGGTTTTGTAGCCATGATCCTCATAAGTCTGAATGTCTGTCCCATTACTCACATCTTATGTCAGGGGGAAAAGAAACAAAAAACCCAAACCAGGAATACTGTTCTGTAACTTTATCTGAGAAGTTTTTTTCCTTTTTCTGTTTTGGTTTGGTTTTTTACAGATCAGGGCCTGATCGGCTGGTTGTCTTGCATGCACCACATAATGCACCACCAGGATGATTTGCACCATCAGCTTCCCCAGTACTGAAGTAAAACTAACAGGCCTGCAATTTCCCAGATCATCCTTCCATCCCTTCTTGTATATGAGGGTTACTTTGGTGGATTTACAAACTGCTGGTAGCTCTCCAGTCAGTCAGGCCCCCACCCATGGGTCCACACTGCCAAACATTATAAAAGGGCCAGTCCTCCCCTGAGCTGCAGGGCAGAAAAGTTGACACTAAAACAATTTTTCCTCAGGGTAAGGAAAAAAGCCAAGTACCTTCTGTATAGGCTGCTCCCATCCTGGCACGTAGCAGCAGGCTGCGAGGCAGCACCGAGAGCACAGGGAGACATTTCTTCACAGGGTAGAGCCCGGGAGGCCAGGGCAGGCCTGACCCCACTCACCGCAGGGCCCCCAGGTGTGCCTGGAAACAGCCCCGACAGCCAAGCCTCCCACAGGCCTCACCAGCGGGAGAACAAGGAGACCATCCTGTGGGAGGGTGACTGGGAGCAGGGACTTCTCCAGGCCCCTGGAAGAAGAGTGAGCTCAGGGGCTGATTATTGCTGCTGTAAAGCTTTGGGTAGGAAAGATATTTGAACAAGGGTAGTTAGGAGACACTGGGTCAATGGTACAAAGTGTTAACAACTCATCAACAGAGTTTTCACAAGAAAAGTGGGTATCTGACTGAAAAGACTGGAATGGGGATTTATTCAGCCAAGGTCTCTGGCCTGTGCTGCAAAGGAGGTCAGCATGAATGATCCCCATAGCCCCTTTTGGCTTTATAATCTGTCAGTCTATAAAGTCTAATTAAACTCAAGCATGTGATGAAGTGAATTCAGGCAGCCGGCCAAAAGAGCTCTACGGATCACCATGTAAATTGCAGTTATCTAGTGAACAATTTCTCATCACAAAGCAGAAAGCTGCTTAGACTTTTTTCGCAACTGACTTCATATCTCAAAATTGTTTATATTATAGTTTAAATAATGTCTACTATAAACATTGTCAAGCTGAATTAGTATCTCTGTGGTTGTTCCTAACTGGAAAGTAAAAAACAGACTGATCTTTGGTTGCAAAAAAAATCATCTGCCATACTAAATCATTGCTTTAGAGAAAAAAATGTAATTTTTTTTTTTAAATTCTGAGCCTTTGGAGAGTTATTTTCTAGCTCAGCTGAAGCTGAGTTTTTTAAAGATTGAGGATAATAAGGATTTCTTTTCTCCTTTTCCCAGTTTCAAACTTAAGAGGAAAATGTGTTAAACTCTGATTCTAATACAAGAATTACATTCCACTAAAGTTTAAAAAACAAATGAGCAAAAATACAATATAATGGAAAGAAAATCTAATATAAAATATTTGCTTTTAAAAGCAAAAAAAAAAAAAAAAAGAACAGCAGAATAGAAAGTGCAGGAAAGAAGAATCCTTGTTTGGAAAGTAGGAAAAAGAAGATAAAATTAGGTCTTACATGTGGTCTTACTGACCACATAGCAGTATATTGGAGGCACTTAATCTAGAATAATATCATTTATTTTTTTGCTAGAAAACTGGTCATTTGCTGTTGACTTCTAGAAGAGTATGACCATTCTAGCAATAAAACCCGAGGGTTCATTGACTTGAGTTAGTTTAATAACCACCCAAAATAACAACTGACTCTGAACTTGGTATAATTAGGTATTCTTCTGGTTCCAGATAGTAGTTTATTTTGTGAAGCTGGTTTTGGCACAATGTGCCAGTATGCCAATGACCGCAGACTGACTAGTTGCAAAAATTACATTAATGAACAACAGATTGAATGGATTAAGAAATATCTGTTCAGATTTCAAAATAAGTCAATTAACACTTCACTGTAAGTCAGCATAAAAAGTCCCACTGAGTCAAGTGGCTTTGGTTCCAGTTCTAAGGCTTTAATCCTACCATTTGCAATCTGTGCTCGGACCTCCCATTCATCCCCTTGTATGTGCCCAGGCTCAGCCCTGTGGAGTGAATGAGATGCTGCTTATGTTCATGCATTTCAAGATGAAGGATAAGTGCTTAATTTATGGGTTTTATTGTTTTATATGGGTGCTGAGTTTGACACCTGCCTGCTTTGTCTGCTCTTCTTAGCAGTATATCACTGCAGATAATGGCTGTGTTACGTACCATCTAGGGACTTAGGAGGGGTTTTAAGCCTCCCTACATTTCATGTTTTCTTTTTAACACTCCATCATACATTTATTTTACTTCCAAGCAAATATATGTTATACATAAATTTCTTCTTTACGTAGTAGCATAAAAAATGAAAATTTTTTATTGATATTTAAAGAAATCTCTTCAGGAAGAAAAACCACACTTATTTCCTGGCAAAATTGTGGTGGTGCTCTGTCTGCACTGCATTGCTAGTAGTTAGGAAATCCTTGTGAAGTCAATACAATTATTTTTAAATATTTATTAAAATACTTAAACATGCTACAGAATGTTTTGTTCCACTACATTCCATCTTTCAATCCATTCACATTCAGTGGAATCAGATGCAAGGAAGATATGTGGCAGGCTTTCTAAATTACCTGTCAGAATGAGGGAAGGAGACATTAGAGAAAGAGCAAAAGATGTGACAAGACATGACTGGGGTGTGTACTATAGTCCTTGGAAGAAGGCTGAGGCCAAACTACCAAAATAACAATCTAGATTAAATATACATTCTCACAAAGAATTCTCTTTCATCATTTGTTTAAATCTGGGTCCAAAAGTAATTATAGAGAGAGCTGTTTATGAAGAAGTTGGCTGAAACCTATTGGGAATCACAGAAACTACAGCATAAATTGCTAGACTGTTAAATGCATATAATGCTAAAAATTAAGAATTAATTTTTCTTCGGCTTAGTTTTACTAAGCATCTTTCAATGCAGATTTCATAAGGAGTACTTTCTTTCATCTGTTCAGACAAATGCATTCTTGTGCAATGTGTTTTAAGTCCACACTTAGGGCACACTGTGAAGTAAAAAGTACATAAAGTGTATTAGTATAGAAAAGTTACTGCAGAAACACTGAAAAATAAATGGAAGTGCAGTTACTTATAAATACATCTTCAAACAAATTAATCTGAAGGGAAGTTACAATTTTACCAGAGCTTTGTAGAAGGTACTTCAAATTTCTACTTCACCTTGCCTAAGCAGGCTCTCATCAAAACAGTCCTTAAGCTGGGGTGCGAGTTCCCAATGGAGGTTTTCTGTGGATTCAATAAAATCTGCTATCTTTAAGGAAATAAAGTATTGTAGATGCTACACTCTTCTTAAGGTTTTACTATTACTTGAAATCTGTGAACTCAGTAAATTTCCTATTTGTGGTAACAAATTACAAGTAATTTTTCATTCAATTTATTGTGGCACTTCCATTTTTTCATAGTCCTTTTAAGATACAGGCTTTTATTTCCTCCCTAATGCTCTAGAAAAGTTTAACTGAATCTTAGCATGTAATAGAAATGGAATTCATTGTAGTACTTTTGAAAGTAGTATAAGCACCTGAAGGACTTAGTAAAACAAAGCTCCAAGGCTTTCATTCATAGCCACGCACAAATATTGGAATATCATACAAAAGCTTACATATAGACTATGAGGTGCCATTTAATCAAGCAATTTCTTCCTTGCTCTTTATTTAATGTAAGACAGTTGCCAAGTAAGTCCTCATGTTCAGAAATACTTTAAGCAGGCAAGTTGGTCCAACTCCTTCAAAGAACTGAATTATGAATACTTGATGTTTGACAGCATCTCTCTGGTATTTTCCTTCTATCCATCATTATCGTCAGTTCATTGCCTCCCCTGAAATGTGAGAGAGTACATTTCTTGTCTGTTTGCCAAGAAAAAATCACTGCACAATGTATTCAGAGTGATTTATGATCTAAAAAGCAAATCGGAGGCACTGAATAACCAAACACATGCATGGAACAATATCATTTAATCAATTACATTATCCACTTTTACGATACACTTGTGATTTATGTTCTTTTTGCATGTATAATTAGAAGGTAGAACAGATGGTGAAAGCTTAGCTTAAAGGCCTTAGATAAAGTTTTAAAATAGCCATTGCTGCCAAGTGATCATTCACTGTAGCAGAATATATTTTTCATTTAGCTATGTTTTTGTCATGATCTAATACACTAGATAGTAATGAGGCTATAAAAACATTACTCTCCAGGGTCTTACTCTACCAGAGTTCATTGTAATGGAACATGAACACAGAGTGGAAGATTGGGGGTGGCTCTAAGGTACACTGTCATCTGTCATTTAAGTCTGCTCTAAGGAATCATCACTGAATAATCAGGAGGATTATCTCTGAAAAGCTAGCACTGCTTTCAGAGAAAAAAAAATTATATACTAATATGTAAGTATTAATGGTTTAGGTGTATTCCATGCTCACATATGGACATTCATCAGAATGGAACAAAAGAGAAGTAAAAAAGGGAGAAATATGCCCAGAGGAATAGGAAGCCCAGAGAGCAATTGCAGGAGGAGATAAAGCTCCATCTGGGGCAAGTATACAGAGGATGAACAAATGTTGCAGGAAATCACAGAATTATTCACCAACTCTTAAAAACTTTATAGAATCCTTTCTGTTCCTTGCTGCATACATCCACTTATTTGTATCCTTTGTATTCTTGATTCAAGTAAGAATTAAAGATCAGTGGATCATCTGCATGCCAAGAAATTAACTAAAAATGGCATTTTCCAACATTTATGTAGGAAACTCCAAATTTGTGGGACTTCAAATTGATGGAATTTGTGACAGAAATTATAAGCCTAACAATATATCTCTTGAGCAAAATGTTCTAGACCAGCAAACAGAGAAATTCATAAATTTGGAGTAATCAAACTTGGGCTTTTATTTATAATAAACTGTTCTTAGAACTGCCACATGACTTTTTTAAAGGTATTTTTTAAACCATTGTTCAAAGGTCCATTTCATGGTTTTTTCCAGTTGCTTCACCTGCAAGAGCAATGTTCTGTTTGTTCTGTAAGGATAAGTGTAGAGGCCTCATGAATAAAAATGTTAAATAATATGTTAAAGATCACAAAAATCCTTTAATCTGTATGAGACCATTTTCATGTTTTATTCAAACCCTTACTACGGATCAGAGGGAGAAACAAAAGCTCGTTACCAGTTGTAATGGGAGATTCCCAGGAGTTTCACAGTCATCCATTTCTAACTCTGATAGTACACAAGCTTTTAGCCTTCAAAGATGTCAAGCCTTAAAACTAATTCAGGTCTGAATAGTCACTGTTTCTGCAGTGAACAAGCAGGATTTTCTGCAGGAGGAGATAAGGGAGGAATATTATAGTGGAATGTTTTAAAGGACATTGTGTCAGTTGTTTGAAGCTTCTCAGATTTTGTGTACATCAGTATTCAACCCAGCAGATGTGGATTAATGAGCTGAGAACACACAGCATGGTTCAAGTTGTCTTCACTGCTTGAGTATGCTTCTTGTCTGGGTGTCAAAAGTATTTTTGAGAGGGAATACTAGATATTTTTGAGAGTCAATACTAGAATATTTGTCTCATAGAATACATCATTTTAATTCATACTTCAAATTCATGGTAATTGAGGTATCTGAGATATGAAATTCTGAGGCCTCTCCGACTTCTAGAATAATTTGCTAGTATTCTCCACATGTGATGATCACATTAAATCCCAGATGGAGTTCTATCATGCCTTTCACAAGTGAAGGCTAGTTACCTCTTTGGAGACCTTTCATTAACAAATCCCTTAATCTTTAAGTAAAAATATCAGTGAATATGGAATTTCTAACCATAGCTTTTTGTTTCTGCAACAGTTGTTATGGAGCACCAATAGAAAATTCCTTCAAAATAGCAAATACAACAGATTTCAAATAGCGCAACAGAGGTAGCTCTTGGGACCAAACTCTCTACTACTGACCCTAGCAGAAACTGGATCTTAATTCTTTACATTTTAATTTGTAGTTCTATCATCAGTGACCAAGAACCACTTTTTCTAATAAGACAAAGGACAGACAAACAGAACAACCATCAAAAATTTCAGGAGTGAATAGACTTTTTTGCAGACCTTGTGATTATTTTTAATAATTTAATTTTTTTTCCTCCATTCTTTGAGGGGAAGGAATGCAGGAGATGCATTCCAGAAAGGGACCTAGGACCTCCCACCTACTCCCACCTACTGATGCACATTGAGTCCAAAGGAGCAAAGCTGGCATCTAGTTTCTAGGAAAGTTTCTTTCGGGAATAGTTTTCAAGTATATAAAGTACAGAAGAAAAGAAGAAAACAACTGGAACAATCATAGGAAGAACAAAGATAACTTCCTCTGGGACAAGGATCGCAGCTCTTTGATTCGTATGTTCTCGAAACCCTGTGGTTATTTTTAAAAGGAGAAGATAAAAATCTGCTTTTGTTCCTGTGTTTTAGGTGATTGTTCCTTCAGTAGTTTTAGAAAATAATGTAAATATTGAACACAAGCAGAGAGTTATTAGCACAGTGGCAAACTTATTACATCTTATGCACAATGGCATTCTATTCAGGATTCAGGAGAAACACAGCACATTTGGCAATATAACCCCTCTTTCAGCTTCCTGTTTTAATCTCCCTTCATTTTAAAATGTCCCATTCCCCTTTGCAGACCTATGCTTCAGCTACTTCCAGACAGGCCCTTTCATCTCACTGGAAGCTGCTCTGTGTGCCCATCACAGATTCCAATTCTCCTCCCTGCGTAAGACTCACTCTAAGGCCATCAGGGTATAGGGAACCAGAGAGTAGTTTGCAGATTTCTGAGATGCTGCTGACACAAAGTATCTAATCCATGAGCTCCACTGTGTTCTAGCAGTAAGGACGCCAAATTTCATATTACACATTATATATTCATATTATATTTCAGTGTTCCTTTGAATGTGACAATGTTTAAAAAAATAAAATGAGAGTGACTTGAAAATATTTATAAGTGATAGATGAGTAGAAAGAAACAGAACAAAAGCAGAGAGGAAAAGAGAGCAGACATCTAAGTTATAACAGGGCTAAAACCATACCTTATGGATACCAACTGAAAATTATAATTTACCATACCTCAAGATCTGTCTTTTTTAGAAACACAATCCACTTAGCATTTAAAGCCAGGAACTATGATATTTCCCATGCCAAATACCATGTAATTTAAATTTAACTACTAGCTATAAGAAATGTGCAGTTTGAATATGTATGTATCATTGTAGCACAGTTTCTCCAAAATATCTTGGTAAACAGGAACTGATGGGTCTCTGAGCAACCTGATCTAGTGGGAGATGTCCCTGACAATGCAGGAGGGACCCAAAGAGTTCTACAATTCTGATTTTGAGGTAACTGCTGTTCTGTTTCTTCACCAGTTGAAAATAACATACTGGATTATTTACACAACATTCTTAGCTTAAAGTTATACAAACACAAATTAATCAACCTGTCACATTTCACACTTCAAATATCCAACAATCTATTACAACCATGATCCTAAAAATTTTTAAAATATATTCCTCATATAAATCAAACGAGGTGGCAGCACTCATGACTTCAGTGTTTGCTGTTGGCCTGATATCAAGAAACAGAGCATGCTGCCACTTCTTTTTAATAAAAAACCTCTCACAGACCTTAGAGAATCAAGTTTTATACATACAATAAATAATGCAGGATTTTCAATTGCAGAATGTAACTAACATGAAAGCTACAGAAAATCCTCCTCCATAACTAGAGGTAAATCGCATAATGCTTGTTAATTTCTTTGATCCCATTTTAACCACTGAAACGGAGAGTTCCTACAAGGCTTAGATCTGCTTTGACTTATGTGTCATTTTTATTTTTAAACAGATTGAGGAAAGAAAAGCATTTTTGTGATCACATAGGATTAGACATGGCAATCAGCACCATACCTACATCTCCTCCTGTACTGGAAGAGAACTTCCCCATTGTCCTGTCTTTTGCATCCCTGCAAGACAAACAGGCTGACTGCTGGGTGAACTGAGATCTGGACAATCACAGCCACTGTTTTGATTCTTTATGAGCCTTTAATTTACTTCACACTTTTATTTTTATTTAGCTTTATAGAAACATGCTCTCTTCTGGCCTTGTTTACTGAAGCATTCTTTTAAAAACTTTTGTTCTTCCAACTCTTCTATGTTCATTTTCCAATGTTGACAGGCATATAAGACAGCCCTTCATCTTGTCCTGTCTACTGACTTCTTGTGAATTGTATTATTGCCTCACTCCTCACATCACCTTTGCTTCTTGGATTTCCCTCCCTTGTCTGTTTCCTCAGATTTTGCTCCTTCATTTTGAAGACTGCCAAACAAGATTTCTACCATATTCTGCAGACTCTCAATGATCAGTTTGTATTTTGCATCTCCACACCAGTCACTAACTACTATTCAATGCACACTTCCATGTTTCCTGCCCAGTGTAAACACCTGTTTAAGAGCCCCAAATTCACAAAGTTTACTACTTAGATTAAGTAGTATAAAAACTGATTTTATAGCTACAATATTTTTGTTTGTTTCCTCAAGCTGAAATATTGCAGCAACAATTTATAAAATTTATTACTGATAATTTTTTTATAACTTCTGAATTTTTATAAAATGTTTTTGACTGGAACTTTGCTTTGATTTTCTGTTAGGACAATCACTCAACTAAAAAATCTCCCATATTGTGGAAGTTTTCAATCATTTGTCTGTTTTAAACCTGCTATGAATTATTTCAGAATTATATGACTGAACAAACATTAAACTTTTAAAATAACTTATTTTTATATGTTTCTTTGTGTTTTTTCAGTCATCACTGCACCATAGGGCTCTAAAGAGGAGATTTAAAGTACTATCTTTCTCCTACGATGCCTAAATTAGTCTTGTTTTGCTGTAATTTGCAGACTGGTGGACAGTTTCTGACCTTGGACTGTTGTGGGATTTTTAATTTCCTACAGAATTCAATGCTAATGTCCCTCAGATGATTCCATTCTCAGCTCAGCATTGTTCCTAATGTATATGCTGGCACTTAGACGCCAAATTCTTTGGTAATGTTTGCATGCCCCTGCATGGAGGCTGATACTCAACTATCTTTCTTCAACACCTTCTGTCCCTCAGGCATCTTTATTCCTCTTACATCATTTGTGTGACCTCCACTACTGGATGTGTTGCAATACTTTCCATGTAAATGCAGTCAAAAAAAAAACAAACAAAAAAACCCCCGAAAAACCCCAAACAAACGAAAATAGGTGAATGCTTCTGACGTAATAGATCGTCAATGTCCACTTTATTTATTCCACACAGTATATGAACATATTGCATACCACATAAGTTCCACAGTTTACATTTACCAACAGATGCTTTTTTCTTTCTGGAGCAGATGGTATATTGAGTGTACCATGACATCATTCTCATTTGCATTATCAGTCATGACTTAAAGCATTCCATAAACTGAGTTTTGTGTTTCAGTAAGATATTTTTAATAGCCATAGTAGCTTTGTAAAAATCAGCTAGTTGATTATATAATCAGGGAACCAAGGTTTTTTTCTCAGTTGAAGAGAAAGGTAAGATTTATCAAAAAACGCCCAAGAATTTAAAAAAGGGCATAAGAGATAACACTTTGTTATTACTATTTTTTGATCTGTGCACATTTACTGTTTGTGATTGTTAAATATTCAAAGATGGAATTACTTTTGTAAAAATTCATAATTTTCTAAGCTATGTGCTAATTCTGAGTAATACATTTTTAGAAATAAATCTATCAACTTCTCTTATTTATGCCTTTGAGGACTTAATGAAGCAAAATAATTGCAAGTTGAATGATATGTTGCCAGATAACGTTAGTCATTTCAGTATTCTCAGGCATTACAATAGTCCTGCTAAATAAAATTTTTAAAGTCTAAATTGATTTTATTTTATTCTCAATTTACAATGTTTTTTCTCATTATTTTTGGATCCTGGAATCTAAGATGCCACTAAAAATTGTCTAGAATACCCTGCTAAATAACTTTCTAAAAGGCACAGGTCAAATAATATATGCAGGTCCCATAGTCTTTGCAGTATCCAATGTATCTTTTCACAGAAACGAATTCTGTTGGTTTACTTCCTGACAATGACTGCAGATTTTCCTTAATTCAAACAAACTTCCTATTGCCAGTTTAGTTTTTTTCTTCCATGATTTTTATTCTGCATAGAAATTGACAATGTAATACAGTTCTTTGGCTGGCATAAATGAATCCAGCCCTTTAAAAAGACAGTGGCCTTTCATCAGTTTAAAATCAGCACAATGGGAGCTGAAGCAGATCTCATTATTCAGAAGCCTGGAGTCTGGTTTGTGCTGAGTGAGAGAAAACAGCTCATACATTTAAGTCAATCGTTGCCAACACGATGCTGTTGGTTTTTGCACAAAAAGGACCGGCACGTTTAATTAAGCACTGAGGATTTCAGTAAGCATTATAGAAATTTTGAAACAACCTAGATCAAGGAAAGGACACGGCTGTGGAAAGGTCGCTGGTCAGATGAAGCACGTAATCTGATGTGTAGTTCTTAGTATTACTTTCTTGATCAGCCTTGTATGAAGGCCAAAATCTAAAACCACAGTTTTTGCATTTTGCAATAAGAAATCTGTACAACAGCAAGAATATGAATCATAAATATAGAAGGCTAAGAATTTTATGCTTAACTTCTGTTAAGTTCTGTTAGAGAACTGCGTGGCACCCTATAATAAATATATCAGCAAAATATTTTGAGATTACTCAACATTGTATGTCTGCATGATCCTTTGGAAGAGATAAAAAGGGAAAAGTTTCAGTTTTCCCCATCTAGGTTTGGAAGAAAAAAGAGAATGATTTTTTATTATTTTTTTTTGGGGGGGGGCGGGGGGAGAAGTAAAGATATCATTGGTGGGCAAATTAAAATGGTAATACAATTCTATTCTTCATCCACTCTGAACCACATTTAACATGGCCCTGCATACAAGCTATACAAGCTATCCTTGTTGATAAAGAGTCAGTGTCTTCTCAACTAAAGTTGCAATTTTTTTTGCTCTGTTAATTTAACCAGAATCTCCCTAGACCTAATACTTTTCAACAATCCTAGCTCTTGCCAACACTGTAATTTAGATTTTAGTATAGTTATTCTGGAGGTATTCTAGTGGAGAATTGAAGGAATTGTTACAAGAAAGAGTTAGGTGTGACAGTATCTCTTTTTGTACAGTAAAATTCTGCTTATAGGCAATTGTTTTTTCTGTTCTTACCTTACAAAATTTGTGTGTCTTTTTAACAAGACTTATGTCTTAAAATAAACATTCTCCAATTAGGTTTTCCTGTTGCAATAAGAATAATTGTCAATGTCATTTGTTTCTTTCATAAGAAATTGCTGACATTATAGAATCTGGAAGTTTGGTACTTTGGAAAATAATATTTCCCTTGCCCATCAATAAACTAATTACCCATATTGGCAGTTTGTCAAAACTAGCCCATTGAGATTGATGTTTATCAAATTAAGATGCTTTACATCATTTGTTTTTCTCAATATAATTTAGCTAATCTATCAGTTGGGCCTCCATTAGTGTTTGACAAATATTGCAAGCTTATCTTAAAATCTGTAACTCATAATAGCTCATCACTATTAATTTTCATTATTCTTTCCCATTTGTCTGTGGCTAATTTTTCCTGTCTTATACAAAGTTTTCTTTTGTAGGATTTAGTTTGTACCATGTTACTGGGCATGAGAAGTACTTGCTTCTAGGGAATTTGCTACATGCCTTTGAGGTTCTTCTTTTGATTTCTCAGGGACTGGAGTAATTATAATATTAAGTTCTGACAGCTCTGATTAGTCTTCATACCAGTCCATCCCTCCCTTATCTGAGAAGAATGTTTATTCTCTGGTCAGCCTTTCTTCTTTTTAACAACTTGTAATTCTTTATTTGCTAGTAATTTTGTAAGATCACTAAACTTCAGTTCAAACTTTTCTTGAAGGCATTTTTTGTGTTTATTTGTGGTTTGTAGTCTTTAATCTATAGTGATTTATCATCTAGTGTGGATTGTTTTCACGGCCATCTGTCACTAAAATTCTCTGTGGATTGGCCCACTCATCTACACTTTCTTTCTCACTTAGGTGCTTTTGAAAGTCTTTCACTCAGTACACACATGTACCTGAGTGGCTTGCAGCATCATTTTTTAAATATAATGTTCATTAGGCCTCATTATTTGCATCCAACACAAGTTTGCTTAAAGATGTTCAGTACCCCTCTTTCTAGTCATACACACTCTAGGTCATTCAGGTGAGTGAGGAAAGGGATTATAAACCCCTTCAACAAGGAGGAGTAGAAGGAGAGCACTTCCTCAGATACACAACCTCTTATCCTAATGAAGTCAGAACTAACTGGGGGTAAGGGCCAAGACACAATGGGAGAGAAATATTCATATTCCCTCTGTAATTCTGATGTCCTGCCCAAACAGTTACATACTGATATTTGTGATATCTTGGTTCTTTTTTAGTGTTGGTATCATAATACATTCAAATTACATCATCCATCATTTGTCAAGTGCCCTGCAACAGCTACAGCCCTGCAACTAGTCTGGAAGAGTTTCCAGAACAACCACTTCCCACTCACACACCACCAACACAAAAAGTTCTTTCTAGCAGCCTTTACCTTTATCTAAAAGTGTAGTGCAAAAGGCAAAAAGGCATCAAATTCTAACTCTGATACCATAGCTTAGTGTAAAGCACAGAAAACCAACTCAAATATCATAATATAGTTTAAACCAGAACACAAGGATTTTGGAATGCTAGAAGCAGTAGAACCTACCTCACCGGCTCAACATTGTCTCTTTGTTCTTTTGTGTTTCAAAATGTCCTAGCCATGGTATGACATTCATAGAGTACACTTATGGAATCCAAGCAACCCTATGGTCTTTCAAATCATCCTTAGGCTACCAAAAATTGAACATTTTCAGTCTTGCATCACAAGCCCACAATTACATAACCTTGTCAAGCTCCATATTTTAAGCTATATAAACTCCTCAGCCCTCTACTCAGCTGTGAAGACAATTCTAAGTAACTTCTTTTCAGTTGTTAGAAATATACAAAGATTATTATTTTATCTTTTAAATGCTGGCAAAAGGTTTTTATTATTTGCTCATTTTTCCCCAGTGTTGCGACCACCGATATCTGGAATATGATCTACACCTAGTCTCTAAAAACTGAGACCTATTTTCTGTTATATCTTAATGCATAGTTTCCTAAAGAGAAAAAGACACTGAAGCTCACAGAAAACTTAAGACAGCTTGTATATAGTGTGTATATATATATATATAGCAACATACACAAAATAGTTTAAAGAGCAACAAATACGAGAAATAATGCAACTCCTGCTGGAAAGGTTTTCCTTATTGAACAGAAATACTTCGTTGTTGATTCAAACCAACACTTTCAAAAATAACAGAAAATTAATTTCAAAGCTCCACCATTTCCAAAAATCCCTTTGATTTAACACATCGATTTTGGAGACAATGCAACACAGAAAACAATTTACCATTTAGCAGTATTTTTTTGATGCACAGTCACAAAATAATTAGAATCCAATGCCTGCAAAAATTTAAAAGAAAAAAAAAGTACCTTGTTTTACATGTAAGTGTGTTTAGTTACTAAAACACAGAAAACTGGGAGCTTTTGTACTTACCCAACACATGATCTCTCTCCCCCTAGTGAGTGACCAGCTGCAGTCCTGGTTGATCCTGACCAGTCAGGTGATTTAACGTTTACCCAAGGCATTTTGGATTCTTTGATATGAAGTTCAGCAGCCCCCACAACACAACTTATGAGGATTGTCTCTATTTCTAGTAGTATTTGAGAATACAGTTTGGAAGCATTAGGTGAAAAACAGTATTTTATGGATTACCTATAATACACATTTATGGAAGAAGTAATTAATTTTCAATTAAGTATTCTTATGGGAGTTGAACAGCATTAATGGAGGAAAGACTTTTCTAGATTTGACTTTGTAAGAGGTGATACTGAAATACATAATATTTATCTTCATCAAAGCATCTTAGGCCAGGCTAGCATAAAGTACATTTTCACTGTATTCCACACAATCTTCAAAAAAATAAGTGACCATACAAACAGAAAGATGCAAAGAACAGGGAGAAGATGGGCTGAAATAGAAGTTGATGAATACTGTCTGTGATGTTTGTGTTTTTAATGTCCAACACTTACAGTCACTCCTAGAGCAATTAACATTGCAGCCACTTGAGCAAGATGTGAGGCCACATATGCATAGTAGAATTATGGCAAAGATAAATGACACATGGAGGCACTTCATTTCTACATTTAATGACCCAAAATTTTAGTTAAAAATAAATAGACAAGATCCAGAGGTAGAACTTGACAGACTTAAAGTGTAATGCCACAAATCATGCAAAGGAAGCTGTAAACAGGCACAAGACAATTCATTCTAAGTAAATTAGATCTAACGGAGGAATACTAGCCATGGCAGTGAACTGATCTCTTTTCTTAAGGAACATCATCAGCTAAAACAAGTTACATCTGATACAACCTGATTAAAATAAAAGGCACTTAGTGTATCTACACAGCAGTGTCAAAGATGATTTGGTCCTTTTTGTAAAATGGAACACAAGGAAAAAAAAAAAAAAAAAAAGGCAGCTTGATGTATATATACACAGAGATCAGCTAATTAGCTAAGTTCAGTGGAAAGCTCTGAAGCTCTAACTCACCCATAGCTATGACATTTTCATGGATATTGCTCCTATTGGGTCCTTAAAAGCAGAGCCAGCAGCATTCTTTCATAGCAAGATTGACAAAAATGCCAGCAGAAGCTTAAACTCTATGGCAGGTTTTCAGAGCTCACTTCCTCCATTTGTTTATGTGATTTCTTCAATTAACCTTTTAGACCCAGGACTTGATTATTTTAACTGCAGTTGTTAAAAGAAATAGTTGTTCAACAAGTGGAAGAATAGTTTTCATATAAGGTAAAAGATTGTGTCACCTGAGAAATCCAAACAATTCTGGCCATGAGATACAGAAAACAGATTCAATGTGGGGCTTGTAAAGTATGGAGTTTTGGGGGGTTGTTTTTTTCAATGTGTTGAAGTAATTTACATAAAATAGCAGCAATTTTCAGACTTCCATTAATTTCCAGAAGGACTGTGTGGCTTCAAATTTATAATGCCATCTGTATGAATATTTAGGTTGCCTAGATTTGCATTTTTTGTAGAGTTTTGTTGTGTAAGTACAATAAACTCGTAGATTCATTGATCACATTAGCTACATTATTACCCACCAATCTAAACATATCTGATTGTTTTTGCCTTAATTGATTTAGAGCAAAGCATTTGTACTTTGGTGTATTTGGATTTCTTTGTTTGATTGTTTGTTTTTTAATGATTACATTATGTTGCTCATGCAATGTATGTTATAAGATCATGTCAAGGGAAAACATTAACTAGGGTATTCAAAAAATCAGAAATTATCACAAACCATGAGAGAATACAATGGTTTTCATTTTAACTTCTGTTTTTCCCAGAAAGAGAGTCACTAATCAGTTTTTAGAGAGTTGGAATGTAGATATTTAGAAACCAAATAATCTCTCTCCTCTTACTACTTGCCAAAGTGCCTTGGTGTAGAATCAGGAGAGGAGGGACAGACATTTTAAAAATCAGACTTCAGGAACTCTGCAAATATATTAGGTCAATACCATTTTTTTCTGATGAACAAGTTAGCAATAGCTTATGACTTTATTTTCCTCTAGGTGCTTTAAAAATAAACTCTATTAATCATTGTAGCAATTTAGAAGATATTAAGTACACTGATCTGAACTACTTTTTTCCCTTCCTCCTATTATAAACATCAGTATGTTCTTGTTACAAGTGTTTGCCCTTTTCAAGGCCTCCAGGTATCACCCTGTCCTTCACCTGCTCAGAAGCATCATAATTATTTACTTCAACAGTTTCACCACACTACAGGAGTTTTCAACACTCTTATGAATACACATATGCTCAAGTGATACAGGTTTCCTTTCCTGTAACCTGTTCCATTCCAGTTCTCCTTTATGATTTCTATCTTTTCTAGTTATAGTTTCAGTTGACTATCACCATCAAGAACAAGTGAAATCATTACAGGGCTGAGACTTCAGAATAGCAGGACTGGGTTTAATTGATGCAAGAAGCATCATGTTATGATTTTGTTTACTAAGAACTGATTTTATGATTTTCTGCCTCTGCCATTTCATGCACAATGAGTTTGGCTGTCAGGTATTATTCTGCATGCAGTAAATATAATAGTGACTGAGGCACCTACTTATTCAGTGCAGGTGTTCAGAACAGGTCTCCTCTTCATAATCCAACCACTCTGGTAATATAATCTGACCTTCTGTTTTATCTAGTCCCCTCAATTAATAATTCTGCAGTTTTTAAAAGTACTTGATACAGTCAGCAATCCCATTTTTAATTCTCTCTATAATTCATTCTGAAAAAAAAAAGTTCAGAAAAATTGAAGGAAAGGAAAGAATAAAGTAACACACTGTTTTCTTCCTGTCTTGAAGGAACTGACAGAGCTTGTGTTTGGTATCTTCTCCCCCACAGGTAGAATAATTATAAGTGATACATAGGCAGGTAAAATGGGAGTTATGAATTTCAAATATTTCTTTATGTGGAAATCAGAACGTTTCATATTTCCTGTATGGCTTGAAGTATGCAGAAACAGCACAACTGGAATGTATAATTTCAGATAAATGTTGGCCAAGTAGTAAGTATATTTAGATAAGGTACTGTGGCTTTTGTTCTCTTCTGCTAGGACTGAAAAATGTCATTGCTATTTAAGTGTCAGCATCCTGATGCAAAACATAAAGGTACTTAATATATTAGCATGGTAAAGCTGGAAGCAACTGCAGTGCTTTCCAGTTAGAGAAATTTAGAAAGCAGTGTTATATTTTCAGCTTGGTTTGCAAACCTGCACTTAAAAAGGACAGGTTTATTGGCACAGGCAAGAATAAAACTCTATGTTGTTATCACATTTTTCTGTCTCTTACTGAGGTTTTAGAATAGTTTGTGATGCTGGTGTCTTAAAAGTCCATTTCGCAGCTTGAGTAAACAAACTCAGAACACTTCTGCTTCATATCAAAACCGTCAAGCAAATATATCTAAAAAATCTTGACTATGTTTCTACTAAAGGCATCAAATTACATTTAAATTACCAAATTTCAATTTTTTTATACCATAAATTTAGAATTATCACAAATTACAGAATGGATTCACAGTATAGCATTCCTTTCTTTCAGTATGAGAGTATTTTTCATTAGTAGAAGTTGTAGAGGAGATAGAAAGTGGGATGCATAAACACTACCCTAAAATATCTGGGCAACAAAAACATATATGAACTGATATTTTCAAAGTGAACACATTTCACAAATATACAGTTACTACCTATTTTAACAACCAGAAAGATGTGTTTGCATATATAATTGTACCTGCCTACTGTACTGAAAAAATCACTCTTTTGGGGAAGCAGCTTCTCAGAAATTCCTCTTTAATTTTCTCTTACCAGCAATGGCTTTGGCACTTGCACCTTAAGTCATTCATCTCATAGTGAAGCACTACACTTTTAAACCTTGGCATATTTTATGCATGTGTAGAAACTTCAAGCCTATGTTGCTGTGGCCATTGTTTGAATATGGGAAGCCATTAATGTCAGTAATAATTGTTGCACTCAGGCCTGTCAGTGCCATTCTCTCTCTGTCAAGGCAAAATGTAAGATCAGCCCTAACAGAAAAAAGTTCAGGCTTTTTAAGAAAGAAAATTATTTGACCAGTCTTGGTGTTCTTAATCATCTTTATTCTACGAATGTCAAATGAGTGGTAAGTAATTTCATGTTATAAAGCACTAAATGCCCCTGTTCATTAAAGGATAAAAGTGTTACAAATTCTTCATTATCATCACAGAAGAGCTACTTGGAAAATTTCTGAAACCATTTTAGTTATCTTATAGGATTACTCTTATTAGAAACTCTTACAAATCTAACATTAATTTCTGACCAAAAAGAGGGAATACTGTTCTAGAGCACCCAATAGCTTAACAGGTCAGGTAAACTTCTATCCCAATACATATATATCTACTAATAATTTTCCATAATCTAAATTGAGCACAGAGAATTTAAAGCTTTCCCCCCAGAGCAGCCACCAGCCTTATAATTAAGGAAGTTGTTTTCATGAAGGTTATAATTCCAATTCCTGATTGAGGACCATCATATCAGCTCTTGAATCTTCCTTAGTCCAAACCAAATTTGCAGTATTTTTATCTCACAACTGAAGATTGCTACTGAGTTACTCCATTGCTACTTTTCAAAATCCCTTCCTGTGAAATGTTTTTAACCCTCACTGAATTCTCAGCTTGTTTACACTTTTCATGGAGTGGTGGCCTACCTGGAAAAATAGTACAGTGGAAGCTTGGTGAGACTGCCTGACTAACTACTGCCTAGGTTGTTAAGTTTTAAATGTAGCAGCAGTTTTATATATGGATCCAGCCAAATACTTCAGAAATCCAGCAAAAGTTAAGCATGCATTTCAGTAATTTTTGGTCTCAGCTCAAATATTTTGTACTATTTAAGTATTGTTATAGCTGACAGTATTTTAACAAGCATTTTTCAAAGAAATGTTAAATTCCTAACACAAGCAAAAGTATCACCAGTTTCAGGTTTTCTCCCCAAAAAAATTCTCTATCTTGTCACTACTATATAGAAACTTCAAAGATTAAAACAGAAAAGACTAGAAAAGATTTGGTAGAACTTTTTTTTTTTTTTTCTAGGAACATCAGCATGTATAAAGGCATTCCAGAATTTTAAAACTTTCTTAGTTGTCATAGAGATTCTTATTTTGTATTTATATCAGACTGCAAGATAGGCAGGAAGACAATTGCTGTCAACTGGTGAGTGTACACTGGCAAATCATTTTAAGCATTCCTTTCCCATGGTTCGACATAATCCAAACCAAGATGTGCAAAGATTTCTTCCTCACTTCCAGCTTTGAGAAAGATCCTCTGTGAAAGAATTAAAGAAACACAGGAAGTCAATAAGGGTGTTAGAAGGAAATTTCAATTGATGTTTTTTTCTGTTTAAAAGGAGTTAATTTTTGACAGTTCTACCCATTGTATCCTCTACAGAATACACTCTAAATGAGTGTGCTGACCTTGAAATGCAAAAGCAAGTTTGAAAATAATTCTAATGTTGCCTGATGCTTTCACTTGTAATGACTAGTCTACAACAACTGTTTTATTTTTTCAAGACTCTAAGTACAAGTATTACGACTAGAAATCAAACAGCTTGACTTCCTTGATAAAATCATCAATTTATTTTTTTTTTAAACTAACATAGTAATGTTCTCTATAAATACATTCAAGCTGATTCAATGGCTACACGAATTATGAATAGCCAAGCATTTAAAAATACAATGTTTTCCATTTTTCTAATGCTTATAGAAGGCTTATCCGAAAAGACAAAATGTTTCATCTGGAAAAGCAAGCCAAAAATGAGGGATCAACAATATCAACTTTTTATCTTATTGCTTTGTTTGTTTTTTTGTTTTGTTTTGTTTTCTTTTACGCACACACTCCTGATGAATGTTATAGAATAAAAACCAGTTTTGTATTTTCATATCTACACTTCTGATAATCCAGGATAGTATTCTTGCACAGGACAACCACAAGACTACCTCCCATAAGATGACTGATACAGTACTTATGCTTTCCTTTCAGCACTGTACTACAATATTAATTAATGCAAAACCTCACAGTTTAGAGGAGTTTGGAAGTGAGAAAGAACTAATTTCTATTGAAAAAAACCCACAACTTAATATTTCAGGAATTCCTGAATCATTTGAAGTTAATTCTCAATTGGTGTTCAGCTCTGAACAATCTCAAACTCCAGGTTCATGAACACGTCTGGGTTAAAGTTTCATAATCATCTAGATTTACTTTTTGCTGTGAAAAAGGAGATACTGTTTAAAAAACTACCCAGTGATGAATTCTGTAAAACGTAGGAACATTTGTGCTAGTATTTCTGCTTTCTCAGCTGCCAAGCACTGCCTCCAGGAAGATTATGCTGTCCAGCACACGCGTGGGAATGAGTCAGGAAGAGGTGTCCATGAGCAGTTCAGAGCAGGCCCATGGCATGGTGGAACAACTTCTGGCACCAAAGATTCACAACTTTTCCTTATTTTTCTTCTGTGTTCTCTCCTTCTTGCTCTCCTTCACTCCCTAATCTGGCTGGGGTTCCCCTGTCTCTTACTCCCATCACATAACTCACAGCACTTTGAAAAGTAGCAGGCAGGTAAGTGGAAAAGGTACATCCTGCTTCTGGTTACTGACACTTCACTCTTTCTCCTTTCAAATCCATTACTTAATCAGCCACCAGAGAAGAAGATCAACACTGGTAGGAGACTAAGGGATGTAGCTTGGCCAAGCTCTATGGCACCAGAGAAAGTGAAGGCTGCAAAGTGTTGTCTAAGCTCCTGCATCAAAGGAAGGAAAGCGGAAAAAATAGTGAGCCAGAAAGAATAAGGCAAACCACTGAGCCCAGGGCAGCTTTATGCTGCCCCTGAAATGTGCTTGGGTAACATCAGTAAAATTCACCTCATCAGTTAGTATCCTCTGGCTTATTGTTATTCTCCAACAGTCCCATTCTTTCTAGTGCCTGATCCATATGCTAGTCCTGTCAGGAGCCACGGTTTTGGCAACGTATAATAAAGTTCTAAGTCCAAATCTACAGCAAAGGCCCATCTTTCACTGACAATGTTAGGCTCCAGCAGCCAGAGTCGTCAGGCTGGCAGCTTTCCTAACAGCTATTTTTCAATGCCACAACGAAGAATGAAAGCCAGTTGAACTGTGCTAGAAAGGTTATGAATTGAGTGGTAGAGGTTAGAAGCTACGTGAATAGAGCCAGAGGCCGTCAGTGTTCCCTTGAGCTTGGGAGGACAGAAAGGACAGAATATGAAGTTCTGATTCTGCCCTTCTAGGGTTCCCAACCAGCAAAAGAAGTATTTATGAACACTTCTGGCTGATACCCTCTTGAATGCATCCAAAATTACTAAGCGATTTATCTTTCTTAGCAAATTATTGCCATACAGTGAAGTAATATTGAATGTTTTCACTATTTTGTTTGGAGACCATTAATCTTTAATTAGACAAACACAATCTTAACAGGCAAATCATTAACGTAAATGGTAATTATAGCAACAAGTTGTGTGTTCTGTTTTGGTAAAAAAATATATTACAAAATCAGAAAGTAACTTTAAAAATTGTATCTGCTTCTGTAATGCCCTGTTTCAATATGTACAATCTTCACAAATAGTGTCTTGTCATGCTGATAAGCTACTTGCTTATCACATTAACTCTTTGGCATTTCTATTAACCAGATTTGCATTTGCAGAGCTGTTGTTTACCAATTGCGCTTTATCTAAACCAAAGCCACAAAAACAATCTTTCACACCGATGTCAGTAGATGTTGTAAAATAACCTCTAATATAAATTGATTCCAGGCAGTGATATTCCTTATGGATCAGAGATTCATTACTAGAGTGCACAGTAAAAGTACTTCACAAGGTATATTAAGTTGTTTTCACTTTCCCATAATGAATTCTACTCATGTAAGATATTCAATTACACCATATCAGAAATTTGAGGGAATAATTTGGCCTATTGCTTCAGGGACTTTGTTGTGTTTTGGTTTTTTTCTAAAATTGAACAAGGACAAACATGTTTTCCTTTTTGCTGTAGTGTGAAAACAATGTCCAGTTTTCTAAGGTATTTTATCCTTCTCCATTAAGTTCTCAGTTTATGATTAGTTACTGGGACAGTGCCCCAGAAAACTACAGAATATTGCTGGAGCATGAAAAGCTGAAAACAAGTATGTATCCATAATGAACTGACAGGTCAAAGTTGTGTCTGTGATAGCAAAAACTGTTTATAAAGCAATTAAATTGATCTTTTTTCATATAGATAGGACTAGAAAAAATGGTAAAAAAGGTTATATTGAGTAAGATAAGGTAAGATAAGATAACATATCATGAAAGAAGACACTGATAAATGCCCATTAGGTAATAATACTGGGAATATTTTGATCCTAGAGGATATCCTGGGAGGATTTAGTAATTTACCATTACTAAGAAAAAGAGGTCAATCCATACATGTATGCTACTGCAAAAAGTAAACCAAGAAAAAAAGATCTTACACTTGTAGACAGATGTTATATTCTTTAATAGAAGCCCTTTATATCTCTGGGACCCCAAACTGCATCCCATGTTTATTTATTCTGTCACTTTGTGGTTTTTTGCAAGCAAAACTCATTTCATTTGCTTGACAGGCAAAATTTCTAATACAAAGTATCTGATGCTGAATAGCGTTCTCACTAGCTACAAGCCATGTTTCTAAATTAATCTCTAGCTGATATCTGCCAACTGCTTTGGTAATGTGTTATTAATGTTAATCATAACCTATGATTTTGCTTCTTTGTCAGTCTATGCAGAGCTTATACAGTGATGCAAATCTGATTATTGCATTCACCGCTGCTTTTTTTCTTTTTTTTCTTGTTTGTTTTTTTTTTCTCAAGAGAAGTAATGAACTGCTTGCCCAGTTGTGAATTTTTTTTTCAGCTTCTAACATTCAGCAGATCCAAGACACGTCCAATCAACATCAATCAAACTCAAAAAAACCAATACTGTGGCACAGCTGGCATCAATCTGCTCTTATCCCATTTAATCAATTCTGTTATTTCAATGGATGTAAATATTACAATTCTGATTACAAACATGACCATTAACTACACCTAATGTAGAACAGCTGACAACCAAATGTTTCCTTATGCGAACTGCTACCTCTGTTCGTTTTGGCATTAATGATCAATAATCATTTTGATGAAAGAGAAGCAGAGAGAGAAGGCACAGAAGTAGCACTGCTTTATGATATCCTAACTAGCACTGCCAAAGTTCAAGCAGATGTTATACTATTATTGTCACTTGGTTTCATCTCACATTTTAATATGACAAAGCCAGCAAAACAAAACCATTACTCAGTAAAGTAGAATTCTAGTTTTAGTAATATAAATCAGTATTGGCCAACAACAAATATTTCTTCTGGAGGGAAAAATGAGTTGAACACACTGAAAAGTAAGTACAAATCCCTTTTTCTCTTCCATTTTTAGAGTACCTCCACCTGACTCTTGAAACTACTTCTTGAGTAGTTCAACATAAGTAGATTCAGCCAATGCATCAAGATAAGAAACCTCAAAATAAGGTTAGGAATTTTGCCATCTGGTAAAGATGTAGAACAAAAGATTCCAAGAAATCAGAGATTACTAAAAAATATTTTGTACAACTTCTTGCTTTTTGTAACACAGAGGTTCTTATTATTATATGAAAATGTACACTGGATATGTACTGTTTGTTTACTAGGCAACCTGTACTTCCAGTGAGCCTAGATAAATTCTTTAGGCTGTTGAAATGAAATTAAACTGCTTAGACACCCAGTCCACACTTGCTTCTACTGTGGCCACACATCTTTCTTTCCACCATTTGGACAGGAGGGGAAAATACTGCAGTGACAGGAACCTCCTAACACTGCACTGAACAAAAAAATACTTTGTTGAGGTTTCTCACTCAGGAGACAGAGAAGCTGCTGCTCTGTCAGTTTTATGTACGCAAAGTTCCTGAAATCAAGTCTACTTGTGCTCTCCATCAATATTAACACAGCCTTCTTGAAAGTCCCACATTTAATTAAATTCCAAGTATCCCACTGTTAATTACCATATAATTTGATAATAAGAGTGTGCCGCAAAATACAAGACTGAATGGTCTATTAAAATTAGACTCTCAGCCTGTCACTGTGGCATTTCATTACTATTTTCCCAATCTTAGGATGAATTTAGGAAGTTAGTTTGAATACAAGAATCTCAAAATAAGGCAGTATCATTGATGAAATGGGATTTAATGTTTCTGAAACAAGAGAATATCCTAGAGAAAGTAGTACTCCAGATTTGTATGTACAACACGTGTACAGTATGTTCATGTAGAACCCATTGTCATGAAGATGAGACACAGTGGAAATGTGATTATTTAAATCCTTATAATACTTGGCATTAGCTGAGAAACTAGAATTAACTATGTAGTTTCCTAGTTGATTACTGGCCCAACTCTTAAGTAAGTTATAGCAAAATTGTGCCCTTTCAAAAACCAAACAATTTCCTTCCATACCACATTTTCCCTACGCTCTTCATAGTGATGACTTTTATTTGCTCTACAGCTGTAATTCAGAAAGAGTGCAGTCAGACTTCAGTGGATTTCATTATATTTTGTAAAACTATGACATTGTGTAGGAGGGACCCTCCCTCCTTTTGCAAAAGACCCTGAAGGGCCATATTCATTAAGGTTCTGCCTGGACTCCTGACATACTGTTTCATCAAATTTGGGGAGAGCGAAGAGGATATAGAATATTGCAACAGTATCTTGGTAACAAATTACACAGCTGCTTGATACAACTCTGCATCTAGACAATTATCTGGGAATGTCACTGATCTATACACTTACTGCATCCCTTTCTTTGTATCCTGATAGCATTGCATGTTTGAAAACAGCAAACTCTTACATAAGGTAGGTAGGGATGTTTTCACTTCATTTTGCTCTTTCAGCAATGTTTATATATGACATCTGTTCACATCAATTTAAGTACTTTAATATTTGCTTTCCTTTTTAAAGTTATTAAAATAGAGCTATAATGGAAATACAATCTTATCTAACTTTGCAGCATTTACAGTATACTTACTGATAAATACCAAGCAGTCTAAACCCCCATCACTTTGCATGTCTGGAATTATTACAGTGGCAGTGAGCATGACAATGATAAATGAACAAGCAAAAAGAAGAGGACAGACTGTCATTTGCAAACAAGGAATGTAACTGTTCATTGTGCTTGGACAGAGACCATTCAAAAAATAAGTTTTGTGGGTAAAGTCAATTTTAGATGAACGACAGTAACAAAAGGACTTGTTTAATCAACAATAGTAAAAGATACCATAAAAACATCTTGCATTAGTTTTAAACATGTATTTGTCACTTAAGTGACATCTTCACATGTCATCACTTATGCTAAGTCAATTTTTAATTAAAGATACTTGGACTAATGCAGAGATTATGCTACTTACATGGCTTGCAATAACTTCCAAGACATGAAAGCACTTCTCTAGATATGAAAGGCCACTGCATTCTGTGAAGCAGTGCACCATAACACTAAAGACCAACAAAGTAAAGAATATCTTGAAATACCTTAGTGCAAAGCTATTAATCTGCTCACATTTCCTTTTTCTCTGACTCAATTTGTTCAAATAAAACTAATGGTCTTAAAAAACATATTAAAAAAAAATAATAAAAATGGCCCCTCCCTGGAAGCGTTCAAGGGCAGGCTGTCTGGGGATCTGAGCAATATGGTCTAGTGGGAAGTGTCCCTGCCCATGCAGGGTTGGAACTAGATGATCTTTAGGGTCCCGTCCAAACCAAACCATTTTATGGTTCTATGATTCTATAACAGCTGTCAATTGGATGAACAAAATGAGCTTACAGAAAGAATTGTGAAGGCAGAAACACAACCAATCCATCAAATATTAAATATTTGCACATTATTAACAGTGGGAATGTTCACATGACCTGAGCATTATCTCATAATTTCTCTGCCACTGGAATATTTTTACTAGAACAAGTGATGAAGCACCAACACTGGACTTGGGTCACACCAGTACTGCAGAAACTTTTAAGATGCTTCTTTTAATAAATCAGCCTCTTATAAACCGATATTGTAAGGTATATGTTATATTTCATTATTTTATGACTTTCAGATTATATAGACCTAAACTCCTGCGTACTGTGCTGAAGATATTCAGATAATGAGTGTGTCTTATCAATGCATCAAAATTTTCTGGACAATTATGTGTCCTCAAAAAAATGCATTGAAATATTTTTGTTGTAATGTCTTCTGCAATTCTTACACTGACAGCAGCTATCTTCTGTACTCAATGTTCATATTTAATTGAGTTCAGAGCAAGATTCTGACAACAAATGGGTATAGCATTAAATTATTTCTCCATGAAAATGTTAGAAATAATAATTAGAAACAAAACAATTCAGAATAGCTGCAAACAACTGTCACTTGTATGGGAGAATTTCTGTAAATACTAATAAAATCATTGGTGAATTTTTTCATAAAAGGCTGCAGTAGCACAGAGAATTGTTTCTTGATATATTATTATTAAATGTAATATGTGTCAATAGCCTCAAGCCACTTTTTCTAACCTGCAAAAGACTGAAAAGAAACAGATTTGAAAGCTTGAACTAGTAGCATTTTCATATATTGTATTATCAGAATTGCAAAAAAAAAATAAAATAAAATAAAAAAAAAAAAGTGTTTTGGGGATTTCACTACAAAATTGTTGAAAAACAAAATGGTATCTGCCTGAAAGAAAGGGGGGAAAAAAGAAGGAACAGAAAGAGTAGAAAGCAGCATATGTTATCTTAGCTGTTAATTTAATTTTTAAAATTATTGTAGTAGAAAAGCATGCATCTTGTTGGCTGAATTTCACATGAAGTAATCTGATTCAATAATTCAATTCAGTAAGAGGAGAAAAATAAGTTCTCAGTGCAAAATTAAAGACAGTCCAATGTTACAGGGTTTTTCATTTGACCGCAGTGAGCTGCATGGAATTCCAGTGAACATTAGTAAACAAGGCTTATGAAACGATGCAGGTTCACTGCTGCTTTTCACCTGAGAAGCCTGCTTTGCCTCACTAGCCTGAATATCCCCATTAGCTCACAACCAAAAGAAAACTTGAAAACACTGAGGTCACAGAAAAGGCAACCTCTGGCAAGGAGAGCATATTTTTCAAACAAAAAGTCAAGTTCCAAGGCCAACTACTGAATGCCCTCAATGCAGACATCTAGAAATTCTTGGATGTGACAAGTACAAGGACCACTATCACAGAAACTGAGTCAGAAAATCCCGAAAGAAGACAGGACGGACAGCTATGCACTTACATCTTCTCTATGAAAGGTCACTCGGAAGAAATGTAATCGTATTTTACAGACTGATTGATGAAAAATCATCCAAACTCACTCCATTGTGCCACTAGTTGGACATTTTCTTTATTGACGATTAAGTTATTGCAAGTTCCAAAACAAACCCTTTGAGTTGATTATATTCTTGATCCCCATCAACTTTAATTATTTTATCCTGAAATTGTAAGCATGGAGAAACTAGTAACATTTTCTAAAAAATTAGTGAATAACAAAAGAGGACAAAAGGGAGGATGTCAGTAACAGACTAGCAAAAGACAAAAATACAGGATGTAGAAAAGTGTTACAGAATTTTTGACGTGACATGACCTCCTAATGGTACCTCTTGTGCTAACAGTTCTTACAATACTGAAAAGGCTGATGAGTCTCTGCAGTTCAGCATTTTCATATGGAGAATGTGCGCAACACATATAACAAGTCACAAAGGTCAAAAGGAAGAAAATAAAAAAATTTCAGTGGAATTTTGTTTCAGGCCATTGTGTTTTTTTTCAGGCAGATGTTAACTCAGACTAAAAATCTCTAATAAAATTACTCAGAACATTTTATTCCAAACAAATTAACAGAAGCACACAAAAAATTTAGTTCAACCACCAGCCAACCAAAAAGCAAGATCAAAAACATGCATAGAATAGAAAGTAATGGAAAGGGAAGGTGGGGGGGAAAGCAATAGTCTAGATGAACTTCTCAGGTTCTTAATATAGCACTGTAGCAGATTGAATTTAAAAAATGTTAACCTGGTTTTAATTTATCTTAATGGATTTCTGAGAGAGTGAGTTTCTGAGAGGAAGGTGCACATAGCACCTGCCAAGTGACACAGCAAAGAGCAGTTGTAAAGGAGGGTGAGGAAGGATGATGCAAACTCTAAAAAGATAGTCCCACCTTGCTCATTATTGAAAGGAATCACTTTCTGGGGTGATTTCTTGCAGACATATCTTGCGCATTAACTGGACCAGCTAACATGTTTAAAAGGTACAAGCCACAAGGTTTGAAGAAACTTATTAGAAAATGCATGAATAATGTCTATAGTAGTAGAAAGGAACAGACTTCAAAGAAACGTAGCATTTTGCTGAGGACATTACCATGTGCTTGTGTCTATATTTGAATTTACTGCCCTTGATTAGTATGATTTATAATGCTATATGTCAAAAAGGAATAAATGTGGTAGTATCCAGAGAGTTTTTTAAACTAACATCCCAGTGCCGCTGTCCACACTTCAAAATTATTGACTTCAATAGTAGAAATTTGCAATATCAGTGTATACCCACAGGGACTATGATTCTGTTTTGTTTCAACAGCTGGATGTGTGCCTCCTCAATCCATTTTATGGTCTTTGATAAAGGGGTACAGCCCCCACACCAGGATTTCTACCTGACATTCAGGTCTGTCATGTTCAACTATGCAGTTTGCCTTCAGCATTGCAACCAGCTGCTCTCCCTCTTTATTGACTTGTAAGGACCAAGATTAAAGCATACTTTGCAAACACTGATCGGGATGCCAAATACTTTCCTTCTTTATGCTACAGTTAACTTTACAAGTTGTACGTCTTGGTAGGAAACAAATCTGCTCAGAGCTTCAATGTAGCAAGTAGCTTTGTCATTTTAGACCATTTACAGACACAGGATTGTGTAAAGCCACTGTAGAAAAGTGTTACAGAAGATACATAAATTTCTGCAGTAAGCTGACTGATACGAGATGGAGTCTACAATGGAAGTAGGGAATACAATGCAACATCTATCAGTAAAACAGTGGCTGATACTCTGAAATCATTGGTGGATTCACTAGAGTAGATAAAGTGCTAACAAGAATCACTGTAATTAATAACTTTCACAGCAAGCTAAATGATTTTGTGGAGAGGGTTGGAATAGAGGAAAAAAAATAATCTAAATAAAGTAATTTCCAGATAAAAATGCACACAAATCTGACATTATATAAGAGATTTCAATTAATGGTATTCAATTATTATCTTGTGTAGTACTAATGTTGTTGGAAAGTAACAGAGAAACATGGAACTCCTCCATGATCCTGATATTCATGCTGCTAGGCAGCCTCAGAGGGGCAGCGTCTGATTCCATCACCAGTGACCGAGAAAATATTCCCAGAATCAGACACTGCTGCTTGAAAAATCATGACAGAATGAAGTCATAAGGAAATGTGTAGGAATTACCCATTAATGTATTTCAGTAGCATTTATCTTCAGTATGGTCAACACACATTTTCACATTTATTGTAGATTAGTATAATATCTGAGCATCTATCTTCTAGTAGTTTCCCAAACAGTAGGACAAATAACTTTCAGGTATTTTTCCTTCCTTTTCTTTCCTTTTTTTGGTAAGAGAGTTTTTGTTTTAAGACTGGGTGTTGGTGATTCTTGCTTTGCATGTAATTAGACATTTTGCTAAATATTTGTCCTTTGTAATTTCATCATAATTACAGAACATAAATGCTGAAGTACTAATTGTACTGGAAATGTGAAGTATTTAATCAACTCCAATAGTATTTCATAGTACTGTGTTGAAACTGTTCATTTTCTCTTTGATGGTAGCATAACAGTTTTCAATAGTGAATAACCTGAAGTGCCTATGACATTATATTATCTCCAAATGTAATATTAATGTTTAACTGATATTTGCTGTACCATCACTGTACAGTGTACATCACTGTAATATTCACATCACCCTGCCTGTTTTAAAATAAAAACAAATCTGTTCCTAATCCACCTACAAATAACATGATAAATCAATCAGAGAGAAAAAAAAAAAGGCTCTTTAAAATAGCATTGTAACAAGTCATGATTGGAAAAGCAATATTACAGGCATTATCTGTTGACTCAGTACCTTCAGGCAAAATGATGTGTAATGATACTGATGCAAAACAGTGTAGTAGAATTCATTCTAATAATTCCAGGCATTAAGAATTTTGAAAGGTATTAGAAGCTGAAATAATAAATTCCCATTTCATTTTACCACTGGATATGTCCTGTGCTTTTAATAAAAAATACCATACATGTTTCTCTTACAACTATTCTGATTCTACTTACAGGTTTATTATTCATACTAAATTTCTGAACAATAAAAAGTAGATATCCTGAGTAAACTAGAATAATCAGGCTAATACTAGGGTATTCTAGGCAGCTATCATATTAACTGTTTCATAACAGAGTAACAAAATATCTTCAGGCATTCTACCTGCAAGCACTTACTCCAAGTAGCTTTGATGAAGGAGAAGGAAAAAGATGAGTGCTGAAGAGCTGACACTTTGAAAAATAACATGTTAAGAAGTATTATGTGTTGACTTAACTGAAGCAGCACTTTTTATTTGCTAAAATTTAGTTTGTAAACAAGATGATGTTGTGCTTAAAATTGAACTATTCTCTGTTTAAAAATCACAGATTTCTGGTTACTTTGTTGCAAAACACTACATAGTTATGCATCTGATCTCCTATTGCAATCTTAATAATTAAAAACATTCCAGAATAAATAAAGAGTAGAATACATTACCATACAGACTACAATAATATGTTGTTAGTTTTGGGCATATAAAGTGAAGAGAACCTTGGAACTTCCTAGCTGACAACCGAGGCAAATAATTTAACATGTTAAATTCCACATTTTTTAAAACAAAAAGAGAACAAAAATTCATTGCCCTTGTAGATCTCAGACCATCAGTGTCTCATCACAAAGTCCTTAAAAATCAAGAGGAATTTCTTTCTTGTTGACTTTAGTTATACTTCTGGTTAGCTTTAAGTCTGTTACTTAAATTAGCTTCAGCTTGTCAAATACTGTCAAGTTGGTTTATTGTATTTTTCTTTGTTAGCATTCATATTAATGAATGAAACAAGTAAAATGCAGAATCCTAGATTTTATGAAACACAGTTGAGTGTATTTCCTATGGGTTTATTATAAACAAACCACTTCAAAAGAACATTATCGAGATTGCAAAATGCAAGCTTTCCTATGCACATGCATAGAGACTTCTTTTCTTCAAAGAAATAATACCTTTGGTTTCTGTAACACACCTGGGCTTCTTTCACTAGGCAGGAAATATTCGGAGCCACAGGGCTAACAAATATTTGCTGCCAGCACTGACAGCAGAGTTGCAGCCCAATGTGGGATCAATGAGTCTTGGCAAATTGAGCTTTTACCATCTCTATCTGCTCTAGCTCCCTCTCTTCTCTACTTCGCTATACTAAATTGTAGCCTTGATCTCTCCCCTTAGATATCTAATGTAACTTCAGGCTCGACTCATGCCATACTCAGAGCAAAGTGAGATAAACACAGTTTACTCAGATATTTGGAACAATTGAATGTTTACCCATTTCCTGTTGCCAGCTTAGAGCATTAGTCTGATTAATTGAATTTTTCTTTTAGTCCACAAAACTTCCACTCCTCTCTCTCCCCACTCTTTTTTAGTACTTTTGAGCTCAGTCTCTTCAACCAACCTAGACCCCTTTCCACAATGCAGCTGCTACTCAAATATACTCTTTCCATTCCCCATTGTTTTGCTCAGTCACTCTGCCCTTCCTTATCAAATATGTACATCCAGCACAGACTTCACATTCTCACTCCCACTCTGGCCCTTGGCTCTTTCATTTGCCAGCTCATTCTCTACCTAACTTCTCCACAAATTTCTTTTTATTTTTTCCTAACAGAAAATCTGAGACTATGTTGCCTGCCCCACATTCAAAAACTTACCTAAGCAAAATTATTGAATAACTGAATTGAAACATTTGAAAATAGTTGGCTCTGTACTGCCCTAGAATTTAAAATTAGTTCAAAATTCTAGTCAAAATATTCTGGATCTGCACCTACTTGCACATTTTGGGAGCTCTCTCTTTTCAGTAGCAACACAGGTTTCACTGAACTGTTCACAAAATGCACCGAGCAAAGGAAAGAAAAATTCACTAGATCTTTGTGTTAGATGTACTGTTTTCTGTTGCTAAATTACAAAAGTTAGCTAAATACATTCATTGCAAGCAGAACTGGTAAAGATGAACGATCATCTGCTATATGTGAAGCGTTTAAAATGCTAAAAGAACACTGGGAACAAGTACATTTTGGAAGAAAATGCATAATATTTTTTTTAATCTACCAAAAGATAAGTAAATTCTTTTAATTCTTAATTTTTAAAAATAGACCAGGTGCAAAAAGAAAAAAATCCCCCAAATCACAGATGTAATTTCCACTTTTTTGAAAGTGAGAAGAATAAGAATGTAAATGGAAGTATGTGCATCTGTTTACAATAACTCAGTGTTTAATTGTAGTAATGGTTGTGTGAACAACTGATCACACTGGAAATCAATATTATAAACTTTGGATCTTTATGTTTACTTTAGCTTTAATCCAGTCATTATTGCAGACATCTAATGCAAACTCTGCAGCTGCAGCATCTTTAATTCATCAAGATGCTCTCAAGGCTGTCTCACTTATAATTTCATAATTTTAGAGCAGCATCTGCCAAAACAAGGCTATTACATGCAGTTTTTAAAGAATCATAAAAAATGTCTCTCTAACTGTGCAAGTAAACTTCTGAAGGCATCTTTTTTCAGTTAAAGGTAGTGTGGAACCATCTCGGATGATACAAAAAAAATTATATTGATACTGTAACTGTTGAATACACAGTTAAACGTGCTAATATTTCACTTCTTTATGTAATAAAATGAGGGTATAGAATAATAGTCAGCTTTTATTCCCACTGATACAAGCTTTTAAGAAGTAATATATTGGGTATTGACAGAAAAGAATCAATGCTTGGAAAACAAAGCTGGCTTTTTATTAGGAGGTATGTTCACAAAGTTCCTGGAAGTGCAGGTAAGAACCCAGCCATCTGCAATTCGTCTGGCTTCCTCAGAGCTGTTTCTGTCCTCTGAGCCAAGTCACCACATGAACATAATTTTTCCCATCAACTTGATCAATGTCAAGTAAGACATATCAAAATAAAATTTACTGGCTAAGTGTCATGCCAGCAACAGTGGTTTAGACTCAACCAGAGAAAAATTAGATTGTCACAGGAGAGACTAAAAGTTCAAGTATGTTGCCAGGCATGACTGGATGGTTGTCTGTGAAGGAGCTACTTAGGCAAAAGATGGACAGCAGCAGAACTCAGCAAACTTACAGATACACTTGAGATAGCTCATCAGAGCATCACAGTCTTATAACAGTCATTTACCTGTGCTGCAATCACACCTTGATTTGGATTTACAGATATATGCAAATACAGACAGGACAAGCCTTGCTTAAACAGTAACTAAAGGTTTTTCCTAAATAAGAATTTATTCAGCAGGCAAGTGATTAAAGACTGTGCAATACTGATGATGCATGTGATCTTCACATTGTGAAAGAAATACCAGAATTAATTTTCCCTTTCATGCTTATACTAGTTTCCCAATGAAAATTAAGTATTATTTTTAAAAAATTGGGAGCATAGGGCTTTACTATTTTCATTGTAACTGTAGAGCACTAAATGTTTTGCAAAGCTGGGTCCTATTATGAAGTTTTCAGGGCATCTTGTGAATTTACTACTCAGAGCAGTTATATAAACTGTCTCTCTTGCTATTCAACAACTAAATAACATTTAATTCCATTCAAATTCACACAATGGATTTTAAATGCAAAATTGTCATCACTCATAAACAATCTTCTGCATGGATTGTAATATTTTTTCCAATATGTCTTTAACAATAGAAAATGTTAAGGCAGCTATTTCCCATCTTAAACTTTCACAGGACGTAAAACTAATAACCACTTTCTGCTCCAATGACTCTTCAAAATAACATTGATCTTGTGACCCTCCTTTTACAAAAACCAACAGCCTACAATGTTAGTGCAAGAACATTCATATGCTAAAAATTTAATCAATCTATTATACCTCAGCTACATTTAAAAAAAAAAAAAAGAAAAAAAAAAGAAAAAAAAAAGAAAAAAAAAACAACAAAAAAGCAATGCTAATTATTTTCATCACTTCATTTTGCCCTACAAACAAACCCTACAACAAACTTGAGGATCTCCATTTGATTGTAGTGTGATAAAGGTGTAGGAAAGAGACACTTTCTACATGGCCATCATTCAGCCATGAAGCTGTTTCCATCTGTCATCCCTAGAAATCTCCTGCCATGGGACAGTAATAGTAAAAAGTACCTACAGGGGCTAAATTCATCTAGCCCATCCCACCTCTCATTCCTCCCACTCCCACGTGCTCATTTATCACAGAATCATCACAGTTGGAAAAGATCTCAAAGATTACTAAGTAATGATTTGAGGAAACCCAGAACTTCTAGCATGGAGTTGAAACCAGTTCCTGTTTCTCCAATGAAATGGGAAACTATTAGATCTCAGACACTGAATACAGCAGACTTCTGTTGGGCTCTTTGGTTCTGTGAACTGCTGATCATCAAATGGCATCAAGAACAGTGAATATACCTTGAATGAAAGCAAAAAGCAATAGGGAAATCCCACCACAGCTGAAACTGTGTGGAGTGGGGATCTTTTTAAACAGCCTTCTTTACTATAGCTACAAGAAACAGTTTCCAGAAGATTACCAAAATGTAAAAACAATCTAAAAGGAGCTTATTTTCTGACAAAATGGGCTCTGAAGTATTTGATAATGGTACTAGTTTTAAATTAATTCAGAGAAGGGAGTTTAGTTAAGAAGCAATAATAAAAAACGGTTAATAAATCCTGCATTTTAAAAACTCAAAATTATCCACAGTATAAGTGGTAGGGTTGAGCTTTGCATAGTGTACGAGATCTTTCATACGCATCTTCTGTACTTAAGTCTAGGTCATCCTCACACCAAACAATGCAGAGAAACACTATATGGATGTTGCTGGCTGAGAATCACTGGAATGTAACTTCCTAGGATTCCCAGAGAACACACAGTTCTAAGGAACAGTATTCCTACTTAACACATGTAGTAACACAAACATAATATCCCATTGCTTTGTGAATAGATCTATTTTTAAAAAAATAATAATTTTGTTTTGTTAGAATTTTCCTACTCACTTAAACTTGGGTGTTCCATAAAATTGGTGCAGTTATCAAAATATTGCCCTAAAAAAAACCAAACCATCCAATAGAACCTATTGGAATCTTAGTTATATTTTAAACTATTTTAACTAGAAAACTACAATTAACTACTTCAATTTTAGCAGAAAAACAGCTTCAGACACCCTCCACAGTGCCCCTCTGCATGACAAGGGTACTCTACTTCAGCTAACAGTACCAGAGTTTGGTAAAGTAGCAACCAACAATCTTTGTGGTTCCTGCATCTTATTCCAGGTTGCTGACACTGTAAAAGGGGAGAAGCACTCATACTTCAACAACGACTCCTTTAAGAATAGAAAGCCTGTGGTTTGCCAGCCACTTTAAAGATTAAAAGCAATAAAACATTAAAGTGAAAGTAAATCACATATTTATTGCATTCTCATGCAAGCATATGGTATATATTCAATTTAAAGACAGATGTTTAAAAATAAAATAGTTTGAAGTTGCATCATCTTCAGTTAGATCCACTGGATTTCTCTCCATTTCACCCAACTGAAAAGCTTCAGGATGTTGTCAAAACTTGATAATGACTGTTGTAGGACATCATGAACTTTTAATCATTGCAAAGATCTCAGTATGTGGCAAACTGCATGTATACATGTCAACTAAAAACTGCAGATCAGACAGTTGATGACCATGTTGCACAAACATATCACAGAGATCAGTGATTGCACTCTTATTAGCACCTGATTAAGTCTAGACACAACACGTATTCTAACAAAAACCTCTTTATGGTGGGTTAAGGGATAATTGACTCTCAATCCAACATAGATGTGTAAAAACAACCAATGATGCCATTGTTTTCAGCTTAAAGACTAATTTTTTTAAGGAGGAGCCAGTTGTTCAGCTGACTTGACTTAGAGTTGACACAGAAAAAATGAAATTCTTTTTTGCAATAGCTCTTCTACTTTACTTAAAGTGTATTTTTCATTTATGAATCAGAGAAGTTTTACAGTGAGATTTAACTGGCCCAGTTCATGTGTCATGCCATTTGTAACCAGTTCAATAGTAATAACTACTATAACACACCAGGAATATATGATTTCTCTTTCCTCCTGATGACTCATCAACAAACTGCATTCCAGAAATGTAGGAATCGTTGTAAGGTTTGATCTCTGGCTGATGTAAATCACAAAAACTGCATGCTTCAAGTTTTTATATACAACTGCTGATTTCCATAGCCTTAGGGCACAATTCTGAAGAGGTACAGATTTGGATATCTGCTCTTTATCTTATAGAAAAAGAGGCTGTCAGATAATTGGTAGGGAATTTTCAATTTTTGCTGTCACAATTTTCCTACCATAGGAAGATCTACAGTACACCCTTTTGATTACAGAAAAAAAACCAAAAAAAAAAAACAAAAAACAACCACACCTTAGTTTAATAGTTGCACACTGTCTTTCAAAACCCACAAATACATGACAAGGACTCATACTGGAGGGGGGGTTGATCAAGGTTGAGGAATAATTTCACAGTGTAACTTTGTAACGAGTCCCTGGAGGAAGTATCTGTTCCTTCTTTTCCCTTCTGCAAAGCTATGTAATTGATTCCTAACTGCTGTGTTAATGATCCCTCTTCCAGTCAGAATCCCTTTGGAAATACATTAAAGTAACTAGGACTCTCTCCTGATGCAACCCCTGGAACATTGGATTCTGGGATTCTCTGACACACATCACGTTTCAGGCAGTGGGCCACAGTGGAAGCTTCAGTGCCAAAGGGCTCATAAATATTGATATAGAAGAATAAACTATACCAGATCATATACTGGAACATAAAGCAAACTAGGAAACTGTTGTATTTTATAATGAAAGAGTCTCTTACAAGCACTGTTGAGTTCCATAAAAAATAAAAATAAACAAAGTATATTTGCTATTGTATGGTTTATTAACGTCTTATACCAGCTTGACAAATTTTAAACTGTGACAGACAAGTGTTTTCAGCTAAAGGATTTGGTCTTCATGAAGATCAAGAATTAGCTTGACTTATCCTGACCTTTCTAGCCTTTTTGCACACAGAGAGTAATGAAAGAAGAAGAATAAAACAGAATGGATTTGGCCCAGCTCCTGAATTATAGCCCTGTGACTGTTAAAGAGTTGTGCAGGAAAGTTTGTCTGCCTGGACAGAGTCAGTGGCATCAGGTAACCTCTCTTCAGCAACCAAGGAGAGAAATATGGAAACAATGTAATCCCATTTTTACCTATGATACCTAATTAGAATTAACTAGAATTACAGTAAAGAATATTCTCTAGTCTTCATCATTAAAAACAAACCCTACACATTTCACAATTTTGGTTTACGTTCCCTGAAACAGCACTAGAATTACTCACTATTTTCATCACTGATTGTAAGCTTACTAAGCTGATGACCCTAAAAATTAATCTTTGCAGCCACACAACTTCCTTCAAAATTCTTTTCCACCATGAGTCATCATCACAAGTTTCCCAGGTACAGACACCATTGCTGTATTATGCACATTCTTGACTTTATTACACACTGGGTGGCAGTGTGAAAGGCTTTTTGTTCAAAATGTCCCATGTGGGAATAACAATAGAAAATTGCAAAGTTTAAAATAGATGTTTTTTTCAATATAACACATTAAATTTTAGATAGTAGAACACTTAGAAGTGGGGTGGGGTTGTCTCCCTGCTTCGTGTTAGAATGTTACTATTTGAAAAAAGACCTTGCTTTATACAGGTTATAACTTTAGTGCTGAGATTTTTTCATGTTGCATATCTGCCTTAGAATTTTCTTACTTTGTGGAAAATTTCAGCCAATGTAATTTAGCTATTTCTGAGAATACAACAGAGACAAGAACAGTATTCTGCTGAGTCAAAATATTGTCATGACTTCTTGTTTGAAATCTGTGCTATGTTTGTTTTGGGTTTTTTTGCAGCAAAAAAAAAATTTTGGAAGTAAACTGGCTGCGTCTGGGATTAAATGAGAAATGGGATATTCAGATATTATTTGGGGAAGGGGCAATATTTAAAGTAAGTGGAGTGCACAGTGGAAAGGGACATTTGACACATTCACGTCATTCATTTGATACATGGAAGTCCTAGATTAAGGACTTTTTTTTCCCTTACCCTTGTATTAGAATTTCTGCATCATAGTAAGTAATAAGGAAAATTATTTTAATCTTGCTTCACAGTCCTCCCACTAATCCTTTTTCTTTGTTTTTGGATAGTGCAGTGAGGAAGGGTAATTTGATATGAAGAAGGTCTGGAAATTCATTTACAACTACAGCCAATGGGAAACATGGCAGAGATATATACAATTCGATGTATTTTTCAAAATCCTGGGGCAGATACTCAACTGGAGAAAATTCAGGTCAAACTGCAATGGATATTTAGGACCTTAAATCTTTCTATGTCTCAGTTCTTTACTTGAAAATTTGGGAAGACAATAGCATCTTTCTTCCCAGAGGACATTGTGAAGATAAACTAATCATTTATCTATGAAATGTCCTGTCTAGTCCAGTGAAATTCACAAGAAAACATTTCCCAGAAGGGTTTGAATGGTACATCAGATATAAAGCCTAAACGCAATAACGAATAAATTATAGTGATTGGTGTAGTTTGTCAATTAACACTGTCTATTATGCATCAGTGAATGCAACAGGGTTCCAGATAAAAGCAGATTTATATACATATACTTGTACACCAAGCAGGGAAATTTTGCTGCACACAAAAAATAGCACTGGCTTTTCTTAAATGCTTCATATTTCCCTAGTGCAGTTATCTGTTACACCCAAAAATGCTATTTCACAGAGCACAGATTA